>NC_134277.1:127527408-127841382 GCF_949628215.1 Phalacrocorax aristotelis | reverse complement strand
CCCTGTGCTGGGAGATGGAGATAGTATGCAGAATGAAGTCCCAGTTGTTGAAGAGGTGGCAGTCACCGACCTGCTCCTTCACCTGGATGTTCACAAGTCCATGGGGCCAGATGGGATCCACCCGAGGATACTGAGGGAGCTGGCAGAGGAGCTCGCCAAGCCACTCTCCATCTTTTATCAGCAGTCCTGGTCAACAGGGGAGGTCCCAGATGACTAGAAGCTAGCGAACATGATGCCTCTCTACAAGAAGGGTCAGAAGGAGGTTCTGGGGAACTACAGGCCTGTCGGCCTGACCTCAGTGCCAGGAAAGGTCATGGAGCAGATCATCTTGAATGTCATTATGCAGCACATGTGGGACACCCAGGGGATCGGGCTCAGCCAGCCTGGGTTTATGAAAGGGAGGTCCTGCCTCACTAACCTGGTCTCCTTCTATGATAAGGTGACCCGCTTAGTGGATGAGGGGAAGGCTGTGGACATTGTCTACTTAGACTCTAGTAAGGCCTTTGACACTGTCTCCCACAGCATTCTCCTGGAGAAACTGGCTGCTCATGGCTTGGAAAAGTGCACTCTGCACTGCGTTAAAAACTGGCTGGATGGCCAGGTCCAAAGGATTGTGGTCGTGAATGGAGTCAAATCCATTTGGCAGCTGGTCAGAAGCGGGAGTCCCCAGAGCTCAGTGTTGGGGCCGGTCCTGGTCAATATCTTCATTGATGATCTGGATGAGGGGATTGAGTGCACCCTCAGTAAGTCTGCAGATGACACCAAGCAGGGTGGAAGTGTTGATCTGCTGGAGGGCAGGAAGGCCCTACAGAAGGACCTGGACAGGCTGGATCATCGGGGCCAGAGCCAACAGTATGAGATTCAACAAGGCCAAGTGCCAGGTGCTGCACTTGGGTCACAACAACCCCAGGCAACACTACAGGCTTGGGGAGGAGTGTCTGGAAAGCTGCCTGGCAGAAAAGGACCTGGGGGTGTTGGTTGACAGCCAGCAGAACATGAGCCAGCAGTGCGTCCAGGTGGCCAAGAAGGCCAATGGCACCCTGGCTTGTATCAGGAATAGTGTGGCCAGCAGGAGCAGGGAGGTGATCGTGCCCCTGTACTCAGCACTGGTGAGGCCACACCTCGAATACTGTGTTCAGTTTTGGGTCCCTCATTACAAGAAGGACATCGAGGTGCTGGAGCGTGTCCAGAGAAGGGCAACGAAGTTGGTGAAGGGTCTAGAGAACAAGTCTTATGAGGATAGCTTGAGGGAGCTGGGGTTGTTTAGTCTGGAGAAGAGGAAGCTGGGGGGAGACCATATTGCTCCCTACAGTTACCTGAAAGGAGGTTGTAGTGAGGTGGTTGTTAGTCTTTTCTCCCAAGTAACAAGCGATAGGACAAGAGGAAATGGCCTCAAGTTGAGTCAGGGGAGGTTTAGATTGTATATTAGGAAAAATGTCTTCATGGGAAGGGATGTCAAGCATTGGAACAGGCTGCCCAGGGAAGTGGTTGAGTCTCCATCCCTGGAGGTATTTAAGAGAAGGGTAGATGCGGTGCTTGACGATATAGTTTAGTGTTGGACTTGGCAGTAATAGGTTAGTGGTTGGACTCGATGATCTTAAGGGTCTTTTCCAACCTTAACAATTCTATGATTCTACACCCAGTGATCCCACCACCATTTCAGTTTCTCTGCTGGCTCTACCAGCTCAATGTGACCCAGGCTGTGGCCAGCACTAGGCCAGCACTTCTTTTGTTTCAGGAAAATTTAAAACATGGCGTTTTGCTGGGGGCAATGTTACCATAAGGAGTTGTTTTGATATTTTGTCTGAAATAAAACCAACCAAAGCAGAACTTTGAAATGTAGAAATTATCACAAGGAAGTCTAAATCACAGCAACTGTTCAGGTTATTAGAAAGCTGTTTTTTTCTAAATGTTTCTATATTGGATTTTTGAGTTACTTATATACTACCATTGAATTCAAAGATAACGATATTTCTCACAAAATGAAAATATGGATCTCTGAGCCACACAGTGAACAGATACAAGAATACAATCACTGATGTGGTCACATTATGCCAATGATGCAGGGGGAAATAGCAGGCACATGGTGTGCTTTATTACAATCAGGAAAGCAGTTCTTTTTGCCTAAATCTATCTGGAATCTTATTGCTCTTATTTTGTTTCCTCTCATCGTGATTAAACTGCATGATTTAGGCTACAGCATCTGGAAAAGAAACAAATACACTATGTGCCTGCAATTTTGACATCCATGTACCCTCCCTAGAGCTGGCATCTGCTACAAGAAACACTGTGGACAAAAGGGCAAAAGTAGGTGTTAAAATGTCATTATTCTACAGTTGTTTTTGTAGTACCTGACCAAATTCTTGAAGTAGCCAGTGACCTTATGGAAAAACACTGTATCGCAGAGAAGGCATTACATACTATGTTTGGTCAACTCTGCTTGGTGAAATGAAACACTTCCAAGGCCCAGATGACCGTGGACATCAGGGGTCCAGCCCTACCTCTGAATCAGACCAAAGCTCATAGGAGATCCTTCCCCTTTCCTGTGCCATCCTCTGGGTTTCATGTGAAGGAGTGTCAAGCATGTGGTCTGGAAGGCATTAGCGGTGCAAACTCATCCAGGACTGTGATGAGGTCACTTTGAAGTGACCAGAATCACCATACGTTCCCACCACTCCATCTAGATGCAACCTTCCAATTCATCTAGAAAGTCAGCATCCCCATTACTGCATGATTTTAGATTTTTTTTCTGTTCTAGCACACTTTAAAGTAGAAATGGTTATACATATGTTCATACCTATGGTGACATATTACTTAAGGTCATTTACGTTAGAAAGGACTTGCAAGTACTGAGTAACACCTGAAAGAAGTAGGTACGAAAGACAAGATGAAGAGAAATCTGATCAGCAGATAGGTCTTACCTGTCTTCTGAGTTCATGCTCTGGCTTTTAGCACAAAGATAAGAAATTTCTGCCTGTTCTACTGCTGTCAGCTGCCAATCCCCTGAGCTGCTGCAGGCTAATCCACCTGCTCCATGTTCCTTCTCACCAGCTAGATGTACAAAACACCACTGGGAAAATGATGCTTTCATGCTACAGAAACCAGCAAACCAGAAGTAAAGCAAGGAACAGCTGCTGCCTTGAGAAGCCCCAGCCTGAACTCCAGGCTGAGCACTTGTCTTAGCCACAGGCTGCAGAGCAAAGCAGAAGTAACAAAAGTGAATTGCTCAAGGGAGAGCAAAAGTTTGAACATGAGGCAAATGAAGCATGAAGAATGAAGCAGTGAACCAAACAATTATTCACCACTACAAGAAAATCCATTAAAGAAAAACAAAGCCATTTACAATAGTGCAGCTGAGGGAGATAGAGATGAAAGCATGAAAACAATCCCCCCTGAAAAGCTATCTTGAAATTCTCGGACTGAGAAAGAAAAGTAGAAGGGGAACAGAGGGAAAAAAAGGGATGGGGGAAGGAAAAATATCAAAATGCAAATTAGCAAGCTTCATTAGTGGCCTCATTCCAAAACATGCAAGGAAAAGTCTAAACAAGAGCTATTGCCTTTCTGGGCATGTTGCCACCTCATCATGCATGAGGAGAAAATCTCAGATGGGATACCAAAAGATCATGGAAATGGTAAAGTGAATGGTGAATAAAGGGTTTTTTTCCTCCTCTAATCATACTCAAGATACTGTACATTTATCACCATTGTGTAGTTCTGTGACCAGGTTCACTAACAATAAATATAATTGAGGTGTGTTTGCTGTGGTATTCTGTTATTAAGTAAATTTTGAACATGCTAATTCTGCCAAGTTGCTTATTCTGCAAAGAAGCTGCTGCCACCAAAGACAGCTCTGGGCACATCCAGTTTTGCAGAACTGTCTCCTGCTGAGCCCCATTATTGACAGATTAATTCTTATAGATTTATTTTCTCCACACGATACATGTGAGATGATATTTGGAGTAATCCCATCATCATTCTATACGGATCAGAGTACAAAACCCAGGGAAGTGTACACAGTGACACCAAAATCATGTATGTAACACATTCTGTGATGTCATATTGTGCAGAAAAAAAAGGGCAAAGGAAACAAACTGTCTATGATCCTCGGATATATAGTATTACCATTCTAGAACACATAAACCATCCAGTATCTATTATATATAAAGCATGAGATTGTTTCAAATGCCAGGAGGTCTACACTTCATGCCTGTTATGTTTATTGAATCCTTCTGATTTCCAAACACATTTATTCATAGTTTGAAACTTTCCTGTCTGACTAAGAGACAGAATATTTTCTGTATGGCCTAAATGGTAGCTAAAGCACAACTATGTGGATCCAGGAGCTGCAGCTTTTCCTAAAACCCCAGGTAGCTTGACACTTGCAAAAAATGGTGAGCATCAATAACATATAGGCTACTGTATAGGGAACCTGGATATTTATCCATATTGCAGAACAGTGCTGGAGGCGTAACAGCAGAGCTTCCCACTGCTAGCAGCATGCTATATCTAAAAAGTAAAAGGGCAGGCTTTAAATACAACATGGGAAATTTAGAGGTGAAGAGTGTGATTTGGGTTCATTTTTCTGAGGAAAGATTCCATTTTCTAAAGTTTGGGAAAGACCAGTTTGCAGAAATAGCATCAAGCTAGGCTGTTTGCAAGGGTTAAATACTATTAGTTGCTATGAATGCTAGCCTAAGATTAGCACATGTGAAAGCAAAACCTATATTCAAAGCTGGCTACCAATTAAAAAATAATTTAAATTTTGATTTGAACATTGGGCTTGGCTATCTCCCTAGTAACAGAGGCAACATAACTTATCTAAAACCTATTCAAATCCAACTAAGGAAAGAGATGAAATGCATGAAGCACTCAGACATTTTAATATCTTTTTAAAAATAGAGATTTTAACTTCTGCCATTACTAATTCACTCCTACTCAGACTCATTCTCCTTTATTCATTCTCTTTAGATGTCACATATGCTGCTTCTATTCGGGATGTTTCTTCTGCAAGCCCTATCAGCCTCTTTGTCTGACATACTGCCAGCAGAGCATTTAGGTATTCATCTTTTTCATGTTAGGATACACGGTCAATGTTGCTGGCCACAGGCAAATTCTGTAGTGTATCTATGCAGAACAGTTTTTTTAGGATTCACTATCATGTTTAGCCCCAGATTCCTGACACAGTTTACTGAAGCATCCCTGGAGCAGACAAGAGCACAAAATCTTCCATGGTGGATGAGACACATGGTCCATCTAGCACAGCATCCTGTTTCCAACAGGAAAAAGCCCAGCTGCTTCCAAGGAAGTGTCTGTGAGGACTATGTCTTCAGAGGAACCTTCAGGGAGCATTTGACTAGCTGAATGAGTCCTCATACTCATCCTGAAGCACAAGGTTGTCTTAAACTCTGATGTAGGCAACTTCTGTCCTTCATTCTTCTTGTGATGTTAATTTAAATATTTCTTGGAATCATAAAGATATGTAAAGTCTGAGAAAAAAATCAAAGCTTGTTCTGGAGACTATCAAGCATGTGTCTCCTGCCACCATACCCTACAGGTGTCCCCACTGGGCTCTCTGATCCTCCAGCAGTCCTGTGAAGAATAAGTCTGCTTTGTCTTCTCTCTAATTACAGTAGAAGTAGAAAAAAAAAGTAGATTTCCAGTGTCAGAAACATGAGGTTTTAGAGCTGGTATTGATAAAATTGCTTTTCTTTTAGACTGTAGAAGGTGGGCAAAATTTATCAAGGTTGGAAGCAGCAGGTGCTGCTGGAGAGGCTTCAGGCTCTTTAACCCAGACTGAGCAAAGCTGCTGAGTTCAAGCTGCTGCTAGTGCTCTCTTAGCTGGGATGCTCCATGCATTTAAGTTGGACTCTGCCTTAAAACTCAGCCTGTTAGCGTACATATATCCTGATTTTTTAATAATACTTTTCAATACTGTTCAATTTGTAAGGGAAAAGGAATATATTCACCTTGATTTGTTCCCAAAACTACTTGAGGATACAGGTCACAAAGGATGATAGAAAACCGCATTACATACTGCATGCTCTTCCTTTCTATATCCTCTGCACTAGAAAAATGATGTCAACACTGATAATTATATCTGGCTTTCATATATCAAGATTTAGCTATATCCTACAGCTAACAACAATTTCTAGAATTTAACTCACCAAGCGAACATGAATAGTTAGATATAGTGAAGGTTTCACTCTTACATTTGTGCAGAGGGCTTATCTCTAATATATCAGTAGAGGCTCTTACCTGGAGACACCTCCTAATACCACCAATAAATATATGTATTTACACTAAACATAATGTTTACTCAGCACATTTAAATGCAAAAAATAATTTTTCTATGATATTAATCATGGAATATTATTTGGTTTTCCAACTGTATTAAGAAGACACAAGTCAAGCTACTCATAATTTTTAAGGCAAAAAATCAATTCACTTGGCTAAATTCCAGCATATCTGCTTTATTATTGATTTCTTTTAAGACATAGCCCCATGGACTATTTAGGAACTAGGTTCAATATTTATTTCAATAGTATTTCATCAGCTGATTTTTATTGAACTGGCTGAATGATGTTACATTCTCTCATATGTCCTGAGAGACAGTGCATTAGGACTGTCACCTTAGTTTCTAAAGCTAAAAGGAGTTGCACATTACATACCACAAAAAAGAAGAAACCCATGAGACTAATCATTTGTATACAGCCCATTGAAATATTCATAGTTTTAAATACAGCATGCGGCATTTGTTTTTAGAAATTGTGATGCAAGAAAACTCACTGCATATTCATGAATTACAAGATTGTACAGAATTCCCCGAGCTGAATGTCTGGACCCACAAAAACAACATCTGCTTGAACAGGAGATCCAGGACCTGCAGCAGAAGGAACCCAAATTGTGAGCAAGTTCAAGGCTGATAGAGCAAAGCTTACCTGGCCTTGTCAGAGAAGGGCAGAGCAAGAGGCATTTCTCATTGGGAAACCAAGAGAGCGAGCACATTGTTCAGACACAGCACTGACCCAGCTAGCTCAGCATGCTGCTAAGGCATCTGCCTGCACTTGGCTGCACAGGTGTACCCTCAAGTGTGACTATACAGCAGTGCAATTTGCTTGGCTTTTGGCTAAATCTTTGCTTGATCAAGGATGCTAGGGGACATGTATATCCTTGTTACCACCTCCTAAATCCAGACCTGGGCACAGAGGTACCCATGCTGATGCCTGCTGTGTTGCATCAGCATCTCCAGCAAATGAAGTGTGAAGGAGGAGACTGTGGGAAAGACATAGAGTTACTTTGTGGATTAACAAAGCAGAAGTGTCACTGACCTGTGATGGGTTGCAGAGCCATGCTAGGGATTGAAGAAGCTTGAGTATGGGATGCTTGGGAATTTCCTTTTCTTTCCCACATGATCTTGCTCTATTTCTCTGCTGTTTCTTGAAAAGAAATGGTTTCCTTAGGTTCAAGACGCTCCTATATTCAGGCCAATACAGGCACAGAGGATTTCCACTGAAGAGTCTAGAAAGACTCCCACACCCTGCTCATATCATCTTGGCAACGTGACTTCCAAGTTATCCTTTTCTCACTGAAAAGGATATTCAACTTCAATACATACAACCCCACAGGTTGCTATGTCTTGAGCAGGAAACTCTCTCCTTGTCTCCTCCTTCCAAGCCAAGGGCCTCTTTCATTTTGGTGCCCGTAGAGCTCTCCCATGGAGCACTACTGTCACACAGAAAAGTTTTTTCCCTTTGCACAGCTCCTTCCTTGCCCTGCTCTGCCAAAGGACCACAAAAGTAAGGGGAAAGATGCATTTATCTCTTGAACATACTCTCTCGGCATTCAGAGATGGTTAGGGTGTGCTTAAGAGTTGCTATATTTTCTTAAATTGCCTTAAAACTCTAAAAAACTTTGAAAGAGATTTTCCTTTTTTTTTTTTCAGATAGATACTCTTTTCCACAGGCTTTCCAGGAGTCTGCAAAAAAGCGCCCCCTTCTGTGTTCCCAACAACAACAGTTTTTATAAGGCTTCCCTTTCAATGTAGTATATGGCACAAAGTCTCAGCACCTGAAATCCAATCCTGCTGTCAAACCCACAAGTTCACATATCCAAGAGGGTTGAAAGAGACCCAAGCTTTCCTTCATAGCTCGGAGAAAACTGTTTATCTGTAAGAGTTATCATATGTTACAGTAGTCAATTAACCCAGTTAACCAACGTACTAAAAAAAAAACCCGAGACCCACAACAAATTGAAACAAATTAGAGTTGGTTTGAACCAAAACAACAACTCATATCTAAAAACACATCCATCACAAAGAAGGACTAAGTAACCCCCAAAAACTTCATTCAAGATAGCTTGTCACCAGAGAGCAAATCAGAAGTATTAAAACTAGAAACTAAAAGAGGCCAGCTCATTTCTCAATTGAATAAAAATCAACATCTTCAAATTATTTTAAAAAAAAATAGTTCATGGCACCAGTTGTAGCATAAAATTTTATATAAAAGTCCTAACATTAGGAAATACCAGTGAATGCATCCAAATACAGCCATCTCAAAATTCACCTGAATTTCTAGAAGGTGATAAAAACATAAGGTTTGATGTCTGAATTCCTAGAGCCATAAACAAGTATGTAAAGGTAGATTATCTTTCTATTGTTTCCTTGAGAAAGGCTAGGTCTGGGGGGGCTATGGGGCAGGAAGGGGGTGGGGAAAACATAGGTTGTTCCCTCTTCTCTCTTCAGTAAATTAAGCATGTGCAGGTATAGCTTGTTTTAGTTGATTTCAGCTTATGCTGCAGCTGACAGCATTTGTTGTGCCTGAAGAAGTATTTAATATTTTATAAAGAATGGCCTGATTAAAAAACCTGAGTTTATCGCTATACTAGGGACTGATTGGTGGCAGGGGCTCTCTCTTTGCTAGGGTCAGAGGTAAGCAGGCCAGTCTATCCCTTCTGCAGTGGGTGCTATGGTCAGTTACCATGAGTCTGAACTCACACTTGTCTTTCTTATGAGACCACAGAGCTGAAAGTTATCTGCACTTGGGTCTGTCATTTGAAACAAAGCCAAAACAGAGGCAGCAGAATCTAGTCCTTCAAACGTGACCTTAATCTACCCTTGCAGTTTAAAGGCTTTAAAATTAAAGCTCTCCATTTAGATCACTTTTACTCTAAAGTAATTTTCATTCTTCTATGGAGTTCAATGTCCTTAGCAATTCAGTCTAGCTACCCACCCCACAAAAAAAAAAACACAGTCACACCTTTAATCCCTGCTGCTGCCTTTCTTAGCAAGAATCTGCTACTAAAAATTCTGGGAAGTTCTCAAATCTGGATTTTTAGAGATATTTCAATATCTAGCTAGTTATCATTCCAGTGCCATTATTTTTTTGGGAGCTGTAATATTTCTACAGTTAAGCCTTGTGTTGTTCTTGTATAGGTATATTGATTGGCAAAGGATGAAATTATTACCTGTAGTAACTTGTAGCACAGCAAACCTCTAAACCCATACATCCATGAATCTATTCTAAATAGTTTTCTAATTTTTATCCTAAATATCCTGAAAATTTCTGGTTCTACCTTGAATGTGCCTATCCTAAATAAAACCTAAACATCAATATTCTTTGTTTGCAGACTCCTCAGAGCTACCAGAGCATGACACCTAGGGCCTTAAAACTGAGCTGGAAAGCAGAGCTGGTAAGCAAAATTCTCAGTCCTATTATTTGTCAGAATTAGCTAGTTCACCAAAATCAACTTGTGTTATTTTAACCGACCTCCAACAAGCTTTGAAGGGCAGATGGGTGAGAGAGAGGGTGCTCACCAGGTTTTTTCCAGGTGTCTAGCTACTCGTAGCAGCCCAAGCTTAGACCCTAGATCTTGGGAACCTGTGACACCAAGGGGCTGGATGCCTTCACCAATGATGTCTGCTTCCACAGCCATTCTCTATCCTAATCCTAGACCGGGGAAGCCCAGAGGCCTGGCAGCTCTGTATTGAAACCCACCTGTTTCCTGCCGAGTTGACAGAAGAATGGGGTAGGCAAGGATGCCTCTTGTCCATCCATGGTGCTGCTGGTGGGAAACTGAAATGGCAGGTGTCACACAGACTGTAGTCAGAAGTTTCTGGGGTGTCTGGCTCTATCTCATTCATACAGACAAAATGCTGAGATCCCAGGAAACAGGTTTTATTCTGGAAACCAGAGTTTCCTGTCTTTCCAAAAGGAAATACCTTGGGATTTCTAGTCTGAGAACTGTTTCGAATTTTCAAGTTTCATTCTACTTCCAGGCAGTAAAACTGCCTCCCAGTCACCTTCACTGTTGACTTTTTTGAAGTTCACTCTTCAGCTCTGCTTGATATCATAATACCATTAGTGCTAATGAGCTCTCCAGCAAGCACTGCATTGTTGCTCCCTTACCTACTTACTTTGGGAGGAATAAGAGGCTGAAGATGCTGTAGCTATTAACTCAGAGGCCTGCATTCACTTACATTTTTACTTTAACTGTCTCTATTCACTGTAAATTCCCTTCACGCTCTGTGGTGTCAAGAACACATTATCAGTTTTTCACTGATCTCAGTTTCTCAGGTGCCTATCACTGCATGTGTTGTAAAATCAGCATCTGTGCATACATGTGGCCAAGTTTAGCAGCTGCTTTTACAGGATAAGCTGTGATATATATTCTGTATCTGAAATCAGATGAAGCTCCAAATCCATCAAACATTTTATTTTAAAGAAAGGCTATGATGCCATTTGCAACAAACGTATTTCTTTATTAACAGTTTCACAGCATTCTCCCCAGCTCCAAATTTTCTGGATCTGGGATTACAATTCATTCATTCACTCTAAAAGAAACACTCATTCATTTTGTGTTACGCCTGCTATATATAACACTATGCTACTGCACAACACTGCTACTGCCTGCAGCTCTCCAGCTGTCGGGGAAAAGGATCTATCCTGGCAGTTAGTCTGTCCTGGGCTGACCACCCTGGAGTCTTGCATTAGTGTCAGACTTTGCACAAGACTCTTCCTAACTTACAGATCCTTGGTCAGATCTGAAGATGAACAGTCAAATGGTAATGTTTGTCCTCTGGCAAAGATGCCATGAAAGTCAGAGAGTGACCCTCTACAAAAATGCTATCAATATTTATTGTCTCCACTGGTGATAGAGAAAATGGCCCCAAAGAAGAATTAGGGCCCCCAAACTCCTAACCTAAGTGGAAAGCAAAAGGCAAGCTATCCATAAAATCAGCAGATGATAACAGGGAGATAATAATGAGTGGTGTCACAAGCAGTGGTTGCAGCTCAGCAGCCACCACAGCATTATTGAGTGTTTGTTGTGGAGCCCTTGGTGTGATGGTGAGCCCTCCCAAAGGGAGACATCAGGTCTCTGTAGGTCAGACTCCGTGTCTCCCTACAGCTGAGCCCTAACTACAGCCTCCACAAGATAGGGCTTGCACTATTTTCTTCCCTCCCCCTTGACCTCCCTGGCTACTTATAGATCAGCAACTGCTGTTGCAGGGTTTCTGTAACCTCTGGCAAGATTCAACGAGGGCCTGTAGACCCTCATTTGGCAAGCGTGGAAGTCAAAGGTGTTGGGATTTTGGGATAAGAGTGCAACGGCAGTTTCAACCACACAGAAGAGCAGAAAAGAAAATCAGTACATCTAAATGGGGAAAGGAAGATGTGAAGAAAGAGGAATAAATAATTCCCAGGCCTCTGTGCAGATATCACAAACACAGGAGAGCAGGACTGAAGTATAAAGCCTAAAAGAATTACTAGCTGGAATTCTGTCAAGATTGTCCCCTTAGGCTTTTCCCGGGTCTTTCTCTCTACAGATCTTCTAATGACATCAACAAAGGGAAGTACAAAACACTTGAAGACATATTTTGCTATCTACAGTCTTCTTTTTTTATCTTCTCAAGCTACACAGGAAAAGTGAACCATTCTATCTAATAGGATTTCAAGTCATCCGTTCTCTCTCTAATTCATACTGGATGGTCAGCTCCTGACATGCTGTAGGTGGGATTTTCACAAGTCCTCAGCACTGGCCTAATTTCTCTCCTGTTCAATTCATTGGAAAGATCTATGCTAAAAATAAGAAGTTATGCAAACTACTTGTATCAGGGACACCAATATGAGGCCTGGTGTGAAAGGTAGCTCACCCAATTTCTGCTTCAGTCTCTTTCTCTAACAGGTCTGACACTGATATTCTGACACAGCATGCAGAACTAAATCTGACCATTTGGGGTCTAATTAACCCCATGCTTTGTGACAGCCATACTGGCATAGGTAATTCCATTGCATTTTCTAAATATATTTTCAGCAAGATTTTTCAGAAAAAGCAGGGAAGTCAGTCTGAGTGTTTCAGGTGGAGACAGGAATCCTGGAGAGCAGTCACATGCAATTCAGTTGCAGCAGGAGACAGGACTTCTGACAGAGGTGTGATTGCAGATGCCTGGCTAAACTCCAGAACCATCATTGGGTGAAATCACTAGCATTCACTGCTGTCACAGCGGACAATAATTTGTCTGCAGCTGAAGTGGCCTGTCGGTCCCTGGGATCTATTGGGCATAGTCAGAAGTCATGACCGACTCTGCTGGGCTTGCTCAGCCTGTTCTCAAACAAAAGAAGCGCCCTATTTTTCCCTTGGGAAACAAAAGAAGGGCCCTGTTTTTTATTTTGGTCTCCTCCCATTGTCAAGTTATGTAAAGATTCAGGAACTTGGAAGCTTTTATGTCACTCCTGTTTTAGAAATGATTTAGTAGCCCAGGAGCATGGCCCTGCCTATGGATGCTATCAGAGTGTGCCTACTGAATCAAGACACTCACAAAACATCATTGGTTCAAGGGCAGAGTGCAGACAAAGCTGCAGACCTGGGGCCACTCAAAGGGGTTGGAAATCCCAGAGGAGAAAGGTGGGGATAGGTCATATTGCGTTACTATGGGAGAATATTAAATTTTCATTCACACTATTTTCTTCACTTGTAGGTAGTTGTTCGACTTTCCTGGGCATTTTATGTTGGCAGGAAAGCTTAGAGTGGTGACAGAATTTGATAGTGTACCCTTATATTTACTATATTGATCTGCCCACGGGCATGGATACATACATACATGGGCAAGCAAAAATCCTCACTTCTGCACACAGAAACCAAACTATATATCAAAACTGCTGGTTTTGAGATTGAATTTCCTGTTTAACAAAATGTCAGGGCTGATCTGTTTGCTCCAGACCAGAGGCATTAACACTGTTAAGCTTATGGTGGGATATGAACACATCCTTTAGAGCAAGACCCTCCAACCAGAGCTCTACCAGGAAGGAAGTTAACCCAAAGAGTCCAGCTCTTCCCTTCACAAGTAGAGGGTACTATGCAACATGCAACATAATTACCTGGAAACAGAATGTTTGGTTAAAAATCTTCCAATAACACCTGATAGATCCAAGTTTTAACCATTTGTCTCTCTTCTGCATTCATATAGTCTCCGTTGGGTGAATAAACTTAAAGCTTGAGGACAATTTACATAGACAGGCTCTACTTGTCTCCTGGTGTGTCCTTTGTTTGAGAGATTCCCTGGGAGATCCAAGACCTCCTTCAGTTTATGGTATGTAGAGAGTTAATCATCTACTCACAAAGGCTGTAAGGAAGAACTGTTTATAAAAATTGGTCATATGTGGCTAATGACTTTTTCAGAGACCTATTTCCCTGCATAAATATGACACAGCACCAACCAGATGGAAGCTAATTGAAGGAGGGAATTCTTTCAGCTTCTATATTCTAAAAAAATGCCATTATTTTTTCTGATACCTTCCTTACTTTTTCATTTAGCCTTCCAGGGCTGTCCTTTCATCATGAAGTCCCTGAAGGACTGCTAGGGGGAAAAAAAAAAAAAAAAAATCTCTTCTTTAGCCTGTCTTCGTAGGGCAGTGAAACTTGTGAGTCCCTGCTATGTGTATGTCCTTTACCCTCCTAAAGACTTGTGAACCCCCTGACTAGTTTCAACCCAATTTAAAAAAAGGGTAGAAGCCTCAAATATATTTATGTTCTCACAAGTTTTGTTAAAGTCAGCAGCTGAGAAAAGGCAGGACAGGCAAATTAGTGCTATCAGTGAAGAAAAGCTGCAGTGCAAATATGTAATATTGGTTATTAAGAGCAGATTCAAAAAAAAGCTATATGAATTGGGAAAGCTTCAATGAGAGCTAACTCCCCACCACACAGGGAATAATTTAATTTTATAAGCCCCTTGTTTATACAGGTTTAATTTAGTATCAACTAAAATAACCCAAAGGTAATTGTGAGAAATATTCTGGCTGCTCATGGCTGGTCCTGGGGCAGGGCTCTACACTGATATTTTGTGGGGAAAAGTGGAATGACTTGGCAAACCCAACTGACCCAAAGTAGGAAGGGATCTCTGGTGCTCTGCGATCAGTCAGAGATTGAGCAAGGAAGGGAGAAAAGGGCTTCCCACCACAGCACTGGCGTTGCCTGAGACCACCACAAACCACAGCTCCAGACCTCCCTTACAGACCCTCTGGGCTACCCCAGCTACAAAGCTTCCCATCACACCCAAGAGGCAAGGCTGGTCATCCTCTTCCCAGCATATTAGATAGCCACCACAGTCAGCAGTAGGGTCTGTCCTCAGTGCTACAGTCCTAAAGATAGACCCAACCCACATATATTGGTCACAGCAGAAAACAACAGTACGTTAAGCTGCCCATCATGGCCCTAAACACCATCCTGCTGCAGTGGCACAGTAGGGTTGTGCATACCCACCCATCTCCATCCTGGGTGGCTGTCTGCATTGGGTGAGTGGGGAAGTCCACTGGGGGATCTGGCAAAGCTCTAGGTAGTGACATGAGGACCCACTGGCCATTCATCAAAAGACCTTGTTTTAGCTGCTGTAACAGATGCTATGACTTCATCTGCCCTGAATCCACCTCCCCATCTTTTCTTGAAGCATGGTGAGTCAGCAATGCCTTCCTGACCTAGCTGAGATGAAGCAGAACAAGTGACCTTGGATGAGCTGATAGTAGCAGGAAGAATAATCATCAGCGTCATAGCTCAAGGGCATCCAGATCCTACTATGTGACTCAAATGCAGAAATCAGATACACTTAAAACCATAGCTTTCTTAAAGTGCATTTGGGAACTTTGTCCCCTTCTGTGGCTTTTGACTGCTTTTTGTCTTTTCTTTTAAGGGCTGGTTCTTGCTTACACCATTGAATCATCCTTATGTTTTTACACTAGGCCATTCTAATATAGTTGTGTTGTATACTGCTCACACTCCAGATTGACTTTTCTCCACCTAGCAAAAGATGCTGTGATTTCATTCACACTTTCTGACCTTGGGTGGATGCATTCAGGCATCTGTTCAAAAAACATATTTTGCAGGGACCCAGATCATGGCACTTTCCTCATGCTGTGCAGTCCTTGGTTACATCTGAAGAGGAGGCTTTAGTGTCACTAAGGAACATAGGCATCTAACTGCCTTTTTAAGATCTGAAATCTGAAAAAGTACCTCTCAGTTGCCTAGCACCTACGTTTCTGCCAAAGACATTTCCTGCTGCTAGACATAGAGAACTACATAATATAGGGGGTGGCAAACAGATCCTGCAACAGGCCTGAGTACTGTTGTGAATAGTGTTCCAGTGCCAAATGCCTAGGTGCTTGTCTCAGGTACAGAACATACAGAGCTGAGTTACTTACATGTCCAGAAATCCTGAAAAATTAGTGTGGGATGATTCAATACTAACTCGTACCCAAGCCACAGCAGTCACAAAGTAATAGTAATGCTTGCAGACCGAGATTGATAGAAATTCTCAAATCTGGTCTTACAGATGATGAAGAGGCAAAGCTGATGATAGTCTTTTTGACCCAAGTAGTTTAGTAGATGGTGGATTAGCCAAACACTGGGACATCATGGGTTGAAGGACACTTATTTTCAACTCCCTCTTTTGCCTGCAGATATCTGATACCTCTTCTCTCCTAAGCAAATGGTCTTATCACCAGACTATATAACACATTTGTGAATGTGACTGTCTTTCAGCTGAAGTCTTTCCAGTCTGAATAGCATAAATAAACAGCCTTTGTGCTGGAACTGGAGCCAGTGGAAATACTCCACAGTCTAGAGTTAGAGCACTCAGCTGGGAAGGAGAAGTCCGAGATATGCAGCCCGCTCCAATAAATATTTAGATATTGTACACAAAATACAACACTGTCACCGGAAGGAAGAAGAAAGCATCACTTTCTGGGCAGACCACACCCTGCCAACTTGACTGAGTACCTAGAGGAATTGGGGGAGGGAGTGATTTGAGATGCTCAGGTTCAAGTCTCCTCAGATGTATGTAGGATTTAAACTTCAGACAGTCTAACTTCTTTAGGCTAAGCAACAAGACACTTACCAACTGCTGGAAGAGCTGATTTTTACTGCTTTTATGCTTTGGTTACTTATCCTGCAGCTATCTAAGGTCAGTCAGGGTGCCAAAATCTGCATTAGGCTTTTTCTACAGTTCAGCATTGCTCAGAAACCTTGTCCACTCAGTTTCTGTCAGGCTCCAAATACTGTTTCATGAGGAATCTAATCAGTTCCCAGAACCTTTTTGTGGTGCATAAACTATTGCCTATTATCAGCCAATGGTTCACTAGCACTTGTAAAAATAACATCATTAGCAATAATAGCAATTTAACATAGTCCATTCAATTTTTCATCCAGAGTAATGAGTCACATAATCAATACCAAATCTTCACAAGTGGACATGGTAAATTCTGGAAAGATTTGTAAACTAACACACCAAGAACAATTCCTTGTGACTCATTAGCAACATATATTTCTCCAATGGAAATTTCAAGAATTTCTACTCATGAGATGCAAAACAGCCAGTGGATATAAACCAGCAGAATGGATGCAGAGATCTGACCAGATTAAAGTGATTAAAACAGGAAAAGGAAGAATTTGAAATGACTGTTTTAATTACTTGGCAAGGTGTACCCATGGTAAACTACTATTGTTCTTAAAATGTGCATCCTCCTCTTCCTGGGATTCCTATAGCAAACAAGGTAGCAAGATCACCCCTGTTCCTCCTGGTAAAAACAACAGAAAATGGTCATGTGTGTACTGACCTGAAGGCAATAAAAGAGTGTTGAGTGAAGGCAGCTTTTTTAAGTGCTCTTTGTGGACAGATGTAACCCTGTGGTCTGGAGAAAAGTTCTTTGTCACCATGTATGAATCGGAGGAAGAGGCTGAATGAGCAGCCATCCTCTGCCTGGGAACATGTTCAGTGCAAATGTTATCATTTCAGTTAAAGCAAAAGTAGTACCTGCCACAACACAATAAAACATTATTATTCTCATTGTATAACTATGGTTTGACTCATGTCATTCTAATATGTCCTGACTGAGGAGTTTGCCCAGCCAGCAGCTCAGCTGCATATCCCAGGCAGAAAAGCTGAAAGAGACAGGAGATTTACCAGTTTAGGTGTTATTTAGAGCTGTTGCAAGTCATTAGTCATCTCCACAGGGTAAAAGCAGAGGTGAGATCCTGCACCTAACATGTCAGTGGAGGAGGATAGCAACTCCTCTCTGACTTGACAAGGGCACTCAATAGGGGTTTTCCTTGTCAGAGTTGATCAACACACCAGGGCAGGAGCCTCATGACTGCAAATGATTATTCAGCAAGAATCAGGCCTGGTTTCCTACTGCAGTTGCTGCAATACAGCTGACAGGCTCACACGACAGATGATTTGCTTAGCACCCAGAGAGCCAGCATCAGGGGGTATGATGCTTTCAAACCACATTGTTTGGAAGCAATGTTTGGAAGCAAAAACATGGTGGAAAAACATAGCCAGTAATGGCAAGATGTTCCTTCACAGAAGCCCTGTAACACCTCCTTGGGGAGCTAGAAATGGACACCTGAGGGAAACTCCCTGGGTCTTCATAAAACACCGTAAAACACATAAGCATAAAGCATGCAAGAGTATAAAAAGGGCATCCGCAGGATGGTCACCCAGTGCAGGGGACTTAGTGTTTGTGAATGGGAGACTGTTACGTGTCATGGAATCATAGAATCATAGAATCATTAAGGTTGGAAAACACCTCTAGGATCATCAAGACCAACCTTTAACCCAACACCGTCATGCATTCTAAACATGTCCTGAAGTGCCATGTCTACATGTTATTTGAACACCTCCAGGGATGGAGACTCAACCACTTCCCTGGGCAGCCTGTTCCAATGCTTGACATCCCTTCCCATGAAGACATTTTTCCTAATACACAATCTAAACTGCCCCTGACTCAACTTGAGGCCATTTCCTCTTGTCCTATCGCATGTTACTTGGGAGAAGAGGCCAACAACCACCTCACTACAACCTCCTTTCAGGTAGCTGTAGGGAGCAATAAGGTCTCCCCTCAGCCTCCTCTTCTCCAGGCTAAACAACCCCAGCTCCCTCAAGCTATCCTCATAAGACTTGTTCTCCAGAACCTTCACCACCTTTGTTGCCTTCTCTGGACATGCTCCAGCACCTCGATGTCCTTCTTGTAATGAGGGACCCAAAACTGAACACAGTATTCGAGGTATGGCCTCGCCAGTGCCTAGTACAGGGGCATGATCACCTCCCTGCTCCTACTCACCGCACTATTCCTGATACAAGCCAGGATGCAGTTGGCCTTCCTGGGCACCTGGGCACGCTGCTGGCTCATGTTCTGCTGGCTGTCAACCAATACCCCCAGGTCCTTTTCTGCCAGACAGCTTTCCAGACACTCTTCCCCAAGCCTGTAGCGTTGCCTGGGGTTGTTGTGACCCAAGTGCAGCACCTGGCACTTGGCCTTGTTGAACCTCATACTGTTGGCACACAATTTCAAACGCAATCATGAAGTGAATTATACTTTCCCATGTTTTGTACTTATGATGAACACCTATCTCCCGGACACAGCCTTGCTTTCTGCAGATACTAATGCTGTATGCTTGTGTAATCCTACTCCGATACATATGGTCCTAACTCCCATTAATTTCAGTGCAAACAACAATAAAAAAAAAATCCTGTTTTGGAAAGTGCTGCACGAGGTAAGTAATGAGTATCTGTAGCATTTTATAAACTCAAGGATTATCATACCAGCTTGGAAAGCCTCTTTCCCACTAACCTTCATAATTCGTGTGAAACTTACCACATACACCTGGATGCTGCCACTTCCCTTTATTGATGTTTTGTATTAAGCATTTATACACACTAAGAGTTTGTATATTTAAAGGCCAAGGCTCACCCAAGTAACTACATGAGCAACTATAAAGATTTTCAGAGGAATATATCCTGTTCTAAGATTGAGTTAGTTGTCCCTTCGCTATATTCTTGTAAGAAGCTGTCTATTTGACATATCCGATATCCTGGATGCTAGTCATGACCTGTTACATGAGTCTCTAGGCATATTGGGCTTTTTTCTCTTCTAATTCTCAGATGCTTGCAGTCTGCCATGTTTGCTGGTGACCTTTAGATGCTTTTTCTGTCTCAAATACTGAATGATCTAGAGTTACCTCTTGCTTGCCATTTCTTCTCCCTTGGATTTTGTACCTTTGAAACTGGTATTTCAAAAACTGTTCAGGATACAAAAATTAATCTTAGCAATTGTTTATCTCCTTTTTCTCCTCATTCTCAATGGAGAATGTTCATTCTTTTTTTAAATAGCATCCGAAGTCTACTCTTGCCTTGTCTCAGATATGCTCTCCTGACATATACTGAGCCCTGTTAAGAAGGTGTGGGTTTAGATGAGTTATGTTTCAGAAAAGCATGTTGATTTGGGGATTGCTGTTATTTCCTTTGTTGTCTTTCTTCACTGATGGAAAGCCTTGTATCTCACCTTGCTGGGGCCCAGCAGGTTGGCTGCTGGTGGTGTGCACCTCACAGACCGTGAGCCAGGGGACAGTTTGATAACTACCTTGTGTCTCAACCTCATGGAGAGCACAGACTCTCAGGTACAAGAGGTTAATTGGAACAGATGTTATTTCAGAAATTGCATGATGCCCAGAGATCACATCCTCGCCTCCCTAAGCCTTTTCAGTGGTGTTCGACTGCGTGATCTCTCTTGGTTTTCTCACACTGGGCTCCTTTTCATCTTTTGAATCACTCCAAACAATGGCAGTCTTTATAAATACAACGAGCCCTCCTCTTTATATCAGGCATTCTTCTCTCTAGGGATACAAGTGATCTGAGCTGAAGCAAGATGTAATTAAGGCTATTTTTAAAAGCTGTGTGTTTCCCCCTGTATAGCCTTAGCAAAAGTTGTGTCTAATTTATACTTCGGTGGTGTGTTCATACTCTCTGCTGGTTTTGACCTCTTCCTTTGAAAGATGCTTGTATAACTTCAAAGAGGTCTCAGATTTACTTTAAGTGTCCCCAAAAGGGATGCTGTAAAAACTTTTTGACTTCAGACCATTCTGCCTCTCTCAGAGTGGGAAACAGAGACTTCCTCATATCTTTGAAAATCTGCTCTTTGCTGGTTTGAAAGGATGCAGCAGAAGCACCTCTGAGATTACATGCACAATATGTCCCAGTACTACTTCTGATAGTGGGAATGAGCAAAAAATGTTAAGGGCTCCCCCTCCTCCCAGTGAATCATGTCCCAAAGCTCATTACTATGAACAGCAGATAAAGAGGTAAGAGATGGAAACTAAATCTGAAATCATAAACTCATTAACAGACATCTATGACCATCTCCCAGATGGCCATGAATGTGGGCCATCAGGTATTCCTGAATAACTGTTGAGGTCTGAAGTGTGCCATAGGGAAAACAAACATTTCTTCACTGAATACTCCTTCTCAGCAGCTTCATCGTGAGGTTGAAGTTATACAAAGGAAAAGGTGTAAGCAAAGGAATGGAGTTGAGATACATTTGTGGTCTGTCCCACTTAGGAAAAGACTTAGGTGTTGGCCAAGCCATCCATTACTGGCTGTAAGGTACCATTACTGAAGTGTATGTTTTGTGTGAGTTCTTCCTTGCCTGTGGGTATCAGCTGAGCTTCAGGTTTATATGTTGCTGGAAAGTTAAAGCCAAGCTACAACCTGTATAAAACCAGAAGAATTTCCTCTGCCTTTTGTCACAAACTTTCAGCCAATATGTGAATGTTCCTTGTCACCACATCTCTTCCAGCTGTTCCACAGGTGTCTGTCACATCATGGCTTATCTCCAAGCAGCTCTGAAAGTTAGTAGGAAGTGTCCTTCACTCTCTGGCTGGGAGTGGGGGAAATCTGTAAACATTCAAGACAAATTTCTCAAATGCAACTCAACGGGACAGAGATACCACGTGACAGTTTTTTAGTATTATTTCCTTAATACAAACACTGAATTACTCTGCTGGCTTCAGTGAGAGTAAGAACAAGAACTTCATAGAGCCTGTTCATCCTGGGATATGACCCTATTTTCTTGCAAACCTGCTGGACTTGGACAAATCCTCAGGTTTCCTGGAAACCCTGGGACTGTTTCCAAGGATCATTTGCAGTCACCACTTGAATCAGTTTGAAGTCACATATCTAGAAACAGAACCTAGGCATAGATAATAATGTGTCCTTCAGTTAGTAGTCAGAAGACCTAAATAAAAAGAAGATAGAAACCATTAAAAATCATATAAAAACATATAAAAAAGGCAGATGCATCCTTATCAAAACTAGTAATGTTCAAGTTCTGTTATTATTTTGCTGATGCCAATAAAAAAATCAGTCCATAAATGGCAAAGGCAGCAATATTTTGGCTATACAATGGAAATAAAAGGAAAAAACAGTTATTACAAATTCTTGCCCACATTCATTGGAAATCTCTTGGAAGATAAATCATAAACACTTTCAAAAGATCTGTTGCAGCACTGAGCTTGACAGCTGTTACTGAAAGTAGTTTGCTGTTGTGCAGGCATTAATACACCAATATTATGGCTTTTGCTTCTTGTAAAAGGTTTTATTGTGTAAAATAGCAGGTGAGGAAGAGGTTTCCTGTAATTATTTAAAGTGAAAGCCTGGAGGTATTTTAAACGCAGTAAAACGGATGTATGTACTACAAAATTTCGGAGTTAAAAGCAACTGCATCATTAATGGTATGTTTCAGGGCTGATTTTTACAGATGTGGTCAACACTCAGGCTAACAATGTTTTTAAATACTCTGCTTCTGCTTGAGATGTGTGTTTGCTAACATTGCAAAAACATTGCATTAATGGACAGAAAGGAAAGCCAATTCCGTGGCCTGCAGATACTTCAGCATCTTCAGTGTTGGCAAGTGTTCTTGTATAGTGCAGGACTTTATTGACACAAGAACTTAGTGGACTCCAGAGGATGACAGCTAATTGCAACAGAAGTCTAAACCACTTTAAGGGTAAATTGTTCCATGCAATCTGAAAGGAACTATTGGACATCATGGTGGATGGATTGACCCCGAGAGCCAAACATCACTATGTGGATAGGAAGATTGTTATGGTCACACCAGATCATTTGTCCCTAGAAGGGTTCTGTGGATTGAGGAATTCTGAAGGGCAACTTGTTAAAAAACAATGGCAAAACCTACAGTACCACAATTTCACAGCTGTGCACAACACAGTAACACTGATGCCTCCTTCTCATGGGGTAGCTGGCAGGTTAGCTGCAAATAACTAGGGTCTGGTGGTTCATGTGACTATATTAAGTGTGCAAGAGATGTCAGGAAATAATTCTGCTTTACCTGGTGCAACAATAAAAATAAAACTTTCCAGAGATAAAAACTTCCTTTCAGAAAAGCACATGACTAGAAATGACACTTGGAATCACTTTTGAATCCCCTTGCTATCTATCATGGGGAAGCTTCACATTTGAAACTACAGCTCATGTATGAACTGGGGGGAAAAAAGGTGGATGATGAGTACAGACATGAATTGTACTGAGTGCACTAACAAAAGATGGGTTGAGTTTATGGGATAGTCATCCCATAAACTGGTCTGCTGGTCATTCTACAGTTTCAAAAGTTTTCAGGAAGTTTAACGTGCCCCCCCCAAAAAACTATAGTGCAAGAAGAATTTGAACTTTTGAAGACTATGTGATGTTTGCTTTAGAGATAGATAAAAATAAAACTAGATAATAAAACTAGAGATGTCATGTAGTCCAAACTTTATGCCCCAGGCCAGCATCAGTTTTTTCTTAAAAGACTTATTATAGAGACATTTTCTCATGAACAGACTCTTCCTGTGTGCCACTGTCTATATGTCTAGAAAGCTTTCTCTAGTGATACACTGACTTTTTCTTGCTGCAGGGTCAGTGTAGTACATACCCTGTTCACTGCAGACATGGACATCAGATTATTCTCATCTTCACTAGGGTCTTTAATGTACTGGAAGATTGTTATCGTTAGCTCCTATGATTTTTTTTCTCCCTTAGGGTAAACAACAGCAAGCCTTTCAATCTTTCCCATAGGCCATGAGTTCCTACTATTACAAAGAAAGCCTTGGTGAGTTCTGGGAACATGTATCTCTCAAAGGAACCAACATATAGCAGTGTTCTCGTTCTGCAAACCAGAGCTGAAGACCTCAGTCACACACAGCCTGGCCCATGGAAGGCCATGTGGTCATAGGGACTTTCTAAAGAAAGAAACCTAAATGTGTTGAAGGGAAAGAAAGAAGCTAGGAACAGAAAGCTGAAAAAAACTGTTCTTGTGTTCTGGGCAACAGGACTTCATCCTGTGCCCTATCAGTATGGCAAGATTACATGACATTAGAAAATGCCATCATCAGCTGCACCTCTGGCAGAAATAACCAGGAGTGTGTAACTCAGCTGTTTAGACTGAGAGAGCGTAACAGTAAATTATTTAACTAATATTTGAACTAAAAAATTACATGCTTTTTATTACTATGCTATTCTAGCTAAGGATTTGAAATATTCATATTTCCTCCAGTCCGAGTTGCTCAATGACAGGCTGTGTTCCCTTGATGTTAACTGATGTGAAAGATTTACCTTTCCTCGATATTAAACAAAATCATGAGGCAGAATTTCTTTAACATAATGCATGGTGGCATCTCCCTCTGGTAATGTGATTTATTATACCCACTCTACATTTTGCAGAATGATGCATGTGACCAAGTGTCTTTAACGAAAAGTGATACCTGGAGAAATGTTTCCCCAGAATAAAGAGTATAAAAGGCAACTGCTGACCTCTTCCCATCTATGGTGATGCATGAGTTTCTCCAACACCCAGTGAAGCATGGAGTTACATTTTCCTTATGTAAACTGAACTAAAATTTAGTGTTTTCCAGAGATCCAGTGATACTTAATATCCATTTCTCACATACAGAATGAAAAACCTGAAGATTAGAGTTCTTTGATATCAGATTATCAATGGTACTACCATTTAATTATATATGTTTAGGCAAGAGAAACCAAATATCATTGGCATGACACAAACTAATGAAGCCGAGTTTTATTGCTGATCCCTGCAATGCCTTGCTTGATGGCCTTGAAGAGGCAATATTTTTCTCTTTTTCTCACTATAAGAGGACAGTTTTCTGTGCGGGAGTGGAGCTGTTCATTCCTGTATTTCTGATTTTAAAAAGAATGCAATCTACCAAATCTGTAGTGAGCTCCATTGCAAAATTACCAGCTGATGGAGGGATTGATCTCTGGAGAGTCCATTCCACTCTTGCATTTCACCTGCAGGTGCTATGGGCCCAGCCCACCAACTTCATACTGTGATATATCCATCCTTGCCGAACTGCCCGCTAATCTGTGAAATCGCTGTTAAGAGACATTAGACTCTGAGTTGTGATTAATAAAGCAAACCTGGTGGTACCCACTGTCCGGAGAAATTCTTCAACAACCAGTTTCCCTCAGTGTAAAGTGAAATGTAGCCTGGTAGCTACCTGTGTAAACCACAGCTGAAACAAATGTCTGGTTTCCATTCTGGTTGCCTCTGAGGATGTAAGAGGTGAATATTGCACCCTTAGACCAACAGACCTCATTACAACTGTCTAACAAAGCAGTGAGACTCAAGGACCCAGCATCAAAACTCCCACAGAGCTATAAGAATTTTGTACTATTTTAGAGAGATATATTATTTCACTGTACGCTCATTTTCTCTTCCAAGTGTGGGAAATCCCTCCACTGGAGTCTCTTTTATTCAACTCAGTATATGTGCTCACTAAACATGTATATAATGAAATAAAATGAACAATGAGAGAAAAGCATCATTTTTACCCTAATACCATATTCCTCCCATTTATGGTATATTTCCTTATCTGTTTTTCTCCAGGACCATGTTAATCCATCTATTACAGGCAACAATTTGTGCTCTGAAGCCGTATTGCTGACATGAGCAATGTCTGCCAGATGTTTGAACATCAGCTTCTATACCCTCCTGCTTTTCTCCAAAAAGAGTGAAGTTGAATGTCTCCAACATAAAATTTAAGCCTGAAATTCTTTTATGGCAGGTACTAAGCAAGAATGAGTTTTCCTGCCTCTGTTCAAAACAGGAAGGAGGCAGTTAGATAAATTTATTCTCAGAGGTTTTGTGCCAAGCAAAATGAATCTTGTGGTGTTGTGTGGTGCATATGGTGAAGCATCTTTTTTCTAGGTACAATATGAAGAAAAGGCTTTCCTTTCTAGCGGTAAGGAATTTTTAAACTCTTACAAGAGGGGAGGAGAAATCCCTTGGCATACACTGAGGATGGGCTATGGAATTTTCTTTGATCTGAACTAAGGTCTGTATCTGAATTCCTCTAAATTAAGTGATCCAACTTGGTATATTTTTGCTGAAATGATACGATACAAGTAAGCCCAAGCTCCCTTCATGGCAACATTGTATTAGGCAATGCTTAATATCTAATAAAACATAATTGTCTTAAGCCTCATCCACCTTTTGCCTTAAAAATATTTCCAAGACTATCTGACACCCAATTACAGATAGAGTAATCTGTTACTTACTATTGTTTGGGGGACCAGTAATATGTTTTATTTTTAAAAACCTTGCTGGCATTCTTCTTAGATTACAAAAGTAAACATTAGGTAAGTCATAGTTTGGGATTTTTTCCTCCACAAACATAAACATGAGGCAAAATTTCTTTGCTGAATGAAAGCAAAGAATCTCTCTGCTGGAGGATATTTGATTTTGTTTGTCTAGAAAGGTTCCCAACCTCAATATCATTTAACACTGCATCATTCTACTCAACATATGGAGACAACATCAAGGTTATTTAAAATTGATTGTATGTTTAGTGTTTGTACAGGGTTGTTAAGGTAGCTTTTTGTCCACATAGCGCTGTCAGCTGCACATTCCATTACCTCTACTTTGCAGCGCAATAAAGTAGATTTTCCTGTCCTCCGGTGTTTTCCTGGTCTCCAATCAGAATTCCCACACTGCCGGTAATGCAGCAGGTTTATCCTGATCATAAAGTGAATATACACAGGGTGATTTTTGCTGTATGGAGACTTTATTCATCTTATGGGAAAGATAATGCATATAATATTAATATATGAATGCAATGCAGTATCTAAAGATATATATCCCCAGGAGGCAATTTATCTGAAGGGCTGTTTTTCTGGTGTTCATTCATTTGTGGGAAGATGGTATTCCCAGACTGAAAATTAAGCAAATGAAGGGACTTCCCTGGTGCAAAGTGATGGATGATGATTTTGTTGCTACTGTCAAGAGATGCATTAGACTAGGTTTCTCATTCTGAAAACGCTAGATGAAAAGGGATTAATTTCATGACCATTTGGGAGACTGAATTTCCATTCTTAATTATAAAATGATGCCCTATTATAATTTTCTCTGAGGTACCTTGATGATTGAAGCTGAGTTACTTGACTCAGGGACACAAAGAGGTTCCAGAAGGCCCAAAGGCAAAACTTGAGGTACATGATTTACATAACAGGATGTACCATACTATGAAAATCCAAGCTCCTTTCATGACAGGACCCAAGGCAAACTGCCACCCTGGCCTTCTGCTTCCCTGCCTGTCCTGCTAAGAATTCCTTTTTGCAAAACATCTGCATGTTGGGAATTGGAAAGCAAGTGCCATGATCCAAAAATATAGTCCGCCTGAGAAAGTATGGAATAAAACTTCCCAAGTCTTTCCTTGCTGTGTGTCCCTGTACTTTTCCAAGACTGACATATGTTTTTATATGAAATATTTTATATACCACATCACTAATTTTTCTACCCAAGACAACCAGTTTGCATTGTTAATCTGTTAACCTTTTGCTCAGAAAAGGGCTGATGCCTAGGTTGAAGTTCTCTGAAATCAGGCAAAACATCAATGGCGGGACTTGACTGATGGAATACGGTACCATTTTAGAGACACTAAGCTATCCTATACGATCCTCCAGTTGCAGCCTTAGCAGGTTGCAGACCCATGGGCCCAGCACCATCCCCGCCAGGACTCTGAGGATTTAAAGTGGCACGAGACATGCCTGTCTGAACACAACTGAGTCTGGTTCTCATAAAGATAGTGATAGGTTTGAGCCAGGGGTGGTACTGAAAGGGGGAAAGTTCAGCTTTTTGGCATTGCCATTCCATGTCACTGCCTTGGCATCATCAGAAACATATTCAGCCTATGTGATATTCCCTGATGAGAAGCACTGGTGAGATCTAAGGCTGCGACTCATGAATATGTCCTGACTGAGAGCTATTTTGTAGCTTTGAGGTTTGGGGATTTTTTTGTTGGCATTAGTTTGCGTAACAGGATTGCCTGAGTGATAAGTGACAGTTGTGTTGATTTTAGCAGGAGTAAATTATATTAACTTATAACACTGAGTTTCTCTCTAATGTAATATGATGCGATGCGAGGATTACCCAACATAAACTGATGCTTAGGTCTGGATTTTCATGAAACTAATGGATACGGCTACACTTCCCTGAGAGCCAGTGATGGATGAGGTCAGGTTTCACTAATGTTCTCTGCTGCATGGTGCTACATTTGTTTAATATAAACTAATTCATGTCAAGGAGTATCCTTGACTCGGTTTAATATATGAGACTGGGTTCTTCCTTTTTGGGAATACACAGACACCTTTTTAAGCTGTGCAGTCACAAATGTTGCTGTATTTATCTGTGTTCAGAGAAACTCATTCTCATGCATCACTATATATTAAGGAGTTGCAGGTTTTTTGTACTACAGTAAAACCTAGCTAGATGCATAAATAGCTATCAGCAAAAAATGAGGTTGCTCCGTTATTTACGTCAGTAACACCAGCTTACAAGCAACATCTTTTGTCAAGTAGGCCAGTCTCACACAGGCCTAAATAATAGAGGAAAAAGTCATTTTAGTAATTGTTTTACTGCACATTAGCAGTTTTCTTGGATATCCAGAAATAATGTCATATGTTTCTTCTTAGGTTAGAAGGAGAGAGCCCTACGGTTATATAGTAGTTATTCTCTGCAGCCCTCAGTCTTATTCATCATCTGTTACTGGTAAATCTCTGTCATTTAGGATGTTTTACATTATCAGACAAGTACAGATTCTTTTTATATCACAGAAAAAAAGCATTGTGCATTAGTGATTTCAGGCAAAAAGAAAACTAATTGCAATAAGCTGCAGTATTTTTTTCCTGTCTCAAACTTAAATTGTGTTCTGGTTTTGACTGGGATAGAGTTAATTTTCTTCACAATAGCTAGTATGGGACTGTGTTTTGGATTTGGGCTGAAAACAGTGATGATAACACAGGGGTGTTTTTGTTATTGCTGAGCAGCGCTTACACAGAGCCAAGGCTTTTCCTGCTTCTCGCCCCACCCCACCCGTGAGTGGGCTGGGGGTGCACAAGAAGCTGGGAGGGAACACAGCTGGGACAGCTGACCCCAGCTGACCAAAGGGATATTCCGTACCATATGACGTCATGCTCAGCATATACAGCTGAGGGAATAAGGAGGAGAGGGGACATTCAGAGTGATGGTGTTTTGTCTTCCCAAGTAACTGTTACGCGTGATGGAGCCCTGCTTTCCTGGGGATGGCTGAACACCTGCCTGCCCATGGGAAGTAGTGAATCAATTCCTTGTTTTGTTTTGCTTGTGCACGTGGCTTTTGCTTTACTTATCAAACTATCTTTGTCTTGACACACACGTTTTCCCACTTTTATTTTTCTGATTCTGTCCCCCATCCCAGTGATGGGGAGTGAGCGAGCGGCTGGGTGGTTCTTAGCTGCCAGTTGGGATTAAACCATGACAAATGGCTTCTTCAAAATGCAGTTTTCTTTGCTCAACTCCTATCAGGGGATTGAGGCCTCAAACATCATTGAGCATCAGAGAAATCCATCTCCGCATGTTTCTTTTTACATAAAGGGACAGGTGAGACATTTTACACACATAAAGTCATTGTAACTGGGTTTCAGCTGTTGAGACTTCCACACTCTGGCTCTGTCAACAGTTACCTTGAATAATGGAATTTTTATAGGATAAGTGAGTAAAATTTAAGAAGTCCGAAACTGTTTCTGTGTCTGGGTAATACCCAGGATCTTATTGTTATTAGGGTTTATTATGGATTTAGTCTACACTAAAACCTTTTGAATAACTTTTTGTGGTTACAACTGCAACTGACACCTTTCTCTGACCCTCAAGGCCTGGGTCTCACCACCATCTAACGGTGACACCTTCATGCTCTGTCTCAGCCTTTTGACAAAGTAGCTGTGAAAGTCCTGCTCCTATAGGACCTCCACTCAGACCTTTCTACACAGTCAATACTGAGTATAGACTTTACACACATCTTTACATTTCTCTTTCCGCTGGGTGTTTCAGGTTGATTAATAGTAGAGAGTCTTCCATTTCATGTTAGTCCACAAGAATCCCGAGTTCAAAAATGGTGCACAAAGTACATGCCCATATCAGTTTCGCAGTTACCTCAGCCTTATAAGAAATTATATATTTTTTGGATGCTGGTAACTTCTGTTCTCTGGGGACTCAAGTGAGGGAGATGCCCAAACTGTGCAACACAGTGGCTGGCAAAGTTATCTAGGCTAGTGCCATACAAGCTAGTTCTGGAATAACAAGCAATTTAGTCATGCAGATATCGCATGATTAAATAACACTGCTGAGGGCTGGTTATCATTAAATGAGATGGAAAACACAGTTAAAATAGCTCTACTGCTTCCAGGCCCATGTTAGTACCTCTTTCCAGTGCTGCATCGTGCCATGCCGGTGTGGCAGCAGGTACAAACTTACCCCAGGTGTCTTTGCACAGAATTCATCCTGGGTATATGTCTCTTTCCTGTCTTTGCATGAGACATCAGTGATGATACTCATCACTGTGAAGTTACCCACTTCTATAATTATGCCTACTAGGATGAAATATGATTTCATTTGGATGTTCTTATCAGTTCTTTGGAAAATCCCAGCCTCATACAACGTATATTATGGAAAGTAACTGCGTCTCACAGTTTATCTTGGAGAAACACAGATCTAAGTTTCCATTTTTAGTGTGAATATGGGATGTTAGAGAAACCCAACCTCTTTGGATCTGGAAAAGGGTCCACATGATTTTAAGCAAAACAGTCAATCAGTTGCAGTTATCTTCAGCCAGGAAGTCACTGGCATGATACCACTGGCATTACTTTAAGCTGTGCATCATTATGATTATTGATTAATTTCATAACTCAATAACGTCAAGCTCACACAACTCTGCTATATACCAAGGTTCTCTTACCTGCACTGTTCTACTTCAGAAGGAGATGTAGCAAGCTCTGTGTATGGTTCTACATCTCACCTCTTTACACCTCAATTTTACTGGGCGTTTAGGCATTTGCCATTGTTTGATCTGGAAGGAACTCAAGTTTCAGCATTGTTCTCAGGAGAAACAGGCGTGATGTATCACCTTACATTAGGGAAATCCAGTTTCCTGCAATAACTTTAAATCAAGGGATCCAGATACCAAATGATTCATGCAACAGAGCTTTCCTGGAACAAACAGCTGCATGAAGGAGGGTTTTACTGATTAAGTCTGATGAATGATGTTCTGGCTTTTATGTCTACAATGATCTGTGAGAGCTGGTGTTGTGAAAGAAAAAGGTGCATCAGGCTGGGCTTCTTAACAGACAGTGATAAATGTTATTTCTTCCATATTATATGAATTGTAGAGAAAGTTTTATGGCTGTGAAAGAATTCAGGTGGTTTGGGGTTTGGTTTCTTTTTTTTCGTCTTATAAAGTGCTATGTCTTGCTACATTTCTCAAATTTGAAAAGCACATATGAGGTCAGAATAAACCGCCAGTATCTGCTGCCTTTTTGTCTCAGAACATATGATAATGTGTGCTGTTATGCGCTTAGCAGAACGTAAGTCCAACTTCTTCTCTGTGTGATGGAGCAGCGCGGAAAGGACCGGGCCACCGGCTGAGAGCCCGGCGGCGGCAGCAGCATCTCGGTGGCCGCAGCATCCCGGCGGCAGCAGCATCCCGGCGGCAGCAGCATCCCGGCGGCAGCAGCATCCCGGCGGCAGCAGCATCCCGGTGGCGGCGGCAGGGTGGGCTGCTCCATTCGCCTGGCTGTGCTGACCTCTGCTGGTGCTTCCCAGAGGCGCGACGTTTTCCCTTTCTTGGCTTATTTTCAATCATCTCGCATCATAGTAGGACAACAATGCTTTTCTTTCACGAATCCGTTCAGGTTTTGGTCCACGATGCGAAGAAGTAATAACTCCGTTTGTGTTGTTGGCGTGCTCTGAGGGACAGAAGCACATCCTCAGATCAGCTCTTCTTCGTTGATCTGCTCCTCAACCGTGGACAGAAAGCAAGTAAACTTCCTGCTCTCCTTTCCCCAAAAAGCCATCATCCCACATGCTCTGTGATAACTCAAGGCAGGGAAGCAGGGCTTGGGCTCTGCTGGGAGTCAGGCCCTCCCTCCTTACACTCACCTCCATTCCTATTCAAAGATTGCTATTTTACTCTATTTTTAATTCTGAGAGTTATGCTTGCTGTATAATGCTTTGGTCATCTGTGTCAACTGCTGTGTTATCACAGTCTCTAGACTCTTCCAGTTACTCCTTCCCTATTCTTAATTAGAGCAGCTTTATTCAGTTGAACAAGCTTACTGTTTAATCTGACCTTTTCATTCATGCAATAGTTCAAATGTTCAAAAGAACAAGATTCATCCCTAGCTAATGGTTTCTGTCTGGCAAAATATTTTAAAGCTCTGCATAGATACATTCAACGTGTCAGGCATTTTCTAGGGTCCATTTTCAGTAAGATTCATGGCATTTTCTCTCCAAGTACACAAAGAACTGCCTTTCAATGTCTGAAAAACAATTCCTGATGACTCTTCACTGTGAATTCTGCATATGTAAAGCTCATATGAAGCCTAAGCAAGGACTGCAGTTTAAACCCCAGAAGGATTTCAACAGCTCTACATGGACTTACTTTGTGAGTGCGTGTTGTCTCACACCTCTCTTCTGAGTAAGGCACCCTGACCATTTCAGTATTTTGGACACAGGTCTTGTAGGTGCCTCCTGTGAAACCAAACTCAATTCCTTCCTTCACTTGAGAAACTGAAGTCTTCATCTCCCTGCAGCATGACCCAGGGAGGAGCTGGGTACCAGGTCTCAGCACCTTTTCTGCCAAGGTTGTTCAGCAGTGCAATGAAGAATTCAGGATTGACTGTGCAAAAAAAAAAAAAAGAATATCTTGTAATCTGGTGGTTACCCATTAGGTAATGCCTACATTTTTAAAATGAATTTAGTGCTTCAGGATTTGACCTCTAATTAACATCATTGTCCTTTGCTGTTACCTTTGAGTGCTCTGTTTTATTTCTGGATATTCTCTTTGGGCCTTTCTTCACAAGGAAACAAAGTGTTATTAGCTTGTGTTAGTTTAAAAAAAAATAAAAGACCTCAATTTTTTTTTTATTTTGGTTATTAATGATAGGAAAAAAATAGACTTACAACCAAAACACTAATAATTATCAAATAGCATTTGTATAATGATCTGTTCCTAAATTATAACCTCGTTTGTCTTTTGACCGTACAATTGCTCTTTCATTTCAGTTTCCCAGAAAGAATGATCTTTCTCCCCATCCCTTGTTTTAAGTGGCCATCCCTTCATTCAGTTGTCACATGAGAAGGATAAGGCTGAATCAATTAATCAAAGGCTTCCAGAGGAACACTGAGCAATGCAATGGTTGGTTAAACCTGGCTTTCAATGTAGAATTCAGCTTTAGAAATTCCGGAGTAGGTGTTTTCTTTTTACAAAAACGACATGGAGGCTGAAAAACAGTTTTTTCTTTTAATTTTCTTTTGTGTCACCATTACCTTGGATCAAACTGAAGAGCTGCAATAAAAATCATGTCTGTAACCTCAACTTTTGAGGTTTGCCTGTTAAAACATGATACTACCACAGGCTTCTGGTTTTGCACTTGTAATTTAGTGCAAGAATAAGGAAAGGGCAAGAAAGAAGAAAACTTCTAGAAGGGTTAATTAATGGTTATGTAAACAGCAAATCCTTGTCACAGCTCTGCACTAATGCTCTGTTACAATGGTTGAGTGTGTACTGTAGCAAGGTCCAGGTCTGGAAAATGGTAGCAAGCCAGATCCTTACCAGATTTCTAGTTAGAGACTTCACTAGATCTTGAGAAAATTCATCTTGAATGAGTGATGTAAAGGAGGACATTGCAGTCAGAGAGTGCTGAACAGCTGAAGGCCCTGTTGACACCTGGGAGGATGGGAAGCAGAAACGGGCCTTTGTTGAGCCTAGAGCTAGAGGAAGGAAATTTTGGACAAGAGATGAGATGGAAAATTTCTTTAAAAAATGGGACACTTCTTTGATTACTACACTGAACTCAGTGCTTGAGGACTGGAAATGTATGTAGAAAAACACCAGAAAGCAACAGAGAGTAATATCTTGAGCCATATCCTCTTTCCCAGAGGACTTCCAAATGGATGAATCTGTGATATATTCCTAAAGATTTCATTGGACTTAATCTCCTCTATATTATGCACTTGATCTCAAGCAACAGCAGTTTACATTTAAAACCAAAAAATTCTCAATTTCTTTATAATCTGAATGCAGGAAAGTACTTCAGCTGCCACTGAAAGGCAATGTTATGTTCTTAAAATGCTTTTTGAGAGCTGCATTAGACTACTTTAAAAAATTGTCTCTACTCAATTTAACAGTATCTGATTTCAATTTTCTTATGTATAGTTAATAGGAGCTAAATACCCTATGTACCTTAATCCATTGGGCCAAAGCACAGAGAGGATAGAGCATACAGACTGATCACAGTACCACAGTCCAAAGCTGAGTGTAAATATTATTTCTGTATTTTTAGATGGGCCATGCTTTTATTTAGCTAATAGTGTTCATCAACAAGTCATGATACACTGAAAGCAAGAATGGTCTTTACGCTCATTTGCTTTCTGGTATTAGAGGGGAAATGATTTTTCATGGCTCAGTAAAGATAGTAATAATTACTGACAGGTTTATAACAATTCACAGAGAAGACATTTGCTGGTGTTGGTTGTCAAATGTAGGACCACAAGCAAATGAACTGAATCAGAACAATAATTCTTGCGTTGTTTCTAAGAAATTTGAAAACAGAGAAAGTGGCAAGGTGACTGCTGTATGAGGAACAAAGAAGTGCCATAAAATCAAATTAGTTTGGAAAGCATCTGGAGGAGTGGCTGTCTACTGTTCTGCATCAACTGGATCAAGCACTCAGTCATTCCTGACAGATGTCCATCTTACCTATTTGTAAAAGGCTTTCAGTGATGCATACTCCATAACCAGGAAACCTATTCTTGGCCTTTAGCAAGATAAAGGTTTCCCTAAAATCTAACCTAAAGCTCCCTTGCTGTATTCAGGCACTCTACCTCTTTCTACCCACCTTTGAGATGAAGAACAGATTTTTCTGTTCTTTCTGGCACCAATATTTTATATTTTCCACACTGTTATAATATCCTGTCTCTTTTTCCCCCACCCCTCATCATCTTCTCTTCTTTAGGCTATCAGTCTCACTTCACATTGTTTTACTTGTTTCACAGACTTCTGACCATTCTTGTTGCTCTTCTCTGAGCTTTCTCAGCCCAGATTTCCCTTGGAGTGCAATACCTGAACCTGGACACAGTGCTCCAGCTGAGGTCTCAGTATGGAAAAAAACAAAGTTCCTACTTGCAGACTTTTCGCTCGTTTGCAGTACATGTTTCCCTGTTCTTTGATAACATGCCAATGCTGAATCATAGTCAGCTCACAAACCGAGACCCTTTTCTAGAGAACTGATACTAAACTAATCAAGGTTAAAGTAGTTAATCTTACCCTATAAACATATTTTAAATTACCTCTATCTAAATCCAGTGTTTTGCACTTTTTTTCTATTGCTTCTATTCTGTTTTCACTGCTTTTCTCCGGTCTGTTAAGACAATTTTCGAGTCAGTTTCTTTTCTCCCCTAGTGCTTCCTATCTTGACGTTATCTGAAAGCTTAAAAAACCCCATGTTATTCTTTATTGGATCATCCAAACTATTAACGAAAATATTGAATAATACCAGGCCCTTGCAGAACTGAACTCTATATATCCTTGGATTTTGGCAGGGAATTGCTCAGCTAACTAAACTCTAAATAGTGTGTTTTCTGGGCGGGGTTGTATCTTCTCTATACTACATACATTAAATCTTGTTTCCTTAAAATGGCATGAGAATCAATGTCAAAAGCTTTGCTAAAGCTGCCACATATGATAACCACTGTTTCCACTTTTAAGGCCTGGTGTCCTACAGTAAAGTAAATGAGATGGGTTTGATATGATTGGTTAATGAAAAATCCATGTGGATTGTTCCTTGTCTTCTTATGTTCCAAGCATTAACGAATATTGCTTGAATATTTCTTCCAGTATTTGTAAGGGAGTCAAGATTAGGCTAATGGATGCACTTTTCTCATTTTTTAAAGCTCTGTGCTCTGGTGTCACAGTCACCTTCACAAATTCTAAGGAGTCATAGTTGGGAGATCCTGTGAGTCAGTGCTGTAGGTACTAACGGGGGGATCTGCAGCTCACAGGGCCCTCTAGTTTGAAAACACCCTCTAAGTACTAACCACTCTGCTCTAGTATTGCTCAAAGTTATGTGTATACAGCAACATGACAGAAAATTATGTATTACATATTGTCAAAATTTTGTCATATGCTTTTGGTAGGATACAAGTTTCATGCATTATCAGTAACATTACAGATTCTCTTTCAGCTAAGAAAAAAATGAAAGATTTGGTTTTAAAAGGACTACTTTTCTCTGTCTCCATTTATTTCAATCTGTTTCTGTTAGATGTATGTTACTTTACAACTGCAAAGAGAATAGCTCTTTTTCTGCCTGTTTTCATTAAATTAATGAAATTGTAATAAGAATATTTTAAATTTTACCCCTGAGCTTCAATCTTATGTTCTAAACTTCAATAACGTAACATCAATTGCAGCACATATTTTCAACCAGATTTCCTCAACTGCCAAAGAGTTTCAGAATTCCTAGAGGTATTTAATTTTGATAACTCTAAAAACAAGGAGGTGTAGTTGCCTGTTCCCACAAGACGACTGTCTCCACACCCTGCAGATGGAAGGGTCACAGCGCATTTTCAAGTTACTATAAGTCACTATGTATGCTAGGTGAAGATTTCCCAGATGCTGTTCTTAAGGACAGTGAAGATATGGGCTATACTTTGAGAGCCTGAATGCTATACAGAAATACATGCCTCTCTCAGTGTGTCAGCAGTTTTTTACAGTGTGACCATTAAAACTGGAGTGACCTGATCATGTATATGTTGATGCTTTAATTATAAGACAATTTGCAACAAAGAACTGATGAATTCTTTGGTTATAAATGCATTTCTTCTCTAAAAAAGCAGACAGGTGGGGTATGTTAGCAATCCAATCTTTGTCTGGAAATCGAAATTATTCGCGTTTGACTAACCCTTAAATGCTAAGGGCTAAATATAGGTTTCTTATTCCCTTTGAGACCATACTACCCTCAATAACTTTAAGAATTTAGACCTCTGCCTGATTATCCCTTAACTTAGACAGAATAAGAAAATAGTATTACCTTTAAAGTCTATCAACAATTTGGGACACATGGAAATTGATAGCAATAGCCTTTGATGAGGGCAGGGTTGTAATCAATGCCTAATAGTGGAGCTAAACCAATATGAGAGAAGGGAAAGACCATTGATTTAATTTCTCTGTCTGATGTTTTGATAACATCATGGCATTAACTTCAGCAGAGCTGGGATCTGACAGTGAATCACAACACTGGTCATTTGGGTTATTTACAGTAAGCCAACAGGAAAAAGTCACCCCATTAAGAAGCAGTGCTTATTACTTCCAGTTGTTTTTTCATGTCATCTAAATCTTCATAAACCTAGTTTCCTTTTAGGCTTTCAGTGGTTGAAGTTTATGTCTAGAAGTGTTCATAAAGCAAACCTGAAAATAGAAATTTTCTTTTAAGTGTTTAAAATTTCAGCCAAGCAGAAGAAATACATGTGACGGGAGGAAGGAGAAATATGAAAAGCTGCTCAAATAGTTGCTGCCATAAATGTGCCTTCAGACCATGTCTTCAGTGCAAAATGCCAGTGTTACAAGGGGTACAAGACGGTTTGGAGAGGCTCACTCCTGCACTGCTGTGGGCTCAGGCTACTCTGCTCCAGAGCTGCTGGTGTCTGCATGATGTGTAATGTGCTCTGGGCCACATAAGGCCCTGAGTTGTCTCCATGTTTCTGGGGAGGAGGGGGTCAGTTCAAAGTGCTAAACTATACATGTAGGCTGCCCCATGGCCTGGGGAGACACTCAGGAATGTGCTGAGGACAGTTTGTCTGAATATATCCTGGCTTCCATGTATTTTGGTTCACCCTCTGCCTGCACCCCAGAGTGAATAAGAAAGGAAGACTGGCTTATGCCCCAAACTTGTCCCTGAAGGGCTTGTCCCCAGAGAGGAGAGAGCTCAGTCATGAGGGGCTTATGAGGGGCTGGAAAACAGAGCATGGATGTATCTCCCTTCTGTGAGGGCAGGGAAGCCTGGCACAAACCAGTGCCCTTCCTTCACCACACCACATGGGATGAGATGCTGCTGAGTCAAAAAAAAACCGGACCATTTTTCTCAACGGCTGTCTCAGTTTTGCAAAGCAGTTGGCAGTGCTGTGACATGACAAAGACTCTGTCACTGAGATCTGCCTACATGAAAGGTACATTAGTTCCTGCCCCCAAGGAAACTTGATGAAGGTGACCTTAAATGCCTTAAATACCAGCTCAGAGCTCAGGCACCATCTGGAAACAATGAACTGGTAGAGGCTGAGGTGCTGATGCACCGAATTAACGCAGGACCCAGGTGCTGACATGTTGCTTCCAGCTCTCCCTCAGCCTTGGTGTGTCACACACACCGCTTTCCACAGTGGGGATACTGCAGTCTCAGGGGCTGGGGACTGCTGGGCTGTCATGTTCACTGCAGCTGGAGCTGACTGAGAAATGGTTAGGAATAAGAAACTGATTTCCTTTTCCATAATATATTTCTCCAAGATTTTTCGACTTCTAGGTCCTCTTCAGCATATTCCTTACTCTCATCAGTTCCTTAGCTTTGTTCCTTTTAGACTACATGTCTTTTCTCATGTTTATTCTGTATTTGTTTCATTCAAATTAAAGATTTTTTCATTATTTTTGCTTTCCATTTGTCCAGTTCAATTTATTCTGCTTTCATTTTTTCCTTTTCTTTTGTTTCATCTCAGTCTTCCCCTCCTCCTTTCTATCACCATATTTACATTTCTCTTTCAAGGCCCACTTTCTATAGCCCTCCTCACATAGTCCCTGGACACACTGTCCAACCCCCATATCAATCCTTTTTCTACTTGTAACCTTTTGTCCTTTTACTGTTTTTTTCCCTTCCAATGCATATTTTCTCCCCCTTCTCACATCCAGATGTTTTTCCTTCTCTATCTCCAGCTGTGTGAATAAATGACTTTTTTGTTTGTTTCAAGGAAGTTCAGTCAATCCTGAACAAAAGTATTCATGTTTTTCAGGAAAGCGAAACTGCATAAATGATCATTTTTTGGTGAATGTTTCAAGTAGAATAAACTACTTGATCTTTGAGAAATTTTTAGTAAATAAGAGTTGAAGTAAATTTGTAAATGCTGGAGTGACTAAAAAAAAAATCAAAGCCTTTTAGATTTTGGGAGTGGAGATGAGGTCAGGGCAAGTAGCTTTCCATTTCTTTTTTGTCAGGAGTAAAGGGAGGATTTCTAACCTGAATAACTTCAGGAGATCCTACTACACCTTCAAAGGATATTTCTGTTGATCAAAACTAATGTTTTGGGAGCAAAATCATTTTGGCTAAAAAATTCATTCTGGCCCTAATTTCCATGTCCTTCTCTTTCCCTGTCCAGTATGGTTAGGTGCAAACAACATGGAGGTGTGGTGCACCTTTTAGCTGATATTTAGATGTTACTTTAAAAAAAAGAGTTGATCTCTTCCCAAGCAGGGACCATCAGCTGTACTTTTGTGGATATCCCAGTCCTTAGCTTCCTGGAACAGCAATTAAAAGATATCCCAGCTCGCTTAAAAATCTTGCATCACATCAAAAACACGGAAGATTCTTACTATCAACAGCATTTTTTTAAAAAGGGGACAAATGCATTTCTTGCAAATGTTCTCCTGCACTTAAATACACAGAGGCAAAACATTGGTCTCAGGTGAAGGCTGCAAAGTGAAAAACAGCAGCTGAGGACAGCAAGGCTCTGCCCTTACACACACAATACGATTTCTAGTGATTTGGATGGCAGCCACATCTGGGTACCTGGGAGAAAAATACGGCCCAGACACAGCCCCTAATGTCGTGGTTTTTCTGTCCATTGTGCCCAGATTACAATTAGCAAAAAGATTTTGTGGGAGAGGAGGGGAAAGAAGAGGAACCTGCCAATGAGAAGATATTCTTTGCTCATAAATCCCAATGCATTGAAACACAGATTAGACCCCTGCTTTCTTTTTAACCAGCCCCTGCCTTGAGTTCACTCAATCCTGAAATTTGCTGAACTGTTCAGCTGATGTCTACCCTGCAGTAATGAATTGGCAGGCCTATTTCTAACGGTGATTAATGAAGCTTTTCAGAGGCAACCCATTATTTGATCCAAAGTTAAAACAGTGGTTCATCATTAATCACTACAAGACACAGGGTCACAGATTCATAATTCTCAGCAAGCCCATTTCATTAAGGGTCCCACTCTTTCTTTTGTTAAGCCGGGGCTCCCCTGTCTCCCCACCCCTCACAGCCGCTTTCCTGGCACTCTGTTTCCAGGTCCATTCGAATAAGAAGTCACACGCTCTCAGGGATATTTTTCAGGCTCCGAAGCTACAACATCTTCTTCTAGATTTCAAAAATTCCTCTTCCCATAGAAAAATGTCTCGGATTATCAAATATGAGCCAACATTGGCACCCAGTGGCTGAACAGATTAATCACAGATATGTATTCCCTTGTGCCCACCTTTTCTATTCTTCAAAGACAGGTTTTCCTCTGGGATGTATGTGGTACTCTTGCACAACCTTCCAGCTGTAGGCCATCTAGTCCTCGCTGTGAAGTAGTTATGCTAAGAAAAGAGAAGGAAAATGCATGTTGTGGCTGGTTCTTCCCTCTGCCAGGGCCTGTCAAAATCACTCCACAGAAGTCACCGGGTGGGCCTAGTATCACCAAGGTACATGGGGTGAGGAGCCCTATGCTGACCCCTGGGAGGCCATGGCACCCACACAATGTCATCTGGCACCCAGCAGATATACTGGCTCTGCCTCTGCAGGTATTGCCTGCTTGGAGAAGGGCTGCACATGAGTTTGTATGTCCTGCTGCCTCGCAGACCTCTAAGACACTCATAATGATATGACCAATGGCCTTAGAAAAAGTCATATTGAGCCTTTTGCCTCTAAATTATCTTCCTGAACTTGACAGAAAAGCTGGATGGTGGCTGGCATGTAAAGAAGGGGGAATCCTGAACCATAACTGTTGCAGACGGTGCCAGTGAGGCACTGACTCTGCCTTATGGACATTCATTGGCAGCACCTTGTCACAGCCCCAAAAACATACAAAGAGTGCCTAATTCTTTGCTCTAGCCACCTTGCAAGCAGCAGGAGCATCAGCAAAAGGGGATCAAATACTTCCAAAGGTGTTTCAAAATCAGAAGGTAAAGGGCAGAAAGGAACTTTCCAATAATTTGCAAAAGCCGCTGTTGGCTCTGGGAAAGCTGAAACATTTCATTAGCAAACAGAAAAGTAGTTTTCTGAATTCATGTAAAAATGTTAAGGCATAAAATTCTTTAATGCATAGAGTGTATATAACCTATATTCAATGATTCAATAGAATAATATAGTAGGGTAATTTGTGCACAAGTATAACATGAAAATAAAATATAAAGTTCAAATAAATCTTTTTTGGCCTTGTAGAAATGGACAACTTGGCTTGATCCCATCAGAAGAACAGCTGTGGAATATTTTGTTTAGTCCTTTTAGCCAGAACAAACTTCTCCAGTCATTGAATTGAAAATGTTTCATCAGCTTTAATCATAATGTCTCTAATCAGAAGAAAAACTAAGGCACGGAGGAGTAAATGGCTTCTTGTTCAAGGCTACACAGAAAGCTATTTGAAGAATCGTGAACCACCCTCCCTGCAGGGCAGTGCCCCTTCCAGCACTTATTATGACCACATCCATACAACTGTAGTGTTAATTAATGAGAAGCAGTATTCAGGTTTTTACACAGTGCTTTACAGTACCCTAACCCATTTGAGAATCCATCTTTTACTTTCATTCCTACCCTGTTCCATTCACCTCCAACCCATTAAGCAATATCATAGACATGGAAGACAGCAAGATGCTAGTGCCTTCCACTGGCAATCCCAGCAAATGCTGCATGGGATTGAAAACTACCTTAACACAGATGTCCATTGGCTTACAAAATCGAATGCATCTGTACACCAAAAGGAAAAAAAAATGCATTTTACTAATCAAATCCAAAAATAGTATTAAAAAATCCCTCAAACACAGACACATAATTTCGAAGAATGTATCACAACTAAAATTAAAATTCTGTATGAAGAAGAGCCATGTTAACTAATTTTCCTTTCAGTCTGAGAAACTTGCTTCCCAGCAAGCACTTTCCATGCTGCAACCAAGGCTGTAAGCTATGATGTACAACAGCATGAACAATGAAAGAAATTTCCTAAACCTGCTCCATGGGCACACTGAGTAGGGCTGCTGAGATCATGATCAGATTTTAAAAGAAAACAACTAGCATAAGAAAAAACAATATCGTTTCTGCCTGCCTTCGACCTTGCAGCTAGACTGGAGAGCTTTCCTGAAGCTGTGAGCTGGTAAGAAGAACCCTCAGAGAACAGTGGCCCAATGTCCCACCAGACCAGAAGTCCTCTCCTAGGTGATGTCTGAGTTGGAGATCTGGGCTGGACCTGCAGGAATCGCAGGAATATGCTGGCTATGACTGCTCAGTGGGGTGCTGCTGTCTGTGCACAACCTCCTGCCTCTCCAGGACAGCAATGTGTGATGCTAAATGTTTGGGTGCAAGCAGTTACTTGCAATCAGATATCAGGTAATGGTCTGTGGCCAGAGCTTAGAGAGGAGGCACTGTGTGTGTATAAGCCTGTCTATGGGCATGCACATAAGGGAACATTACCACTTTGCAGAAGTGCCCAAAAATACCCAAGCTTTGCCTTCAAACTACCAGAAAGGGCTGCCGTGCACACAGACTCCCCTCACCTCAGCCCCTTCCTGCACAGATGCTTTGTAGCATGCAGCTACATGTGCCTCCACACCTCTTCAGCCTTCGCTCGCTGTCTCAGCCTTTCAACAGCACCACGTTACCGGCAGTCGGAGGTGTTGATGCGATATTGGCAGCTGCTCACTGGGAAACAGGCCGGCACTCCCAAACACGGAAAGTTCCCAAACTCACCCTTTTTTATTGCTGGCGATTAGGCACCGCGTCTGCTCAGCTGCTGCTGGCTGACACATTAGCCACACCTCGAGGACACAGCTCTGTGGCTTGGCATTGCCTGTATGTGTTTGGAAGAGGTTCTTTCCTCTAAGCTCCGCAAGCTTACAGAAGGCAGAGGGAATGTTTCCTTCCCCTCCCCCCCACCCCTTTATTTTCACAGGCTTTGCTCACGAACTGATTGGGAATACTCGGTGGGAATATATTCTCTGTACGTAGTTTTTTCTTCTGCCTGACTCCTCTGTGCAGCCAGGAATGCAGGATTTATGAAGCCAGAAAAAGACTATTCAAAAGAAGCCTGTCCCTTTAGCACCAGAAGTTAAGATATTCGTCTGGGCTGAAGGAGATCTCAGTCCTGTCCCCTTGGCATTCATGCACTCTACATTAGATAATGAAGTAAAACCAGCCATGTTCTGAAGACCACCTACTCAGCTGCCACCCAGCCTCCCCATCCATCCATTACTGATGTATCGGCCTGAGCTTTCTTCCCGTTCCCAGCTGGCCCTGCCACACAGGACCCGCCAGCAGGAGCGGGAGCGATGCCACAGCCCTGTCCCGCTCCCCGGCAGAGCCTTCCCCGAGCACTGCAGCTCTCTCCTGGCACACAACCTGGCTGCACCTAATCCGTGGCCCTGCCACAGGACACTACGCACACAAAGAAGTCGGGAAAACTTCCAAAGTTACCCAGTTCCCACACTCGGGCACTCGACTGTGGCATTACTAGTCCTGCAGCAGGGAGTACGTGATGTTGATGGGAGTTGTCCTGCTTTGCCAGTGAGACAGCCCATCGGAAGGCATCAGGGAGGCAGACTGCGAAGAGCAAATTAAGACTCTTTGTTTTAACAAGCTCAGACAGAGGCAAAGGGAGCAGCTTTCCGGGTTTTTTTTTTTCTGAAGGTTTCCTTCCTTTAGGTGGCAGTATGTGTTTACAGCTCCTCGCAGCACCGCCTGCGCTCCCAGCCCTGCCGCCGAGCATCCTCCGCCTGTGCTCAGCCATCGCTGGGTTAATTTTCCAGAAAATCCTGCACAAGCAATTAAAATGTTAATGTTGTGAGGGAAATGCCTCCGTGGAAGTAAACTCATTCGAGAGTCAGTTGTGCTCGGTGGAAGGGGAACAGTCTATTGATTTTGAACAAGGTCATATCTCATCAGGCTTGCCACCTGGATTATTTTTGTTTGCGCTGATCAGCTAGCGAGTCCTTGATTTCAGAGCGAGTTTGAAATTGCCTTAATGAAGCAGAAATTTGAGGGGGGGATGGTTTCCCTCCCAAGACTTTTCTTTATTACAGAAATGTGCTCCCTCACCTGTTTATCTCTGACCACCTGCTCACCTCTGTGCTTGTTAACCTTATTCCACTAAAGCAGCAATAACTGATGTGAAACTCTCAGTCCTGGCAGCTGCCAACCAAATTCACACCTTACACTGGGACTTGTGCCGCAGCCAGCCAGCAGTGCCTTCCCTCAGGAGGATGGTAATGCCTTGAAGTGAAATTCTGTTAAAAAACAGCAAATTTATCAGTTTATAGAGCCTTCAGGCAACACCTGTGTGGGCATAGGATAGTTCTGTACCGTACTTCATTTATATAAGAAAGGACTATAATAGAAGGAAAGTTGTCCACTGTTTTTACAGAGATTCCTGCTGATGGAGGCTGCCTTGCACGTGGAAAAACTAACCCTATTAAGACAAGGTATGCTCAGTGAGAATGTGCTGGTATTTCATTAAGAGCAAGAGACACCTGGGATAGAGAAGCAGAAGCACCTAAAGCCTGATTTCATTTGCAGATTCTCCCTGGTCTCCGCCCAGAGCTTATAGTCTTTCCTCTCTGAGCCAAAGGTCTCAAAATACTCTCTTTTCATGAGTGTGGTCACACTGGAAAATGTGGATGTGCTTTTTCATCATATCTGAAATAGGTTGTGCTATTTCTAGTGATACAGGCTATGACTCTCTAACCCAAATGCTAGGGTATTTGCATGCTTAATTCACATGTCTAATTGCCATAATTGCACATGCTCATTAGGCAATTTTGTGTGCAAATGCTGAGTTAGGCACATAACTAGGCATAGTGTTTGCAGTGTGATTTGGTTCAACACGCGTGGAAAATTTGTGAACAAATTAGACATGCAATTGAATGCACATTTTCTACACTATGAAGTTGGGCAGGGCCTGGCACCAGGCAGACTGCAGTCTAAATGAATGAGCAGAAAGTACTGCCCTTGTGAATCCCAGTGCAAGACTGTGTCCTTCATCCAGAAAAAAATCAGACCTAAGCTGTCCTTCACGTTATCCAAAGATTCACACCCTCCTTTCAGGCTGAGCTGGAATACTGGGAAGCAAAACAAATTTGTTGTTCATCTGGAGAAAGAAAAAAAAGAAGACCACCAATAACAATCATGAAGCTCTAATTTTATGATCAGATTGCTGAGGACGAGTAGATACAGAGCCCTTCTGTCAGCGGGGAGACAAAGCCAGCCTGTCTCTTCCTATATTCCCATAGAAGACATAACAGTGAGTAACCCAAGTAGCTCAGTGTTAGCAATAAAGGACACTAGCACGGCTTTAGACCAGCACAGCTGATTTGAGTTAGAGCCCACCTGTGGAAGCATGACTACAAGAAACCCCAACATTCATGGTCTAACGTTTGTAATTTCTCTCTCTTGCTGAAGATATATGTTCTTTTAATAAAAAGTATAGAGGAAAATACAGCAAACGTAAGAATTCAAGGCACAGAAAGACTGAATTATGGCTTGTTTAATCCTTCAATTTTACCCTTCCTGAGCCAGTCTGCAAACTCTCTTGCTCTGAATTTATGACAAGCAGGACTAAAGGGACTGTCTATAGATTAACATTGACATTTCCTTTGTGCATTAATCCTTTGAATCTCATTTACCATACATTTCTGCTGAATGACATAAAAATGATTATTTTTTTATTACTGAGTAGATTATGATGAGGCACATTTTCACCACCATTCAGAAAAATACCGAATGGGAGTCAGAGCTGTCTTTTTACCTTTGCCTGTATAGTGACAATGTGGGCTCTCCGTGAGGGACTGCCTTTTGGAGGACAACAAGGCAGGTCCATCCTGCAAACTCCCACGAGCCAAAAGCGCAGGGCACCACAAGGTCAGGGACACTACATCAGCTATAACACCACTGCAGTGACAAACCTTTGAGACAGAAACACAACTGGGACATCCTCAGCTTTGCCGGGACTGCACATTAGCAGTCCTCCCTGCTCAGGAAAAAGGCTGCAGCTCTGGGCATATGTCACCTAACACAGCTCCTTGACCAAAGTTTTTTAGTAGAAAGCACGCTTGCTAGCTGTAGGTATATGCCATAGCACCTACCCACCATGAGACTCAGTTTCAGAGGAAAGAAAAGTGGTGACCGCCCTGTCTCTTGTAAATTGCAGATTTGAATTAAATTTCCTTAGGTCTAAAAGCATGAAAAAGCATAAGTTGACATAGTATAAGAATGCATCCATCATAGATACAGATGTATAGTTACAGTCATAGATACATCAGTATTTCTAAGCTGTGACATTCTCCTTAGGGTGTGGTTTCATGATATGAAGGCTTTGGGGAAAAGGCCAACTTGAGTTTGGCCCACAGAACTCCTGCCCACCCCACCTCACGGTCTTCTCCACAAGAAAGGGTATTTTTAACCTCAGTGAGTTCAGAGAACAGATGTACTGGCATGAATGAGCTGTGATGTAGAGCTGGGAACAAAAGAAGAGAGGCTGAGGGAGGCTTAAGTTCTCTTTGCCACCAAAACTACAGTCCCCTGAATCTGAGGGGAGGGGAGGGGAGGAGAGGAGAGGAGAGGAGAGGGGAGGGGAGGGGAGGAGAAACTGGAACTGCCGTATGAGCAAATGCAATGGTGCTCTCTACACCCAGAGCCCAGCAGACCCTTCTGGTGCTGCGGTTGGCCATTTTGTTCTGCAGCATCTTTAAATGGACACAGCTACTCTGGTCTTATGTGGAGCTGACTGGGAACTGTGTTCAAAGGTTTAATGAAAGTGTGGAAAAATATATACAAAAAACTGTAACTAGCTGGGGGAGGAAGGAGGGAAGGAAGGAGGGAGAGAAGGAAGGAAGGGGGAGGGAAGGGAAAAAATACCTCTATATAGTAATATTGCATGTGCCTATGGTGCTAGCAAACATTTACATTAGGATTCCATGGTTTATTAATATAAAATCCTCAACTTAAAAAAAAAGACTAAACCACACAGAACATGTAGAAGTTGATATGGCACAGGATGTGAATGTGAACAGGAAGAAAAACAGCCAAGTGAAAATTCAGGGGCTAAATACCCCATCCTACTTTACAGCACACACAGCAGAGTAAGCCTAGGAAATATTCTTTAGGCTATAAAATTACACAAAGGACTAGAGTGTTCCATTTTTCTTTTTAATTTAAAGAAAATAGCCAGAGCCACTGAAGAGAGGGAATTGACCTCTTTGGGTCTCTCACTTTCTCAGAGACATTTCTGGTCAATCAAACCTGCATGTCGTTCCTGGAAGAATGACCAGAGCCTCCATGCTTCTGGCCTCTACCCTGGAAGCCATTGCTTATATTTCCATTACCCCACTGTATGTCAGACCTATCCACAGCCTTCGTCAATGGCAAAAGGTCAGAAGTCTCCCAAACTTAGATATTGGCATATATTCTCCCATAAATTAGACAGAGAAATTTCAAAATCCATATTCCTGAGTGATGGAGCATGTCGTTCTCCCCTTTCTACTTCTTTTCAAGGGGTTACATGCAGTTTGGCCTGTGTGGCTTTACAATCCATTCATTTTAAAAACAATTAAAATAATATAACATTGATATATTTTTTTTTAAGCACTGCAGCTTGCAGGAGTGCTGAGTATGAATGGCCCCTTCCTGTATAACATAGCATATAATACCCTCCTGTGGTGGGGACCATGGCCACCAAGCATCCCCGCTTTGAAGGCATGCCCCACTTTCATGACACCGCAATTGGGAACAGACAATGGGTTTTTGCCTGGAAGCAAAGAAACACTGCAAAGTCAAGCGCTATGCCCAAGATGCTCAGAGACATGGCTATGCCCAGCCGAGGCCAGGCTTAGCCGGGAGGCCTCTCTCAGTGCCAGCTGTGCCTCAGGTTATAAATCATTTCAATTTCCCTTTGCTAAGGGTTTTTTTTCTCTCTCTCTCTCTCATGGGGAAGACAAGCGCCCCTGTGAGGGTGGCACAGCCCAATAAGAAAAAAACCTCCCTCCGAATCTGCCAGGATCCTGGCCCTGCTGAGGGCTGCACTTGGCTTTGGCTCTCAAAGCAATGAGGGTGCTTCAGAGAAAAGGTTGCGCCTGGTGGGGGGAGGCAATTATCCACCACGAAATATGGGAAGGGGGGCATGACACACACCGACAATGCAGGGCCTGATCTTCAGAAGAGCTGAACACTTGTGAGGCAGCGAACACCTCCGGCGCTCAACAGCAGGAGTTAAGAGCATTTGGCACTTTAGGAGAGTTGCTAAGCATGCCCAGAAATCAGAAGATGGGGGTTTCTGCATGTGGATTTTTACCTGTGTTTGGAGCCTTGGATACTGCAAGATCCCTTTACACCTAACTAATACAAGTATACAAAGATGCATAATTTACCCGCTCTTTGACTGATTTAAGTGTATCCCCGCAGGGAACTACACCCATTTAACTAAAATCAAGTTAGAAATCAATTTAGTTACATTAGTGCATTTTCGGTATGGAATAGCCCTTAATTTGAATGGGAATAAAGACCCACTATGGGCCAATAGATTCTGTTAGGTGAAGGAAAAGCTTTTATTCTCAGTATAACTACAAATGAAATCAGATTCAGAATTATATATGGGAAACATTAGGATCTGTGGATATAGGCTTGTCTTCTTTCACACAGCTCTGAACATCCTCATTCCTCCTGTGATTTCAGGTATTCCCACACAGTTATCCCATAAAACCCTGAAAAAGGGGGCAGTTTCCCTCCCAAGAACCACAGGGACTCACTTTCAGTGGCAGAATATGTGGGTCTCAGAAAGGTCTTTCCAATTTAATGCGTGAGCTCAGGAGACAAGGGAGAAAGGAGAAGTCTGCCCTCCAGGAGCATGCAGGGGAGAAACTGCATATACTGAGAGGGAAAAGAGTCAGGGTGAGAAACCCCATCTCAGCTGGCTGTTTGCCTCCCCGAGCAGGGACAGGGACTGAGTGTTGCTTTGCAGGGGTAAGGGGAGGGAAGAGACCTCCTGTTTGCATGCAGTGGGACCTGGCAGGGAGGAGGTGTCATGGGTGAAGCAGCTTGAGCAGCACAAAGCATCCCCAGAAGGAGGACTGAAATGTCCCTTCAGCTTCCATAGCTGGCTCACTTTCCCCCATGGCAGAGATCATTCAGAGGGGCCTGGCGGGTGCACTAGGGGAGCCTGGGGACATGAACTGGCCCCAAGGGCCTGTTTGCAGCCAGCTCTGCCTGACACACCTCTGGCTTCCGTCTGCTGACCTGAGCGCCCAAAGGAGATGCCGCAGCGGTTGTACCCCATGGGCATTCCCCTTTGACCCCATTGCCTGCCCATACCTCTGTGTGCGAGGGAGAAATCAGGCAAGGGAAAAGGAACAGAAAACAGGGTTTTTCCAGTGACAATGGTCTGTTCATCCCAGTTACTTCATTTTCAGTGTTGTAATTTCTTAGACCACTGAGGCTAATCACTGAGGCTAATCTTGCCTGCGCTATCCAACTCCTGACCTTCAAACATGGTCCTAGGAGCAATGTTATAAAAGATATATGAAGTAAGACTCTAGATGGCACTTCAGGCTGCATAACTGTGACCTTGTCTATCAAGACAGGCAGCATTTAAATCATAAGTTTAATCAGGTAATCCTTAGGCAATCAGGATGATCAGTAAGAGTGTGTTAGCACTACATAGTCTCTGCAGCAATTCCCAGTATACCTTTCCTGTGTACCCATTCAGTTCCACTTCACCAGCAGAAATCAAGAGAAGTCTTACTCAAGAAAATGAAACTACTCATTGGACTAAATCAGAAACAAGCCCATGGAGCAAGACCAAAAGTCTGGCACCTAAAACAGAAGAAAGAAGCCTAAATATATGTGTGAGCCTAAAATACCAGAGACGAGTGCTATAGTAAAAACCACTGGAAATTTAGCAAAACACTGCACCACTCCAACACTTGCAGAAGGGATACACAGGGTGTATACTTGGTTCTGTTGAAAGTATTGTCTATTTTCTGTAGGTTTCATCAGTACAGAGCTAGCAATATTTACTTTTCTCCTCTCTCTAAGCCCCAATTTGGCAGTGCTTCACTAGCCAGTGAGTGCCTTGGACATGTGCTTACTTGACAATTTACTGAGAATTAAGCAACAGAGCAGCAGTGAAACATGCTCCGACATGCTTTTTGGAATTGGGGCCCAAATGCAAATGCATTTCTCAGTGGACATTGGTAGGTGCTGTTCCACACCGCAATTATCTAATGGCAAAGCTGCCAAAGGAGGACCCTGCCTTTTCTCACCCACAGCTATTTGTTACTCTCTCTCCTCCCTCCCATTTATCACTCCTAAGTGTGCTGATATCCTTCAAACTAAATTAGTGAAATGGCCAGTATTAGCAAAACCAGAAAATACCGGCTGATCTGTTTTAGACCACAGCACCAGAAATAGCTGCCTTAACATAACTGAGGGAGGGGACAGCAAACCGCAGTAGGGAAAGGAGAGATGGAATGCACTGGGAAGGGCAAGCACCTCTTCAAACTGCTTTCTTCCTGCAGAGATCATAATAGTGACCAGCAGACAGCTGTCTATACTAAGTGGACAAAAAAATTTGCCTGCTTCTTCCTAGCTCCTCATCACTGGGTCTGCATTAAAATAGTTCATGATTTGTCATCGGGAAGTCCCATAGGCTGTCTGGGAAAAAGCAGAGGATTCAGGGCACCCAAGAGATGCAGGCCCACTCTGTATGGGGTCCTCTCCTCTGCCGCAGCACATCTGCAAGCCCTCAAATGCAACACAGCCTTTACCTCACCACCCTTCCTGCGACTCTTGCAAGGCCCCCAGGAAGGTTCATGTACCTGGGAGGGGAAAGTCTGGCCCTTTCCCTCCCTGGCTTTGCTAGCAAGCAGCAAAGCTGGGCCAGCTGCTCCAGGAGCTCTGTAACACCTTCTCCCACTGGGCCAGTCCTTCCCTATCAGCTGCTGAACAGGCAGCAGCCAGTGGGCAGCTGCAGTGTACTGGGGAGCCTTGTGAAGGGTGAAAAGTAGAAACAATAACGAAGGTGAATCCCAGCCAACTTGTTGAGGATCAAGATTTGACAAGCATTTTTGTTCTTTGTCACTGAAATTGATGGACCCAATTCGGAGTGGTTCTCATGACAAACTTCCCTCCATTCTGTCCTAGGGAGAAGCAGCCTAACCCACCAAACTGGCACCGCCATGCACAGGTTAGATATTTGCAGGTAGGCAGAGGTATGAATATACAGGGTGGAGGCAGAACAAAAGGGATGTTATACTCATTTTTTATTGGGTTCTCTCCCTTTCTGTCTGACTGCAGCTTGCCATGGCTGCAGAAACATTCGGTAGTCATGGAACGAGGCAAAGTGAGTTCACCTTTCAGCAATGAGGACATCAGTCAGTCCTGCCATTCCCATCTTAGACTCTCTGTTGCAACAGCATCAGAACATTTCACCATTATTTTACTGCTCATTACCCTCAGTTTATTACCCTCACAGTTTAACCTCAGTTTACTCCTGGGGATGAAGTGAAGGCTTATTTCACCCACTGAGCAAAGCTGTGGACAAACTTCATGGCAGCCTCAACAGGCATTTTGGTCCCTAATTCCCCATGAAGGCCAGGAAGGCTGGTGCTGATTAACACCGGTGCATAGCCTGTCTGACCTGCTTGTGGTCCTACAGATGGTAAGCACAGACCCGGTACTTTCTGACAGAGGAGTCCCAGCACCCTGGGGTCCCTTGGCCAGGTCTCTTCCAGAGAGCAGGAGCCCAAGAGGATGCAGTGTCACTGGTGTCACTTTGCCCACCCAGGAAGCAAGACAGCCAGGTCAGCAAACACAGATGCAGGCTGAAGAAAGGGGGACAACAGGCCCACAGGAGGGGCCCTAAGGTCACTCTTCGCACCGTAACTACTATGTTGAGGCCACCGAGGGAGCAGCACGCTAGTACCCAGTTGATGAGACAGCCTGGCACTGCACAGCATGCCCAACGCTGAGAGCTGTCATTCCCAGGAAGAGGGGGAGAAACAGGGACTGCATGTGTCAGGTACGAGATGCCATGTGTGGGACCAGACCCTGCTTTACAGCGCTGGGCTAGTGCAATACCCACCTGTGAGTTCCTGACGCTGTCGGTCTCCTGCCTTTGGTACCTACAGAACAGCTTTTCCTTTAAACATCTTTCTCTTTCTTTGAGCCTCAGTGACAAACTCAAATGATGTTTTTTTAAGCTTGCTTTTATATATGTGGAAGATGTAACCTAAAAACTGGGGTTTTGTGTCCTCTGGGCCAGCTCTGGACAGTCATGTCATAATGAGGAACACAATAAATGTCAGTTTGTCTTAGAAGACACTCGGCAGGGCTCTAGGTTCACCATCCGCAAACAGTATTATCTTCAGTGCCGTAATCAGACTGGAGGAGGAATGGGTTCCTGGGACCTTTGGCATTTCAAGTGAAGTAAAGTTATACAATTAAACTTCAGTTAGGAAATATCCATAACTTACCAACAGGGGAGAGCAGTTAAGAGCATTACCAGCTGTCAGCACCTGGGAAACTAAATTGAATGGCCAGAGCACTGAGATATGAAAACTGAAGAGAAAAATCACATGTGCCTACTTTCTTTACGACTGCAATGTCATAGGTCGTATGTTGTGCTAACCTGCAAGAAATAATAGGAACTTGGAGATAAAATATAGCTCCAAATGTGAACCAGGGCATGGCATAGAAGAAGTTAAGCAAGGACAAACAGATTACTAGTGCTCTGAAGTATAAAATCACTGTCTCAGAGACTGCTGTGTCTACTCCTAGCAGCTTCATAAGCTAAATCAGCTGTTGCAAATAACACTGTTAGATATTTAAAGACATCTATTTCCTTCACTGTAAAGAGAAATAAAATATCTTTAAACTAAAAATACTCTCCCATGTAAATTATTTTTTTAAATTGAATTAGCAATATATGTAATGACAGCCTTTCAGGGATGTGTGATACTTGTACAGATATTCCTGAAAAATTTGCTGTCACTCTTACAAATTTACTACCCCCTTTCTGAACATCGTAAACAATTTAGGCAACATACTGCAAAACAGAAAATAAAGAAATAACAAGTACAATGGTTTTTGGACTTTATGTGCAAGGAACTGTGGCCTTGACATAGGAGAGGAGATGTCTTAGCCTAAACTTGTTGAAATGGGGATAAGCGGGAGCAGCAAGGATGGGTTCAACCTATATCTGAGGAGGAGGAGGATGAATGCACTGAAGCATCTCTTGACCAAGAGACTGAGGACCCATAAACTTCTCCCACACCTCAATGCAATGGAGCTACTTGCGTTCCCCCACTGCAGCAGATGTGGGATATTTACTACCACATGTGTAGGCGTGAGGTACCATCACTGTGTGGCATCAACAGCCTGATTTGGAGGGTCGGTACAGGACATTTGGTGTCATGCAGTGAGAGGGGCTGGGCAGAATACAGGAGCAGGTTTGGGGAAGGAGAGCGGTAGAGGGGAAGACGCTGGTGGGAGCTAGGGTCAAGCCTAGTGTGGTGTGAATTAAGAGCCTGGCTAAAAGCAGGAAATGTTCACACTTCTCAGAAAGCTTTATGAGCAGTGATAATGAAATAGCAACCCCCAAAGCACTTACGTTCCCATTCACTTTTCTAATGCATCCATTTGAACAGTAGCTCCTGTCACAGGCTGTTCCTGTGGAGCGATGGGCAGAGCATGCGTGTGGCCCAAGAGGAGCACAGGGACACTCTCGCAGTGGCGTATGCCAGCAGCAAGTACCAGCCTGTTTAATGAGGCCCTCCATCACTCCCTGCCCTGCTGACTGCACACTGTGGGTGGCACTGGCATGGATGGCTTTGCCAAAATGCTTGCTTCACGTCAGGGAGGTGCACCCATTTGTAAGTCTGCTCCCCTGGCTCAGCAGGCGCCTCCAGCTACACACCATGTTGAGGGGGAGGCAATGGTGACGGCTGTGATGGAGCCTTCAAGGGAATGTTGACTCACCCCCATCCCGAGGTTGCAAGAAGCACCCAGGAGTTCCCCTCAATGATTCTCAGCAGATGGGGAAATGTAGGCAACAGGCACAATACCTCCCCAGCCTGTCACAGCTTTGAAATGCCATGGCCTCACATAACATTGCTAAAACAAATACAGCAATTAAAAACCTCTGCGTAACAAGTCCGGTTCTGCAAACGCGCAAATGGGCAGCAGAGTGGTGGCAATGCCGAGCGTTGCCTGGTAATCCATTTTCTCAGAGCTACATAATAGCCACATCCATAAAGAAGCAGGGGAGGAAAGGGAGGGAAGCACAGGAAATCCATTACTGCCATAAAGGGAAGGAAACAGAACAGGAGCCTGGACCTAAATCTGTGTTCTCCTGGATTCCTGTCCTCCTGACAGGGTAAGATATTAGAAACCAATACTAGGGGTGGAGCGGCAGTAACCACTGCAGTGACTCATTCCCTTGTGAAAAGCAGAGCCACCCAGACAACTGGCACAGCGCCGTGCTATGTGCGCGGCCTCAGAGAGCTCGCCCGGTCACGTAAGCAGCTGGCACACTTCCTGCGATTAACAAAAAATGCAGATAATTTAGCCTGGCTACCTGAGTGCTAACCCTATTATTGTCTGATAGAAATGGAAACAGAGTCATCCTGACATGACTTTTGATCCCAAAAAAGCATGTAGTACTACATGAGATAGCCAGGAAATGAAAGTCCAGATGGAAAGAGATTAGGAATTGCTTTTTGAGTTGGTTAAAATCACAGCTGATGTTGTTATTCGGTATTCAAGCAGAAGGAGAGAGATCTCTGAGACAGGCCAGCATTCAGGCTTTCTCCTTCCCCCCGCCTATACTGCTGTCACCCATACCCAATTCTGGTCATGTGCTGCGTTCTCACAGTTCCCACACAATCCCACCCTTGTGCTCCCAACTCGGGGATGAGGAAGCTGTTTATCACAGCATTATGTTTGTCACATTCATTTCAGACAACGATAATACCCAGTTGCAAGTAGCACATTTTACATCAGCAAATATTGCAGCAGTTCTTCTCCAGATGGGGAAATGAAAGCTTAGGGGGGGGTAAAAAGACTTTCCTTTAGCCACCTAGTGAGTCACTGATCTCCCAGGTTCCAGTGCAAAATTAAACATCACTGCCTAGGCTTGCTTTTAGATTTAGCTTACCAGTATCTCCCTCTGAAGTCCATATATGAGAACTGTGCCTAACAACTGGACCTAAAATTATGTTTTTCTTGCCGGGAGAAGGTGGGGGGAGAGAGCAGTTCATGCTTTGGTACTGTAGTTGATCATGCAAAAGCCTGTGTGCTTTCAGCATTTGGCTAATCAAATTTCAGCAGAGTGCACATAGCGCTGTATCTAATCTGTCTATTTGTTAAACTTGACAAATTTTTGGTGTCAGTGATGGAGAAGCCCATTCACCAGCATCTTCTCCAAACCAGGAATTCACAGCCTGATCGGTGCAGCTTGCCTTCACATGCCTTACATGTCTCAAGGAAACAGTTTTATTTGTGACTAACTGCATCTCCGAACACCAATGGGGAAGGTCCTCGGTGTGATAGGTTATATCCTTCCTGCACATCTTTTCTTTCTTTTATTTTCCTCCATCCACTACTGCTAGCCATAGGCAATGCTATAGAGATGCATCTTGACACTGAGTGTTACAGGGGCTGATATTAGAGACAGAGTTCCTTCAGAGTTCAAGGCTGGCTTGCTGCGTGTTTTGTTTGCTTCTTGAACCTTCTTAAAGCCACAGCTGGGAATTTTAATAGCTTTCCCAGCTGCCTGTCTGTGATGGGGGAAGACCCATTGTGACCGAAGGCCTGGTATGACTGCACTCTCATTCCCAGGTAAAATCAAAAAAACCTCCCTGAAAGTAAATGGGGAATTTGGATTTGAAACTACACAGCTGCCAAGGTGAGCTGTTGTTTAATTTTGGTGGCACCCAGTAGTTCAGTGTGTCTTCTGTCTAACCCATACCAGAACAGGGCAGTTTAGGAGGGCTGCTGTGGAAAGTCCCTTCTGACCTTGCTACAGGCCCATGGGAATACAGCACATCCTCACCACCCTGTAGCACCACTGCCTATTCCCTCAAGCCCCACAGCTGCTTACCAGCTACCACTAGCATGTTTAACCTGCAGTTCACATCCCCTGCACTTACACTGAATGTCGACATGCTCTAAGTGTCCTGGCTCTGACATTACAGTCTGCTGCAATATTATTATTATTATTATTATTATTATTATTATTATTATTATTATTATTGTTATTATTATTATTATTGTTGTTGTTGTTGTTGTTGTTGTTATTGTTATTGTTATTGTTATTATTGTTATTATCATCATCATCATCATCGTGGATAGGACGTTTATTAGTATTTAACTATGGCTTTATTTTCTTGGCTTTTCATAGCAAACAAATGAGATTGTGATCTATTGCTGTTTCCATTTCAGTGCCTCTGCAGCTCTACTGCAGAATGCCATCATCCACACCTCTGATCCCTGCGAGTCCTGTTAGCGCATCTTGTTGGCAGGAGAAGTATTCTTCCACTGCAGGTTTGATCCAAAACAGCATATTCCACCATCTGCAGCTACCTGCTGGTGTCCAAGATGTAGCGAGGTGGTTGCTTTCTTTATCCAATAGCAGTCGCCAATATTTATCTTTGGCACCAAGCGCCGGGGTTATTTTTGCTTCTGCCAAGTCGGGTAACATGTCTTTCATTGCAGGCACTTGGTAATGAGCAGTTTGTCGTACTTTGATGAGGTCGCTCAGGCTTATGCGAATGAAGCATTTGCCTGTGTGGAGGTTGGCTCCTAGACCACGCACCTGACCAGGGATGCGGCAACGGCAGCACTGACGCCATGTCTCTCCATTCACTGTATTGGCTGTTTCTTCTTTGCCCTTGGTGCAGTGGTTATGCAGGTGCCATCCTGGCTGAATCACTGTCTCTGGTTCAAGGTGAAATATGCCTGGAAGATATCCCAGTCCTTTGAAAATATCTTGATAACCTTTCAGCTGTCCTAGCTACAGAAGCAACACAGAGCAATGCCTGCTCTGACTCTTCACAGGCCAACTTTCTGCTTTGCCTGTGTGGTTCTTACCACAGCTTTGCATCTGGCCTCATGTGCAGGTTATTTTCTGTTAATGATTTTTTTTCTACCTGGTATCTTCCTCTGGAGATTATTTCTTCCCTTTTTACATGCCTTCTTGCACAAAAATCAGTGCTTCTCTTTTTTCCCTCCTTCTACCCCAAAACCACATGCTGGAGCAGCACTCCATCTACTCTGTGGCTGTGAATTGGTGTGCACTTGCTTTCTACATAGCCAGATCTCTCCCAAGACCAGGATGGGCACTTCAAGCAGTCTCACAGAAGTTTTTGCTTCTTTTGAGCATACCACAAATTCCTCTTTTTAATATACAATCAGTTAGCAAAGGAGTCAGCCATTTCCTTTGGGGGCAATGTTCTGATCTATGCTTGCCTTTGGGTCAGTTACACTCTTTGAGGAGACTTTTTACCTGTGTTTTATTTAGAAGAGAAGAAAGGTTGGAAACTGTTGTGATTTTTTCTAGATCTTATATGAGTCCTCCTAATGTGCCTGAAATTGACTGAAGTATGTCCACAACTGCTACTAGCACGGGTGTTATTGATTTGTTCTGTTCTGTTTCTCTCCCTTTTCATCTCATTTTCCTACTATGATCCAAAAAGCATCCAGTTGATAAATTCATCCCCTTTCATATCCATCTTCCCAAAGATGGGAATCTTGGATACCATTCTTGCTCTTTCTTCCTTCTTCCTATCCCTTTTCCTTGCAAATAAGCTTGATCACAGCCTTCACTTCTGATTATACGGGTAGAGAAAGCAGATCACCTCTGAAGCCATGCTTTCCATGGCAAGGAGATGAAAAGGCCTAACGAGAAAAAATTACCTGGAAGAAAGAAAATGGAGGAACCATGGATTGCTGCCAGCAGCTCTGCTGAGGACCCAGCCTGCTTGCCAGCAACTGAAAAGCTGTTAGCAATTGTAGGTGTAAACCTGGGACATTGCTTTAATGTCTGCCAAAATCAACAGTAGGCCAGAAGATGGCACATAGTGACTGCTGGACTTGTCTTCCAGTTCTGACAAACTCCTGGCCAGTTCCCAATCCTGTGCCTCAGTTTCCCTGTCTCTGGAGTGGGAAGACCTGCTAACTTTTGTTACAAAAAAAGGAACACACTTTATGTATGTCAGGAAATCAGCAAACACAGCAGTAGGAGGGATCTATAGAACAGACTGTAAGGATGAAACAACTTAACTAAATGTCTATATCTCCAGATGCCTCATGCACAGCCAAGGCTGGAGGTCAGCAGAAACAAAGGAAGAAAATCCCCTTCCCCTAAAAAGTACAACGCATTCAGACCATTTGCTTCTTATCAATAAGAAGAGCAATTACATAATAGGGAAACAGGTCCAGTTCCTGTAGTGTAAGCTTTGCCTCCTCCCTTTCCTTACTAGAAATTGCAAAGCTCTTGTACAGGGACTGTTTACAGGGACAGCCCAGATACTGAACCCAAAAGCCTGCTCTGGACGCCATCCTGGGGGTGGACAACTGCCTTCCCTTACTTGTCAGTCAGCATGTCCTTTAGCAAGCTACTCAAGTACCTCCCAGCTGTGTTTAAGCATATTTTTCTGAATTAAGGCTGAGGACATTAAAAATGGTAACTATATAGAAAAGAACATAAACCCAAATCTATGTAGCAGTCTAAACAGATTTTATTGTACAGCATGAACTTTTGGCTCTGCAGAGAGGTGCTTTTTTCTATCTTCAACTGTTTGAAAACTAATCTTGTGTAGTGCATTAAAAATTGTTCCTTTCAGCCCCATGCCTATACATGAGGAGCAGTGGGACCACAGGGCACCTGCTGCGTTTACGGATCACACAAGAGCACATCCAACCTTAGCCTTAGCACACTCATGACCAGACGTGGCTCCATGTGTGGCTATGCTGGCTTTGCTACACACAGGTATGGGTCTTTGGCCAGATGCAAGGAGAACAAATCATAGGCCAAAGCCATTCTCCAAAGTACTGTACAAACACTGGAAAGAAAGGGTACCTTGTGTCTGAAGAATAAATAGGACATGTATGCCAAGAATGCTAAAGAGGATTCAATAATGTTAGGTTCCTTAGACTTTTCCACATGACGTTTTATAAATTAAGACTTTTAGCCCACCTTGAATCAAAAGTGGGATCAAGTGAACATGAACCAAAGAATGGGCAAGGTGTGGTAAGAGGAATGTGAATTTTACCTTCCAGAGAGGAGATGCTTCTTACCACAGAACAAGATCAAACTGGTTTAATCACAGAGTATGAACACGAGGCTAAAAAGCAGATCTAGTGTGTCTAGAAAGAGGGTAGTTATTTAAGTACACCCAACTGGTGTATTTGTAATAAAGCAGCTTTCTTTCAGATGATAAAAGATAGGCAGTGCCCCGAGGCACAGTTCCTCTGGAACTGAATCCATGCTCATGCTCAGGTTCAAACTTACAGGTGCAATGAGCCCCTTGCTTCTATGTAGTGGATGAAGTTTGGGCAAGAACTAGGCCTCACAGGCTGACCACTATCGCATTTTCTTACCATTTTGAAACACTCAATATTGGGATTACTTTCTTTCTATTAAGTCTATAAGATCATAATATTTATTTCTTTTATTAGTAGGTGTTTTTCCTCAGCTATTATATTCAATAATTAATCTTTTCAGTAAACATTTTTTACGTCAGTTCCTTAAAATACTTTGATCTATTTTCTGGAACTGATTCCTTCAACTCTGGTAGATCCCAGCTCATGTCTGGGGTCAACACAGGCAACAAAGGCTGCTTCCAGAAGAATTTATTTGCAGAAGTTTGTGAGCAGGACAGAGCAGAAGAAGAGCAAAGATGAAGTGCAGACATTTATAATGACATACATGTTCATGGGAACCAAGTGTTTTGGGAATACCTATCATAATATTTCTTCCTATGAATGTTTTAAAAATTGAAATCTTCTTAATATATTCATCTCTCCCACTCTCAGGAACAGTTAATATCAGAGATACTTTCTTTATAAGGTTTATGTCTGAGTGCACATTTCCAGGACAAAGCCTTTGGCCCATTGTCCAGCATCTGCACATGTGCGTTGGTCACAAGCAACTCAGTGGGACTACTTACATGTAGGAAGTTATATTTAGCCATTTATTTATGCAGTTTTTTCAGGTTTAAATTCTTTTACTTAGGACAGCTGGACTTACAACTCTGTTGTTCAGGTGATGGGAATTTATTTCCTCCCAAAGAAAGAAATGCTGCTGATGGACATTCTGCCTCCATATTCTTGTAAGACTAGTATCTATGCTTCCTCAATGTATCTTTCCATAATTGAGGTTAACTTAATAGAAAAGATCACATTCTCTCTTAAGTGGTATAGACCATGTATAAAGAAAGAGAGGAAGCAGTGTGTTGCTACCATTGTCATCTGTGGAAATTATTGCCTTTACCCCTTGTCCAGTTTTGGATTTAGTTTCTAATCCCTTTAACAGGCTTTCCCAAATCCTGAGTAGTTTAAACTATTATTCAATATCTTCTTTGCCAGGAAGATTTTCTGTCCGTGTCTGTTTCTCTCTATGTACATTATATTATGTATGCATATACACATAATATTATTATTCCCTTAGTAGCAATTAAGCAGTATAATCCACCTCAGAGATATTTACAACAATTTAAACTATCCTGAACCAAGGAGTTTAGAGGATTAGAGATGAGATTTAAGCAGTTACTGAGGGGATAAATTTTACAATTCCTGTGTACTGCAGCACCATTTGACTTTAAGGCCAAATAAGTGAGGGTTTGGAAGTGACTGAAGCAAAGAAGGAAATGAATCAAAGTTGAGTCAGGTTTAAAACCCAGAACAGTTTGTTGAAATCTTTTAACTTCCATGTTTAGAGGACAGTAGACAGCTGCCTTCTTGGACAAGTTTGTCCAACTTCCTTACAGTCTCCCTCCCTTCATGCTTTGAAGAGAGTCAGTGAGCACATGTGCAGTCCCATACAGCCTCCAGCACCCTGCGTGCCTGTGGGGTGAGCAGGCAGGATAGGTCTGGCTTAAACTGAAAGCTCTGCTATCTTCAGTAACACAGGGCATGCTCTGGGACAGAAGGCACAAATTGGCACTGAAAGTTCAAGCCACCCTAGATTTGTCAAAGGAAAAGAATACACAAAGATAAAAATTTGGCTATGCTGAAGAAGCAGAACATGGTGGTTTGATTTTTCTGATGCCTGTGTAGTGAACCAACATACCAGCATTGCTTTGTGTTTAAGGGTACACCCTGTGATATATTTATATCAAGACATTTATGCTTTTCACTCTCAGACTCCTCAGCTGAAATAGTGTTTGGCTGAAAGTATCTTTGAAGTAAAACTCACCCAAAGCATCTATCTCCTCCACAATCCCTGGGGCCCTTTCCTCCAGTCTACGCTGTCAATGAAGCAAGAGTAAACTCTCTCTGAAACTGCCCCTCTTCTCTTCTGTGTGTAACACCTGGGATATTCCTCATTTCTCTCTCTCTGCCAGTGAGAAGCTAACACTAAAAAGTAAAAAACAGAGAAAAATTATGGTTTCCCCTGGTGAGCTAAATGTACCTCCCACATAATTCCCCAATAAATTCCTTCTATAATACTCAGAGGGTAAGGGGGTGTGTGTCCAAATTTATTTATTCATGAGTGATATCTTACATAAAAAATGCATCAATCTCCCTGTCACACCCCAGCTGTCAGCTTGTATTATCCACTCCAGAAGAGAGCAGCAGAGTCAGAGTAGGAAATGGAACTATCCAGAAGTCATGGACTTTCCAAGCCAACGGTCTCCCAGGTGTGACTTTGCCCAGCAGCTCAAGGGCAGCCATGCTGGCAGTGCTGTGGAGCAGCCCCCAGCAGTGGTGGGCAAGACTGGGAGCAGGGAAAATGTAACCTCCGCCAGGGTCAATTTTGATTTGCTAATGAGAGCATGAGGTAACTCTTTTCTTGATGTCCGTTTACTTCCCCACCTAAGAAATCTTTTCTCAAATACCTGTGTCTGCCGCTTGCTAGAAAGAAGAAAGAAATAGCAAAATGCATGTGGAAGATATGAGTATGGGGAGGCCAAGCACAAGGAAGCCATGTAGCATGGGTGTCACTTCCTGGAGATCCACGCTTGGTCATGGATGACACAAGCTCTCTGTGGTTTCCAAAGGGCTGAGAGGAAATGCTCATTACTGTTTCTCCTTGTGACTGTGGCTACTTTGCTTAATAAAGAGACTTATTAAGGTGAATGACCTATTTGAAAAGCCTGTAAAATCCTAATTCACGTGTGTGGTGGTTTTGTCTCTTAAAAAAAAATAATTCAAAATACCTTTAAGTGCCTGCAGCAGTGCCATGACACAGAAAATTGCCACCTTTACATGCTAGAAGAAGAAACAATATTTTGGATATGGCAATGGATTTCATGTTTAAAGTGTTCAGAAGGTTATTGCATTTAATGGGGAGTGGGGACGGAAATTACAAAAATTATGATAAATAGCTTGCCGTAGCCCATCTATAAATTTCACCTGCTGACATGGTTTAGTGGGCAGACTCTAATACCACCCTCGGGAGGAAGAAGGAAACCAGCACTGGGACAGGAAGGGGTTAGGCAAGATTTAAGTGAGTGTACAGGAAGCAATAAAGGTTGTGGAGATTTAGCTTGAGTCTGGTGAGTGTTTGATTGAATCCTTGGTTAGGGAACAAACTTGACAACATTATCTGTTTTTGTTGAAGGAACAACTGTTCACTTGTCTAAATCCTGCCCTCAGCACTGATATATATCAGCCTTCAATTTACCCTCACTTCCATTCAAATCACAGTATGAATCAAGCACATCCCCCCTGCTCCTATGCAGATGGCATGCAGAGAAGACTACGTACAGTTTGTTTTAAGGGTTTTTTTTTTAATTGAATTAGGCCTGATTTGTTCTTCCATTTCCTGCCTAGGGTGAGTTTAGCACAGGTGGTGACTTCCAGGGCAGGGCGGACGATTTGGGTGAAACCTCAAAGCTGCCTGAACATGCCGCACTTACTGCTGCCAAGCTGAGCCCGTGTTTTACAAGTCCAAGTTTGGCAGGCAGCAATACCAGCGGGGCCAGCCCCAGGAAGGGCTCTGGGAGCTCAGCCCCGGCCGCCGGCAGGGGAGCCCAGCCAGCCGCCTCTCAGCAGCCCGAGCCAGCATCAGGTGCCAGAGCAGATCACATCAGAGGTCCAGTTAGCCTGAAATCCTGCCTCTCCTGCTCGCAAGAGCACATGCAGAACGCCCCCTGCAAAGGACAAATGCCCATCCAGAAACGTGCCCAGCAGTCAAGTTTCACTGCGAGTGGGAAGCACTCTTTGTCACAAGCCCTGAAGCAGAGATATGAGTTATTAAAATAATATTACATTAAAATATGAGTTAATAGATTAACTTTTACCCTGGATAGTTTAACTGTAGATGTAGGCAATTCTACATCTACAATTCTATCGATTGCAATGTCTAACATTTGTTAATCCTGCTAAGCTTTTTACCTCAGTATTTTCTCAAGGCCATGGCAGAGACACTACGTTAAAAAAGCATTTGCTCCTTCAGACTTGAACCTGTTGCTTTTATTTCTGAGTGTCTCTCTGATATTTATTACAAGAGAGGGTACACAGGAGTGAACACATGACCCCTCGGTACCATCTATTATTTTATATACTGCAGTGACATCTCTTACTTGCCACCTTCCACTACTCAATCATCCATATCTCTATCTCAAAGTGTTTCCGTACCTTTTCATCACAGGTTTTGTTACTCCTCTCTGGACTTAAAAATATGTCATCCATATAATCTTTTATGAGGTGAAACTACCCTTACCTAAAAACAGCATTCTAGCTGAGGACGTGCCATTGATCTTTCCATAAAAACGCATTGCAATTCTCACAGCACTATCTTTTATGACTCCTTTAATAGGAGGATAACCTGATTCTGGGAACCTATTGCCAGCACATATCTAGCTGGAAAGAGGTTCAGGTTCTCTGAGTTTTGACCAGAACTTTTTATGACACAGCAAAGCCCAAAGCTACATCTATCAGTGGGGTCACCTTTGCTGTACATGCGTGTAAGGCTCTGCCCAGCTATCTGCATCCTGCTCGATGTGAATTTCAGCTGCCACACATGGCCTTTGCTTGCCTGCCCAAAATAAAATGCTGAGCACTGTTGTTGGCTGGCCATTGTCCCCCATGCCATGGAGGTGACCGTGGTGCAGGGCCAAGCGATAGCAGGGGCTCCAGGAGGACTGGGACCAAGGTGGAGGTTATGGCCTCTTGTGTATCATTAAGCAATTAGCCAGGGCCCTCTCTAACCTCTCGAAACACAGGGTCCTGGGCAAACTGTCCTCCCATAGCCAACCATGGCTGACCCTCCTCTATCCATAGCCACCCTAAAACGGTTTTGACACCTTCTCAGATATTCTTCTGTTCTGCATTATTATATGTTTTTCTTTCTGCACCTTGCAAACTTGCAAGATTTTGAGGCACCGGAAGAAGACTTTATTCCAAGAATTTCACAGGCTGCAGGGGAACCAGCACTCTCAGAACCACCATAGAAACAGGCTGGGTATCCATAGGTTTTACCCAAGGTACTATCCCATCTCAGGATCCTACTACTGGCATCAATAATTGAATGTTTTTATGCAAAGGGGCTTAGAAAAGGGGGGCCAGAACCATGTGTGAAATGAGAAGATACAGAAAGGAAAGATTTAAGGATTTAGACATAATTGGACCTGGACAACTCAGCTAAGCAGACCCCGTTGAGGTCATTCCTGACTCCCTTGAAAATGTATTCAGATTTGGTCATAACAATACAGGCAAATCTCAAACGCCTTTTTCTAATTTTTCTTCTCTTTATATTTGCAAACCCAGTCGTAGAAGATATGTGCCCAGGTATGCCAGGCATTTCTGTTTGTACACTGAGATGTTAGATGGTCTGAATATGCTGTTTCTGAGGCAGTGGTGCTTTCTTCTAGTATAGTTGACAACTTTGCAAAAGACAGTGAAAACAAAGGAAAGGGAGGATAAAAGAAAAGATGAAGGAAGGAAAGAGGAGTCAGTCTGACAGAAGAGGAGAAATCAGAACACCATATGTATGCTACATGTAAAGCATTTTATCAGATAACTCTGTAAGCAATGATGCAATTTTATGTATAAGACAGTACAGGCCTGTCCCTCTCAAGGCTATGGGAAGAGAGAGAAAAGATGGTCTTGTTGTTAAGGTAGTGACACAGAATTCAGGGGATCTGGCTCCCATTCCTGGCTCTGACACAAACCTTGTGTAAATCACTTAATCTCTCTGTGCCTCTGTTTCCCATCTGTGAAACAGAGATAACACATCCTTTTTCTCACCCCAGTCTGTCTTGTCTATTTAGATTATCTGCTTTCCTGGGCAGGGAAAGCTTCTTACTGCATGGGCTTGGGTTTTCAGTTTGTTTGTCCTCAGTGCTTTTTGCTGGATCTTTTAAGACCAGAGGGAACCACAGTGATCATCTGGCCATGACCCCTTATATAAGACAAGTCCTGGGAGGTCCAGATTTAATTCATGTTTCAACAGCTGCAATAGAAAAAAGAAGATATTTTAGGAGAAAAAAAAAAAATATATATATAGAATGTAAAAAAGAAAAAATCCCCAAGTTCAATGTACCTTTTGGTAAATAACTGATCAGTAACCTTCACTGATAAAAGCTGGTGCTCTATTCCTTGCCTGATTTTGTCTAGACTCTTTTCCCGCTACTAGAATGATGCTTCCACCACTGGCCTCAAGAGCCCTCTCTGATTGATGTGTATGTATTTATGGTGGGACTTCTTTTTCCTAACTTTAACTATGCATGCAATCTAACCTAGCTGCCCAGTGACAAAAGAACTTGAATACAGGAATTCATCCCAAAGATCTTGGATACCTGTCCTGGGATAGGACAAAATGGCCTCTGAAGGGGCCTAAATTGACTATGTATGGACCCTGGATAAACTTATTATCCTTATTTGCACCTGTAGGATAATTCTGGAGCAGTTACAGCATGTTCTCCACTTCTTGACATAGCTTTTCTTTATAGAATTTATACTCAAGATTCATTGCACTTCATGATGAGAGCAACTGCGTAACTCAACTTCATCAAGGATTGTTGCTCCTGTTAATGTGTATTCAGTCCCTCCTTTCTCCACCATCACCACATACCAATAATTGGTGAGATCCAGTGAGATAAGCAGATTTGAAATATTTTCAAGAAAGGAAAGAATTAAAACTTGAGGTTTTCTAACCTGGGCAAGCGAGTGCTCTAGCCACTGAGTAACTGAATAAAAGACCTTTTCCTGTGGTCGTGTGTTAAAGGAAGGCTGCATCTGCTTTTGCATTTTGTGCACAGGCTGATCCTTCAAGTGTGCCACAAGCACACTCCTTGGACCAAGCTCTGTGTGGGAAACAGGCAGACAAATGTATAGTTATGACATTGATACTGAACCACTCAACCCTGTCAGGACTGAGGTGTCTTCTGGGAGTGCACAAAAGCAGAACCTCAGTTGCCTTGGAAACTTCTCCAGCTGAAAACTGAGGAGATTAAGGCCGTTCTGGGTAGCCACTGAGCTGAGCTTGCAGGATTGCCATTTTAGATTCAGATGCCTAAACTCCTCCTAACTTCTCTCTTTAACTACTGTTTGCAGAGCTGTTCTCTATTTGAATAATCAAAATGTCAAACCGCACAAACACCTTACAGAAGGCTAAATCTATTGCATCAAAACTGTAAATAAAATCACTCCATTTGAAATCTGATTTAAAATTATATCAAGTTAGTTTGATAAGAACTATCCCGATTGTCATTAATTCTATCACCTTCTTTTAATTCCTTATTACTCAAGCACCCTATCAGCCATTCCATTATTTTGCCTGGGATCGAAGGCAAGCTGACAGGCCTATAATTACTCGGGTCACTGCATTTACCTTTTTTAAATATTGGCACAACATTAGCTTTCTTGTAGTCCTCTGGAACATCCCCAATGCTCCACGGCTTGTTAAAAATCAAAATTAATGGTCTGTAGTGCTCCTTGACTATCGATCTTAAAATCTTGGATGCAAATTACCCAGACCCACTAATTTTAATGTATCTAACTTTAATATCTGCTGTTTAACACATTCCCTTAGTTGCCACTAGAATGGAAAGCATTTCATCATCATTCTGTCCTGAATCATCTGGCTTTTCCCCAAATACCAAACAGAAGTATTGATTGAACACTTCTGCCTTTTCTGCATTATTATTGAGAATTCTACCAGCTAATAAATGGATTAATACCATCTCTAGGAGGCTTATACCTGACATCCTGTAAAATTCCTTTTGTTTTATCAATGCATTTCTACTCATATCACTTTGCTTCCCTACTGAATTTTCTACTATTTTTGCCTTGAACTTCTGGCACTTGCTATATGCTCCCTTTCTCATTTTTCCTGTTCACACATTCATTCCCCTGGTTTAGGGACTCATAGCAGTTCTCTGCTTTATGAAATTGACCCTTTGGAAGCCAACCTATATGTGTTTGTGTCCATTGAACTGAAAATAGGATTAGGGACCTGTCTATGCCTTTCTTCATCTAAAGCCCTTTGAAACTTGGCCTCATACAAAAGTTCATTGTATCCAAATCTGCATTTCCCCGTATTCTTGAAATTAACAGTCATTTTGTTAAGTGAATCAATCAGTATTTAGCCTGTGATCCAAAACTTCAGCTGATGAATGTTATTGAAGAATTTTCTGACATTACAGGAAGAAATTAAGTGAAACTGGGCTCTTCCTAAAACTTCAGACACGTACTGCTAACACATGTAATAATCCTTTGGAACTGGCAGCAGCAGATCCTCTTTCTGTTTCCACCAAGGGGACTCACACCCTCCTCTTGCAAAATCTCAGGACTCCTCTACTGAGCGAGCAATGAGCCTCCAACAATTTCCTACAATGCAGGACATGTGCCATGCAGATGAGCAGCTTTGATCTTATGCAATAGTGAGCAGTGACGCTTATGTAGACGTGCCTTCTTTTAAGCACTTCACAGGAAAAGAAGAAATGGCATTTGTTTTTTCAATCCAGTATTTGAGACAAAATGAGCATTAAAATTACTTGTGAGCTGGGAGGAAAAGGGGACTTTCTAGGGGAAGTTAACAAATTCTACGTTGGACTTTGTGTAGATCCCTTAATGTCATTACTATGTGAGTATTTTAATAGCCTTTACCTACAGTGTATATGGACCAGACACTAAGATGGAACCAAACCGTATTGCTCCCTTCAAGTCATCATTGTTGCACGCATTCATATCACTGAGATGTAGCACTAACTGTTTTCAAGAAATAAGACTGATTCTTTGCATAATCAGCTCACTGAAAGACTGGGATTGATCTACGCTTCCGTGGAAAGAAACCAGCACCTTATCCTGCTAGTACCTATAGTGGTGATGGAGGATGTAGTTTCCTTCTCAGCATTAAAGCTACAAAAGCTGAGGTGGAATATACACCCCAGCAGCAAGGGGTGTGAGAGCTGAAGATGACAAGGTTCCAACAACTGAAAAAAGGGTGCAAAAGTGAAAATGAAGTAGCACTAATTCAGAGACGTTCAGAGTAAGAGAGAAAGCGCCACCCTTCACCTATCCAGATGTGTGCAGAAGCTACAGGGATTTCCAAACCGTGACTGATCTGACCGCCCTCCACACTGCAATAGCTAATCCTAGAGCAAGCTGATTGCGGAGACGAAAATGCTCACTGTGTAAATAACTGCAACTAATAAATCTGAGGCAAGGCAGCACCATTTAATAAGTCACTTCTGGAGTGGCATTGTGCACACTAAGCTGCAGAAACTCCTTGGAGATTCATAACTACACAAATGAAACTTCAACCCTGCTGAACTCAAAGGGAGTGTTCACCTATGCACTTATACAAAGAGCAAAACAAACTTCTGCTGATAATACTTTGTTGTTTAAAATGACAAACATACACAAGGAAGAACAAGCCTGACGTTCCAGAGAGGTGTTAGGACATGCCCACTTTAATCAAGATACAGAACTGCCACCTTATCAGAAAACTCTCCAAGGCAGAGACATTTCTTCTTTAACCACTTTTAAAGACGCCAGCATGTTGCAGTTGCAGTCATTTCTGAAAATGAATGAAGAATATGTTAAAGCACATATGATTAAACAAAGACTAGGAATCACAGCTTCATAATGTGTAAGAAACCTCTTTCACAAGCAAGTGCTGGAAGGAAGAGGTTGGTAGCTTGCCTGATTTCAGAGCTGAGGGGCCTACAGGTGCTGACAGTTGCACATCTGCTTTGCTTGTTTCTGATGGACTGGAACCAGCTCCAGTCCAGGAGGTCTGTAGGCACAGGTCCAAGGTAATAATCTCAAAGTGGCCCAGCTGTAGTTCTTGATCAGTTCAAGTGTGTTTTGCACTCATGATCAGCAGAAAGACCCTACACTCATGGTGACTTCCGAGTAATCTGAGTTCCCAGCTGTGGCAATACACAAATCATCAAAGGATGATAAAGTCAATATTGCTCAGTTGCCTTGGGAACCAGATGAATGCCCAGATCCGTTCCCTTTGGTAACAGAGTGGGGAGATAAGTCATCACTACCTCCCTCCTATGAAGCATTCCCAGAGCTCCTGCTCCCCAAGGTATGTGGGATGTCTTGCAGGTTTTGGAGAGATGAACATTTCAGTGCATGGCTTGTGTAATCACAGCTTTGGTTACAAGCTTGTAATAAGACATGTTAAGAGGCAGGATATAATTGTTTGGGTTTAGCACCACAAAAATGCAGCTGCTCCAGTGCTGGCCCACATGTGGCCAGCTTAGTGTGTGGGTGAAGGAGAGGTGTGATTGCCTTCACCCATCAGAGCAGACAAAGCTGAATGACTCAAAAGCAGACAGTGGATTAGAACCCCATATATCTGACTCACAGAACTATCCTTTAACCACCAGCCACTTCTCAGGAAATGTGCCTGGGTGAAATACTTAAATTGTATTCTTAGAAGGGGCGGGGGGGAAGGAGAAGAAGAGGAGTCTATTTTAAGAGAAACCTCAGTGTTCAGCTGAAACACCCTACCAAGTCTCAAAAAACCCAGCCTTACCAACAAGGTTAAAGCAGTTCTAATCTAGTTTGACCACCAGCATCTGAATAAAGTCAGACCAATAATCGCTTTTCCAGATCCAAATATTATCTTGTGCAAGTGCACTGTCTTGCACTTATTTCTCATTCTTCTGAAAGCTACTTCTATTAAACTACCCAAAATAAAAAAATAAAGACACATGCATAACATGCATAGAAATAAAGGGTCCAAAAAATCAGTCCTACAGCTGTCGCAAGCACTTAAACATTTCAACAGTGTTTATAAATTCATGCCAAACTGGAATTATTTATCTCATAATATTATGATTAGTATAGCAAAGAACTCCAGATCCATAAATAATTGTGTAACATCACTCAGAAAGGAGTATCATACGAAGATTACTTGCCCTAATGTTTTGGTCCAAAGATTTCTCAGTAATGACAGTAGAAATCCAAACATTGACATTAGTGTAATTTCTCTGATGCTATGCAACTTAGGGATATCGTAACATTCCTCTGTCACAAATCATCATCAAAACACGTTTCAGAAATTACAGTAATGTGGCTGGCTCTCTCCTTCAGGGAAGGAAGATGAAATTCATCACTGACTTGACATGTAAGATGTGTAAAATGAGAAGCAATTTTTTAAAATTCCTATTGACACCTAAAATAAGAACATCGTCACAAGTCCTCCAGCAATGTCTTGTGTTATTATATACAATTAAAATGAAAGAAAAAAAGCCCTAAATTAAGTGAAAAGAAAAGGGAAAATATTATCTTGAGGAAAAGATATTATATATCATTAATTCCAACAGAAAAAAAAACCAAACACAGATTCAGGAAGACTGAGAAGAGGAACCTTATTGATCAGGGAATATAAGGATGAGAAGCAGAATACATACCTCAAGATTTCAGATATCAAAGAGTTTGCTGCCCACTGCTGAGAAGGCAATCTCCATCTCACTAAAGACTACCCTACGTTCGTTCTGCAGGCAGACACTTCTGACATTTGAGGAAACATCTTCCAAATATAAAGCTGTAGGTGACAGAAAGTACAAATTATTTGAGCCTTCATCTGAAAATCAGCAAAATGCAGAACCAGAAGATCTGTAGAATTTCTAAATATTTTCTAGTCTCACTAATTCCTTGTCAGTCTCAAAGGCAAAAGATTACCAACACTCAAGATGAACAACAATGATCTAAGTGCTGTTCAACAGGGATTCAGCGTACTCTCTCCTCAAGGTTGATTTATGGCTGGTCATCTTTGCTTTAATGCCCTAGGAGTCTCTCCTACATAACATATGTTATCTAAGATTGAGTAAATTACAAAAGAAGCATCATGCATAATTCTAATTCCCTGCTCACAACAGGATGTTTATTTCCTGTTTCAAGATAGTAAAAAGGATTTCCAGTTATCATATTACAGCAATTTACAAAAAAATGCCTGTATGCAGGAAGTTCATGAAGAGTGAAACTGGCTCATAACTAGGTTAGCACATGTGAATGGACTCTGAAATGTAAATTTATCTTATAAAAAAAAAGCATCAGACAGATACACCCAGGTATTAAATGAACCAATGAACCAAAGGTCACTGTGGCAAGATTAGTGTCTATAACAAGAGGTCCCTGGTCCGGGCTGGAACGTCCAGACACCCATTGTGAAACTAATTACAATAACGCTAAGCCAGTCTTTTAAATAAATAATTCTTTGTGTCCTAATGAATAAAAGAGAAAAGACCTCATCTTTCAGCCTCTGGCTTTTCATCAGCCCCTTTGGGCAGAACTGGATCCTCACTCTGAATTCTGCAGATGCCCATGGACATGCCTGAGGCTGTCTGAGAGCAGGGTTTGGCCTCTGGTGGACTTCAAGAGAAGTTACACACTTGCAGATAAAATTCGGAGATGCACAGAGGCATGAAACCTACAGAAAAAATCTTAAGTCCTGGGGAGGACTGAGTGCTGTGAAAACATTGTGTACACTCTTCAGAAGATGCAGCCTGAAGACTTGGTCTCTGAAGGTGGGGTGGTATTCAGGGAAATGTCCTTGTGCTTAAATATTCAGTCCCTTTCAGAAGGTTCAAGCTGTAAATGTAGAGATGTGGTGGGTGCTGAGAGCATGCTGTGCTCTACACTTAGCAACTGAGCCCAGATGGCAGCACAACAATCCTAAACTCCTTCAGTGTGTGGGAACCCAGAGCCAACATCACCATCTTTCTAGTCCCTTTCTCCCCTGCATCCATCCTTCCTCCTCCCTTTGTCCCAGCATGTCCCCAGGTGGGTGCACTGGGCCTTGCTGAAAGCAGGTTTCACAGGCTGCTGCAGTCCTAGGTGGGGTGTCCCTTGGCACTTCTCTAACATGCGTGGGTGGTGTAAGCAGCCACCCACAGCCTTGTCTCCTCTCTTGCCAGGTTCTGCCCTGGACACAGAGGCACTCCCTCACTGACAGCAGAGATAAAGAAAATTATCATCAGGAAATGAAATTCCTCAAGCTTCAGATGCATGTGCAAAAGAATCATTAATCAGCTGTGTGAAGGAAGGATGGATGCTCTGGTGAACTGTAGGCATACATGTAATTTGAAGGTGCAGTGCAACATCACAGATACCGTTAATTAGAAGAGCAGCCATCCTTTGAACTCTGAGCTCCTTTTTCATTTAACTTCATGAAACCCACTTGGCATGTGGCTCACTGATCAGGGTCCTTGCTGTTACGATGATTACACCAGGTCCTCAACATTTCCATGGATGTTCTCCAGGAACACAGGCCTGGGAAACTACAGAGGAGTATTTAGCAGATATGGACAAAGCCACAAAGATAATTCCCTAGAACTGGGGAAGAATCCATCTTTCAATAGGATGGAATTAAATACACAGCCAAATGTCACTAAAACATCCTTTTCAGAAGCTGATCCTCAGCTGGTCTTGACTGGGAGAATCCCACCATTTTCGAAAGAGGCACCTCAGCCCCACGTGGGTATCTGACTGAAAAGGTCAGAGCTACAAGTCAGAGAATCAGAGTCAGATTCCTCTCACTGAAAGTGGTGCAAACCTGGAGTAATACCACTGATGTCATCTGAGTATCACAGATTGCCACCACTGTGTTGTAAAGAACTCAATAGTTGACCTCATTCTTTTTCACAAATCCATCTCATATGTCCATCAGGCATAGTCAGTTCTTTTGTCTTTGCTATGCTGCTACTGCTGTAATTAATCTTTTTCCAACCACCCTATTGGCAATTTCCCTAATGCACACATTCTCCCTCTCCCTCCCTCCCTCTCTCTCTCTTCCAGTTCCTCTCTGCTGTGCACTTCCCCCTCCCCGGCCTTTTGGGAACACATCATCTCTTCAGTTAGCGTGTGAGCCAGATTGTCTTTAAACTGTTCTTATCTAGGCACAGAAGTCTTTTACTCAGATGTATCTATTCCCTGAATGTGGGCTTGGTTACTCAAATGGTGATATAAATTGAATCTAGGCTTCACATTAACGTTAGTACTAATGTTACCACTTGGCAGAACGTGTATAAGTAAAATCTTTTTAACAGACTTTAAGTTCTGACTGGAGGGGTACATGTTATTATTTTAAATAATTTGTCATTCTTTCTAGTAAAACAAAACTTTTCAGAAGTAACTCACTCTGAGTCAAGTGAATCATTTGAATTTAAAAATCATCCCCTAATAAATTTTTAGCTATCAAATTGAAGTTAATTTCAAAGCAACGTATTTTCACGCAAAGAAAAATAGGGGGCTTTTCCTAGAAAATTCTGAGAAGAAAATTGTGATCGGGAAAACAAAATCAGTATCTGAAATGCAATTTTTGTTAACCACAACAGGCGTATCCTATTGGGAAAACATCTTTCAAATATCTCCTCAAGAGCTAGGGGGGAAATAGTCCTTTGGTTCTGGGTTGCTTTTATCACGTGCTGTAGCCAAAGTGTGGACTGGAGGCTTTCGCTTCGACTGGTGGACCAGTGAACTCCTGGGAGGGAAGCCCGTGGGGCCAGGCAGCCCCTGCTCACCCCTGTCTTATGCTCTCACAGGTGCCAAACTCTGGGGGATTCAGCAGCCACTGGCACTGGCCTCTCTGGCACTGTCTGCCGCTTGTCCTTGTCCATTGAACATTTTGCTTATATTAACAATTGTGCTCCTTGTATCGCAACGGCAGGGATGTCCGTGTTTGTACAGCCCACCCGGTTATGCAATCTACTGATTATGTGATTCTTCACAAAAATAAAGAGGCAGGAAGTTTAAACCAAAACTTTTAATAAATTCTTATAATAATAATAATAGCGAATAGACAGATTGATATGTGTACTACAGCACTTCCCCAAATTGCTTTTTCCCTTACCAAGCAACCCCCCTGCTTTCCTGACACAGCTTCTGTGATGACAGGTGCACTCTCTGATTGCCTGTACCAGGCCTGTGAACCATCTAAATCCTCCTGTTCCTGGTGGAAGCCCCCCATCCCTTCTTGATCCATGTGTCATGCCATGATTGCACGCCCTAATAGTACAAATAACATTAGAGACACTGGGGTGGAAGTTAGGTGTGCAGGCAGCGCATCTCACCCGCAGTCAGCCAGGCACACACTCCCTGGACACTGAGGTGAGCGCAGCCACTTTTTACCAGGTGCTCTTTCATCCAGGTCCACCTTCAGGAGCCATCACAAAATATGGTTGCCTGGGCCACTCGAATAGCATGATAGCAGACACTCCATTGATATTCATGTTACTGTGAGATAATGCTGTTCTTCATGACCAGACAGGTTAAGTCCAGAAGTCCTTACCACCCTGCCTTCTGTAACCAATTAGGACATCCCACATTGGTGTTGGTGGTTGTCCAAAGGCTGGATAATGGCTGAGTAGTTTTTTCTTAAGTTTCAGTTCACACACACAGAGGCAGACGTTGAACATATTTCTGCCAGTGATGTTCCCAGCACAATTTGGGTGTTTTATTTCTTCAGTGGTAGCCATGATTTTGGTGGGAAAAGCAGCAATAATAGACTTCATGTTCTATCGCCACAGCGCTGACATCAAATGTTTGGCAATGATAGTCCAGCCAACAACAGATTTGCAGCAGTGTGGCAGAAATTGCTGATGGAGAATGATGGAAATCTGCCTCAGGACTTCCTGAGGTTGTCAGGTCTGAAGTGTCCTCGCTCTGAAGAAGGGAAGCAAACTCTTCGCACAGTTTCTTGGAGGTCCTGGCCCTCCCAGATTGATAGGACAGGCCTTTTTGAGCCATTTTGTCTTTGTGCTCCTACTCCGCCATCGGTGGTTGGTGCGTGAGGACTCTGAAACCCTCATGGCTGCAGTCAGAGGTCCCAGGTTGTCTGTGTGATCCACTCACCGGTGTGTGAGATCACCCTCTGAACATCACCAGAAAGCATTATACTATGTCCCATGCTATATTTCCATCCCCAGCCTTGCACCAGCTTCTGTCTCTCCCATCTTGTACCACCTTGGGTCTGCTGAAGGCAGAGTGATGGGTTGAGGTTTCCTGCCTGTAGGGTCAGCACTGCTTGCATTTGCTCAGCAGTTCCACACAGAGGAACAGGCAGTCACCATTAGGACTACAGTATGAAACACTTCAAAGGTCTGATTCAGCTTTTCAGAAGTCTTAGTATTATGGCAACGTGCCCATCACTAAACAGGTTATAACTCAAGAGAAGTATAGCAGAGTGGACACATGCAAGCGAGCTTGAATGTCGAGGCCAAGACAACACTGTGGTAAAGGGTCAGTGGTGCTTTTCCTGCCTCCTATTTGCCTCTTCCCAGCTTTCCAAGTTTCACTCATTTTTCTGTTTGTCTACGTCGCAATGTGTCAACGCATTACACTGAATGGATTTTTTTCTGAGCATTTTAGGCAGATCCAGAGACCGCCTTCATTCAGATTGTTCAACAGTCTTATCCATAACTTCTTCCTAACAGGTGTTCCACACATCCCAACAGGATACATTTATCCTGAAGCTTCCTTGCTGCTTTAAACAAAACCTCATATTCCCTCTGCCTTCCCTTTCTCCTTCCTTTGATCCATCCCTTTTTAAGCTTTGTTTGTGCTATTAATTATCGAGAGTTCAGCGCTGTCAGCACATTCAACACAGCGGAGAACAAAGGGCAGAAAACAGCCCCACCCAAAATGAGTTTACAGGCTAATGAAGGCAAACAAAACCCTACACTTGGCTGGGTGCACAGGGTGGCAGGCTGAATGGTAACTTCTGGGCTGGGAGCGGGGCTGTCCCTTAAAAAGCACATTTTTGAGTGGACTAGAGTCTGCTTATTCACAAAAGAAAAGAGTTTAAGGGGAGAGTTCCTGAAAGTGAAAATGAAAGCCTGATGAAGTGATTTTTGGGCAAAGGGATGCCAGACAGATGGAGATAGGGAGATGGGTGGATGCAGAACCTAAGTGAGGAAAGATATGCGGCTTAAAGAGCTAATCAGTAAGAGGGCAAAGGCACCCAGACACCCTGTGAAGACACTCTCATAAAGAACCAGGGACAGATGGAGCCAGAGCTGTGCAGAGCCTTTGAAGGAGCAGATAAGCAGGTTGAATTTAATGGGGGAATGTGAGAGGTTGTAATTGAAGAGCTCAGGACACTGAGGATCATTAAGAATTTGCAAGGAGAATTTAGCACTGCATGAGGAGCTTGGAAAATCTCCACATTTGAAGGTTTTAAGAACAAGTTAGGTAAACATCTGTTGGGAATGTTGTAGATGTGGCTGATCCTGCCCTGGGGCAAACGATAGGCCTGATGACCTTTTGAGCTCCCCTCCCGTTTTCTGTGTGGGTGTGGTAGGCCAGGAAGAAATTTGCCAGATGGTAAACACATTTTTGCCCAGACTGAAGCTGAATAAGGAGTACGGATTTGAGGGACGAGGGGGTCCCAGGCTGCACAACTGTGCAAAGGTATCACATGAAAGCTGGAAATAAGGAGAAAGAATTAGGTTACTGCACCGTCTTTTCTGCTGAGCGTCAGCCAAGTATATTGATGGGAGGTAAATAAGAGAAAGAGGAGATGAAAAATGGGTCAAAGATTGCAAGTGTAAATTCACAGTTGTGCTCGATATAATGAAATTGTTCCTGTAAAAACTATTGTATCATTGAATGCCACTGTATATTCACTCACAAGGCCATAAGTATGTCTTTCCCAGACTACCTATAATAAAGATCTTCATGTCTCTACTCTAAACAGACAATGCCAAGGGGGTCAGCAGAAGCATGAAGAAGCACTTTACTCCAGCGAGTCTGCAGGTGAAGTGGAAAGGAAAGAAGAGCCAGCAGCAGAACAATGGAATCGGGTATTGGAACACACACACAGAAGTCACTCATTGAGATGGCAGCAAGAGAGGGTTTAAAAGAGGGTTTTAAAGTAAGAGAAGGGAACAAAAAGATATGCCTTTGTAATAGGAAGACCCTCTTTATTGACAAGACCAACTGTACTAAAGTGAGCTGAATGAAACTTTTGGATTAAAAGACAATTCAGTGTTGAAAGAAAATATTTTCTATGTTTTTATATGGCTCTGAATGGAGCCCAAAGACTGCATCCAGAACGAGGAGGAAATCAAGGTAGTAGAAATACATGGAGGCTTTATGGCTTTATTAACTTACCTAGATTCACATGTTTCTTGTATTATTTAGAAAAGATCAGTCAAGTTTCAGGCTCTTAAGCAAACTGTGTGTCTGTGTGTATGTGCATATGCAGAGGTTTGTTGGGTTTTTTTAACTGCATCTATCATGTGCCCTTGAAGAAACTAAATGCGGACCAGATGAAGAATGATATTTCTTCAGTGGGATACAAGGAGACATAACAACTGCTGAGAAGAATTGGGCAGAGAAGGTACCGGTTCCAGAGCTAGACTATTAGACTGAGGGATCCCTCCTGGTGCCAGGCATGAGGTTTGCTCCTGAAATGCATGGAAGGTGCTTAAAGCCAGAAACAGGGTTTAGCCTGTTCTCAGTCCCAGTAAGATAAGGATTTACAGCCTCCAGAGTCTGGACACTGTCATGACCATCTGGTGAGAGTCCAGTCATGCCAATTTGCCTAGGAGCCCAGGGAATTCATACTGGTATTGGAGAAGGAGGAAAATAAAATATAAAAATAGAATCCAGTTGATATAAAGCTGAGTTTGAGTTGATAAGGACATCATAACAATGTCAGAGCCATGGAAGAAGACTAGAGACAGAATGGCCAGTCAGTGGGTCAAGGACAAGGTGATGGCCATGTGAGCTATCAGCATGGACAGGGGAATGGGTTGCCAAGGGATTACCACATGATGAAAACGTGAATAGGTTAAAGACAGAGCCAAACTAACAAAGACTCACTGAAGAACTGGTCATAAAGGGAAGGCTGAGAAGGGGGAAAGCATGGTCAAAGATGTCTAAGGAGAGAATAATCAATGAGAAATTTATTATTTGAGTTATCATTGGTAACTTAGCGTTCACAGGCAGACTGGGGAAGATGAAAATAGCAAGAAGCCTTGGCAGCAGCCAGAAAAGGTTATGTTGGCCTTGACAAACACCTTGTTAGTGGATGGAGGTACCTTATTTCAGACCCATAGCAGGGTAAAGGAAGGGTGATTCAATGGAAGTCAAGTGGTGGCAGTAGGAGGCACTTTCACAAAGTTTGAAGTCAAAGCTAGATAGAACTTGCCGAGAAAGGAAAAGCCTAGATTAGATTTTAAAAGACTGAGGAGATGAGGGCTGTGTCAGATGACAGAGGGAAAAGAAGTTTAAATGGTGGGAAAGTAAACTATCTGTAACCTGAAGGACAGGGATGAACCCAACACTTTCAGGTCTTTGTTCATGCCTGTGTACACTATCTATTAGCATTTCTAAAACTGAAAACCTCCTCACTCCGAGTAGTGATAACCTGTAGAGGCAGATGAATGGATGACAGGAGAACTCAAGGCTACCGCTGCTGAAAGCAGGCTCCTGGCACAGCCAACCAGTCACAGCAGACTCTGCTGCTAGGGCGCAAGTACCATTTGGGTGCCCAGCTTCCACATCCCATCTCCATAGCTTTAAAAAAGTATTCAAAGTCCATCCAGAGTGACTTTGAAGCTGCATGAAAATTACATCTCTGCTTCTATGCCAGTATCTCTTGTTATACAGGAAGGATCAGAGCTTTATGACGGTGACTCACTACCCATACCTGGATGTTATTTTGGCTAGTTTCTCTGTCTTCATTTTGCTCAGCACTAGGCATAAAACAGTGCTAAGCTCCCGGAAAACCAGTAGGGACTCTGTCATACAGAACTAAAAATCACATATCTCACTCTTCCATGTGGCAGCAGCAAATTTGCTGTCCTCTGTGCATGTGAGTGTGTGTGTGTATATAAGTGTATATATATATGCATGAATCATGAATGCTCTATCATTATTCATTTGTTAGATATTCATTGTAATTACCCTGCTTGTGATTAATTCATTCGGTATTAATTCAGATGTCATATGTACAGTACTTTTGTAAGGATTGCCATACGATTCAGCCTTAATTAATCTATCTCTAAAGCAAAATGTTAACAATCAATTCACATTACTAGGATGCTTAGGCTGTCGGCAGGAGTACATTTATTATGATTATTATTATTTATGGACACAAGGAAGAAGACATTACAATATTTGCAATCATCTATGCGTTCCATACAGTAGGATATTTTAGTCCCAATATAGCTATATATCTGCATGGCCTTGCTTAACTGATTTGTCTAATCGATTTGTGAATGTCCTTATCTTTAAAGATGTCACCTTGTATTTACAATCATTGGCAGGTCATTATCCATAAAGATATCTCAACTCATTTTTTTCTTCAGCAGTGAATCCTATTACTTATCTGCTATACACCAAAAATCTCTTTTCACTTTCTTATGCTCCTTTTTGGGGTGGAGTAATTTATAAGGGGGTATCAACGGTTTAAAAACAATCCACGAGACATTTGTATTCCAGAATGGGACTTATGTAAATAATGAATTTAGAGAAGGCTAATAATATTTATTATTATTACTAGAGAAAGCTAATAATCAATTTAGAGAAGGCTTTATTACTAAAGAAGGAAATCTTATTTTAATTGCATCTCAATTCAGTTGAACTCCAGTTCAGTTTTCTCAGTGCTGTAGTAAGAACACCAAGTGCAAACATTGATTACAGTAAGGTATACAGAAGCATCAAATAAGAACAAGCAATATTTCTGTTTAAATGCACATCATCCTTCACCAGAAGAAAGCACTAAAGCTATCAAAATGGAAGCACTTTTAGAACACGTAGGAACGAGGAACTCTATTTACATCCAATGTAAATAACTAAAACCAAACTAAAGCTGCAATACATAAGGAATGTACTGCAGGAAACAATGAGATATAGAATTTATATTATGTACAGACTTTCATATTATTCTTACAGTGCTTCTGGATACATGATTATTCTTGTAGCCCTCTTGGTACTTTCAATTTCCAAATCCTGGGAACAGGATACTTATGCCTGCTGAGATCTTTTTCCCTAAGTTTTGGTTTCATTTTCCTCTGATGCAATGTTGTTGCATTTTGTGAAGAGGCAGTGAATAGCTTATTGTAAAATAGAGGATTAATATTAATGCACATTCTTAGCAGCTTTTATCAGGAATACAGTGTGAGCCTCCTTGAAAGATTTTTTTTGTCCTTTTCTTGGGGTATGACAGTATGATGTATATGATCTATCATGCTCATTTCCTTCACGCATTCTTAGCCCTACTGGAGCAGCCTTAGAGTGATGGTAATCTTATGAAAACTCAAAATGATTTGTTTATTACTGAAGGTTTATTTAAGGCTGTCACCATGACCTATATCCATTAGTAACCTCAAGAATTCTTAAAGGGACACCGGTCCCATTACCTGCTATTTTCAGCCGTACTCCACGAGAGTAGAAAGCTAAGGCTGTTGCTTCTGAGAGCTTTTTATAAATTATATTGCTTTCCTTCCCTCCCCATCAACCTTCTTTGTTCTACAGAACTCTTGCCTGGAGAAACGCTTAATCCCACCCGTATCACTCAAGCAGCACATATAAGGGCACCAAAAGAAGGGAAATGAAGTAGCTACATCCATGTATTCCAGTGTATTGACTTTCAGCAATTTGACTCTACTGGTGAATCATTTTGAATAAAAGAGAACATGAGCCCAGATTCACTCAGAGGATACAATGACCTAACGCAGCACAGAAGTCCACTACCTACATGCCTTTGCATTTACAGGTTTCCACCCTAATTCACTTATAGACAAGTCACATAAGGTACCCTCCTTTTTTCCAAGAGGGCTGCACAGCCACAGGAAAAGCCCCTGTCCCAACTCCCTAAGGTCTGCAAGTCCCAGAGCATGGTCACAAGAGGGCTTTGTGCAGCAAAGGTAGAAGAGAAAATGGCACAGTTCCTTGCCATCTCTAGGCTTCACATTTAGTACCCTAATCATCATTCAGAAAAATATAAATATTTCTCACCCTGTTTTGAAATGTTTCGTTCTTGCCTCCCATTTCCGCAGACAAAGCCCTAAGTTATGATCCCTTGCCACTGCAGCCAGTCCTGTTGAAGACATCACACTTTGCATTTCACTTACATTCAGATGGAAGCCAGCAATACATCCTGATGAGCTGCTACATAATCCTTCTGGCATACCTTTAGGCTGAATGACTGTTCCAATCCATGACATCCAAGGTGCAAGTGAGGCGGCAGTTTCATTTTCTTCGAGAAAAAGGCAGACGTTAGCCCCAGAGAACACCTGGGGGCAGGCCATGAGTTCTGGGTAGTGAGAGGTGGCTACTCCCCATGTGACCACACTCAGTAGCTACTTAGGTTCTCCTCTCATGATGTACAAGGCCTACCTTACAACATGTTACAGCTGTATTATATGTAACTTTATTGCGACAAAGCGACATGGCCTCAGCCTGTCCTTTGCTGAGTATTTACACCACTCAGGGAGTAACAGACCTGGGGTTAGGGCTCTTTTCAGCCTGAGAGGCATTAAACCCACATCCCAAGAAAAAGCCCTAACCACCAGGCCATTGCAAGACAGAGAAGACTCTGTCTCAAGCCTACAGCATAGGAATGACAGGATTTTTCTCCTTGCATCCAGACAGGTGTAATTTTTCCAGAAAGAAACCCCAGTTGTATATTCACAGTACCAGAGGTTAAGTCAGGTTGAAAGGGACTTCCTGAAGTCTCTGGTCCAAGCTCAGCTCAGCTATGAGGTCAGAATAGGTTGGCCAGGGCCTTGTCCGATCTGATTTTGAAAACCTCCAAAGATGGAGATTGCACAGCCTCTGGGCAAACTGTTCCACTGCTTGACTGGCTTCATGGAGCTTATACCCATCTGAACCTCTCTTACCTCGATATCTGCCCATCATCTCTCACCCTCCTGACATGCACCTCTGTGCCTTCTCAATAATGTTCTCACATGTACAGGTGTGCTGCTAGGAAAGGTGGGGATTTGCTCTTTACATCCACACTTAGTGCACAGTTCTCAGGTTCCTTTGAAGCAACCCCAGATCCCTCAGTCCCTCACTTCATTTGATTGATGTCTTTCTTGTACCGGGAGGCCTGAAACTGGATGTGGTATTCTAGGTGCCATCTAAGGAGTGCTGAACAAAGAGGGATTATCACTCTCCTCCCTATACTGGCCTTGCTGCTGTTGATACCACATAGGATGCTGTTGGCATTCTTTGCTGCTGGAGCACACTGCAGGCTTATGTTCAGCTTGCTGTCTGCCACAGTCCCCAGGTCTTTCTCAGCATAGCTGATCCCCAGCTGAAGCATCGCCAGCAAGGTGATCCCATGTGCAGGACTTGGCATTTCTTCTTCTTGCATTTCATAAATCTCCTGTTGGCCCATTCCTTCAGCCTGCCTAGGTCCCTCTGCATGATGACTCTTCATTCAAGCATACCAGTGGGTCCCCATTCTTTCCCCTCCCCCTTCCATTTTGGTGTCATTTGCAAATGTGACAAGTGCACTCTGTCATCTCCTCCGGGTCATTGATAAAGATGTTAAACAAGGCAAGTCCCACTGCAGTCCTCTGTAGTTCTTCTGTTGTTACCAGCCTCCAGCTAACATATAATCCATTAGCCTCTACCTTCTGAGCCTGACCATCCAACCCAGTGGAGTGCTATCAACACTTTGTCATTTGTGTTCCCATCAGTGTTGCATACATGCTGCACAGTGACTCAATTTTTGAAAGGGAGAAAAAAACAAAAAAGGACTGGAAAGTGCTGTCACACCAGGTACCCCGTGGTCTGGTGTTTATTATGTCCTTCTAAGCCTGAGTTCAGTCTTTATAAAGCTGATAAGAACTTTCTTGCCGTGCCCTCATGGTAGGAATTTACATAAAAGATGGGCTTCACCAAAGCTCGTCATAGTTGTAGGCCCAACCTAGCTTTTCAGGATTCTCCAAAGGCTCCTAAATGGAGTTCACAGACCCATCTGTCCTAAATCTGGACCACACTGAAGCTTCATGCTGTAGGAAGATGATCATCTCCACAAAACAAACACTTCTGAGCACACGGGGAAATCAGAAATTTTCCATGGTAAGGATAGGCAAGATCTACTGGCATTTCCAGAGATTCACCCCTATAGCTTCCTGTTCAGCATGCTGCTTTCCATATTTCCTATTCTCAGACATGGAATTCTTCTGCATTAGATAAGGCAGTCTGTCATCTAATCTGGGTTATGAATTCCCCAAGATGATAGGACATAAAAGAGTAAAGGTTTACTGTATGAGATCACCTTGTGAATGTAGTTACAGGGTTTACCTCCATAATCCAGACTACCTCAATCAGCACATATGATTTTCCTGTCTGGCTAAATCAACATATTTCCCTCAGTAACCACCCCTTCTGCCACAATGTCTTTTCCATCTGAAATCTCCCAGTTTATTTTACCTTACCCATGGACCTGGCTATGTTGCATAAAATCTGCTGAGGAATGAAAGAGGTGCTATTGAGCTATACTTAATGTTCTAACCTGGGAGAAAACAGAAACCTCCTTCTCTTGTCTTCTTGTAGAGGGACAGAAAAACTTGCTGCCCTCTCAGAACCTGACATCACACAATGTGACTCCTTATACTTAAATGATGGTCTAAGGGTTCAGACCACAGGCTTGAATCATCCCTTTGCTTGGTCTGTGAACTCGTACATCTTGTACAAGACAGACGTGAACAGGCAGTAGCACAAAGTCAAACCCCAGACTCAAGAGGCTGTATCAGTTCAAGTCTGTAGGCTATAAAACTGAACACAGCAAGAGACCTGAGACACCTAAAAAAGTGGTGAATAAAATCTCTTCTCAGCCCCAGCTGAGGACTGAAAAGTACAGATGAGATTCAGAGTCCTGTACATCCATGCAGGGTTCAAATTTCTATCTTCTTTACCCATAGAAAGAGCCCTGAATACCCAGCCATAAGGGCATTACAGGGGAAGAAAGAGGATCCCTATTACAGACTCTTTTACCAGGAATTTGAAACCTGTTTTACATGACAGGAATAGAATAAACTCAGCAGAAGACCTCATGTGCTCTAGAAGGAGCCTTGTCAGTCCTGAATGTCACCCATGCATCAAGCTCCAAACATTGCTGTGCATCTAAGTCATGGACCTCATCTGGCCTAAGTGTCCCCTAGGAAGATGCCCACACCCCAGAATCCACTTTAATTGGTCAGCTAGCGAAAAATACAAAACCAGTACAATGAAGGATCAAGCTGCCTGACTGTCATTTCCCTAAGATTTATGAATGCCCAGAATGTGAATTAAAACAAAATCTTTTAGAGAGCATTTTCATTCTAATCCTTTTTCATATTAAGATAAAACTTTTGGCCTATGTAATGCCTGTGCTCCTAAGTTGCACAACTGAAGAGTACACAACTGAAACTAGTCCCTACAACTGTTTAAATGTGCCAATGATATCAATAAATAATGAGAAAAGAGGTTACTTTCAAGTAAATTACTATTTCAGTCATCCCAAGTTCAGTGTCCTAAGGTAGAGGGACAAAAGTGAGAACTTTTCTATGCTGTATTTTCAAAATCTCCATTCTCTCTGATTATAAAGGTGTGATAGTCCATATGGTGAGAGATGATTTTTAAAGTTTGCAGCTTTCACCCTTCAACTGTTGGGAAACATGTTTTCTTTTGTAGCAAGGCAAATCGAGGCACCATTTGAAATTCTTCCTGGCTAAAGAAATTTAGACTCACTTTTAGCTGTAAGAAGTGACCCTTCTTTGGGACACTACAATTCCAATCACAGCAAATGGCCCGCAAGGACCATCTGTTGCTCTGTTGAAATGCTTGAATAAAAGGGCAAAAGAAGAGGAGATAGCTGATAAATTAGAGCTCTCCTGAAACATCTATGTGTATCTACGTTACATCTCAAATAGCTTAGTGCTGTCAAGGGCGGGTAAGGAACTCCTCTGATACGGGTTGGGGGAGCACGGATGGAAATGTCTAATTGAGTGCCATGTCAAAGGGAATTTGAATTCCAGATAGGTAGTTCAGAGTGCTACATAGGGCTGTGTGCATTCTGAGTATCTTTCTATAAGCTACGACTTAGCTCAGCTGCAAACTGATCGTGTAGCTGAAGAAATCACAGTGTGAAATCACATGCCTCGTGCTATGCAGGAGGTCAGACCAGACGAGCCTAATGGGCCCTTCTGGCCTAAAACCTATGGAGTCTACCAAATCTTGCAGAAGGTAATGTGTATGCAGACAAGAAACATGAAAATCAAGTGCATAATTACAGTACCACTATATTTTAAATGAGGATCTGAAACTAAACGCTGTAAATGAGTCAGAGCTTATTTTTTTATTTACTGAAGCATATGGCAGATGTAAATGAAACTGATCTGTACATTCAGTCACTCACCAGATTTCTCCTGTCCAAACTATGAAGATTATTTTATCAGAACCCTATGTATTTATATACTTTGGAACAAAACTCAAAATAAACAGCGGCGTTAACGGGTACTATCACAGAGACGCCTTTTCAAATCACCAGCACCTGCCTCTAAACACTAACTGGCTTGCTCACAACCGAAATGCGCACAAGAAAGATTGGCATCTAGTAATGAAAGTATTGCTTCCCTGCTATGTTGGGTAAACACCTTTTTGATTAAACCATTTGGGCTTCAATAAAGAAGAATGGGTGCTGCAGAAACACAATGGAAGTGGCTGGATCCTTCTCAGACGCAAGATATATAAATGCACCGAGAAATGTAGATGCGTATGGATATATATATCCGCTCTCTCGTGAGCGTTTTTGGGCTGCCCTGTGCTTCGGGGCGCCCCGCGGGGGGCCGGGGGGCAGCGCCGGGGCCGGGCGGGGGAGGCGGCCCCGGGGGCCAGCGGCAGCGGGGAGGCCCCGGAGCCGGGGAAAAAAAGGGGGTTCCCCGCCTCGGTCCCCGTGCCCCAAAGCCCTTCGGCTCGGTGGCAAACGGAGGCGGGAGCGCCGCGGTAGCAGCACGGGGCCCGTAGCCGGTAGGTGGAGCACAAGGCTAGAAACTGGGGCTGGGGAAAGCGCTCGGTGGGCTGCAAAATCGGCCAGTGTTTTGATTCATAAAATGTATAAATCCTCCGAGATGAATAATAACAGGAAAACGCCGTGACTGTGCGCTTCCCACGAGGCGAAAAATCTCAAAGTTCCTAGCACCCGTGCTGTGACCGCCTGTATTTAGCCTTTATTTCAGATTTGGACAGCAGTTCTGTAGTTAGTCCGCCAAGATTTGTGCACCTTCTGCGTGTTTCGGTCTCGGTTTCACTCACCTTCGTGGTCCCAGGAAAAGTGTGTTTCCATTGCCGTCCTGCACCTTAATGGTATAGCATGCAGTAACTGCTCCTTGGTATCGTAAGACCTAGCACGCTTTGGAAATGTAGCAGCTTATAAAGTCTGAGAAGCAGAACAGTTCTGTTTTTAAAAAGTGTAATTAAAAAAAAACACAAAAAACCCCCAAACATTTTCAGGAGCCCTTAAAAAACAAAAGTTTTGAGGTAAATGACCCACAAGCCCTGAATTTCAAGGTCCTGTAACTCTTGCAGAAGCTTCATCATCATTGTCACAGCTTACGTACAACATTGATTTTTGTGTTATTATCCAGACCAGACAGGGCATAATGTGTGAACATCTACCAGCTATTTTTCCACTGGCTTTTATTTCTAATGTGCCTCAGAATCTGAACAACTGCGAATTCAAGCCCCTTAGTTCAGTCGAATTTATTATCCTTAAGGGAGGGGGACCAAAATCACAATTCTAAGTGCTCCCTCCGCTCACACACGCATGCACGCACACACACACTAGATGTGCTGTCTGTGCACCACTCCCCTATTGTTTTCACTGTAACTGATTTTGGCACCAGCTCTTTAGCACTTTGGAAGGGCCTTCATTAGCACTGGGACACTGTCCAAAAGGAATCCAGAAAAATCAACACATGGCTGCTCTTGTTCTCATGATAAATGACAGCTTTGGCTGAAAAACAACAACAGTAAGGAAGCAAAACAAAACCCAAAAAGCAACAAGGGTAGCCATAATGTGAATAGGAGAAGTCAGACATGACTAACTCAGCCTGGATGGGGGAATGGGCTTGGCTGGGAGGGGGCAGGGGGATTCCTCTCTTGGTACTGTATTTAAAAAGTGGTTTGGCCTTTACGCTGACATGGGGAGTTCGCTCTCGGAGGGGAGAGAAACAGGGGAACGGGGAAAGACTGTGGCCAGACAGCACCGCTTTGGTGACACAAATGAAAGGGCACCAAGACAGTGGGTTATGGAAAAGAAAATGTCTGCCATCTTCACCAGGAAGAAGAAGGATCCATGTCCCTTATAAAAAGCAGATCTTACAAATGCAGAGAATGTATTAGGCTGCTGTATTAACCCATTTATTCCCCAATGGCTGTGTTTACACTCAAATCCTGAAGTGCTTACTCAGGCAAAACTCCCAGTTGACCTAGTCCTGAAGGCTTTAATCAGGAAGTATGCCCAGTGACTTCAATGGGAGCTTTGTCTCAATAACTATTCAGGATATGGCCCATAGGGATCTTGAAACTAGAACTAATTGAATTTTTTGCACGACATGCCTTTTCACTTGAAAAGAACCCTTTTTATCCAAAAACAGTTCTTCACAAAATGCGTAATTTTTCTTTACTATTGGAAATTTTCTATCATATTTCACCAGAATGCTCATGGACTTTTTACTTTGTACATTAAAAAAAAAAAAGATGACAAAACCCAAACAAACCAACCCCCTCTCCCCGAAAAAGCCCAGATCCTTATGGAGATTTTTACTCCTTTGCTAAGAAAAAAAAAAATGACGAGCAAATAGTTTTGAAACAATGTTGGTGAAAACTATGGAAAACACCTAGGGAATGTCAAAAGAAAAAGTAAAGTCCTTTTTTTAAGGCAACGAAAATGGGCTGATAAAGATTTTGTTGTTGATATTGTTATTAACTCATTCCTTGCATTTTTATTTCATCCATTAAAAAATACGATATACTACCAGTGAATGCACGTGTTTGCACATACAGTTCTCTTAAATCACCACAGCCAATTACTAAATTCATTTTGGAGCCTGTAAAAAGGAAACAAATGTCAGGCCTGACCTGTGAAGTCTTCTGTACACTTAAGCATCTGAGCTGTGGGGAGTCCTTCAAGTCACACAAAATTCAACAAATATTTTAGAACAGGCTGACATTCAGTACAGAAGACAGATGTGGAAAGAAACACCATAAATAAATTTTTGAGGCAAACTTCCACAAATCTGTGAAAAGATGTACACACCCATCACAGCAGTAAAAAAATTCTCCTGGAACTGCTTAGAAAGTGGGGTATGTGCCTTTATTTTCAAGTCTGAAAATAGAATGCTTTCCCAAAAATATATCTCAGGATCTGGAGTCAAATCAAAGAGAGTTTTAAAATACATTTTGAACCTATGTCTTCAAATGAGAGCATCTATTGAATTTCATGGGGGAAAAACCCATTTTGCAAGGTGCAAGTCTGCTGTAAATAAACCAAAACAATGTTTTCCAGAAATCCTTCATAAGCTTTGCACACCACGTGTCTCATCCAAACTTGGCACATATCAGATGGCTGGTCAACAGTGACCCATGAGAATACACACAAGACCCTCACACATCAGCTGCATTACAACTTGTTCATTACCACGCACAGCATCCCACATTGATCATGAATATATATCATTAGAAAACAGGCTGTACACTGATGAGAAGGAGTTTGGAAATTGTCCTGCTTGCAATTCACATGAGGAGTGCATTTCTGATAGATTTTTAGACTGTTCACTTAACACATCTGAAAGATAAACAAGTATTTTATTGGAATTTGCACCTACATCTCTATCCATGCAAAAAATATTTAGAGAAAAGCCTTACATACTGATTTTGATTTTGCTACAAAGCTAAAGGCCTGATAAGGTGTGCTGAGCGATCCCCTCTGGTCTCTGAACTTGAATCAACATTTTGAACAAGCTTGAGTCAGGCATTTGTTCTGAAACAACATGAACTAGCACTTCTCAGTGTTTTCACATGAACTTTGCGTAAAGCTGGATCTTTGCAGGGCTATAATTCAAACAAAAATTCAGGGACACTAGTAGATTAGAGCTGATCCTTTCCCGTATCTCCCTTGTGAAGCTAAATCACTGGGAACAATCAGTTGAGCGTCTTCTAAATTCCCCTTCACACCCTCCCAATTAAACTTTTATCATATGGGTTGATCCCGTGATATAAAACACAAGTGTGTCTTAATGCAATTTGAAGTCGCAGGCAGCCTTCTGGGAGAAGGGCAGATGCCTGATGTACCTTAAGCTGATGTATTGGATGCTGTTTTTCCCTGCTTTATGCCATTAGTACACTTGTTCACCATCTCCCCTACCACATTGCCATCAGGGAGATCTAAGCTTGGCAGCAGGCTGGGATCCCTGCCTCTAAGCTGAAAGAGGTTGAGCTATTTGCAGAAATAATGCTTTCCAGACGTACTAAACAGCACTCATCTTTCCAGATGGAGGGGCATTAGTGTTGCTTCCAGCCATCTCTTCACCTTCTGGTGTACTTGCCACTCCTCCCGTATGCACCACGAGCCTTATGCTTCAGATACCTCTCCTGCATGCTGAGAAACTCCGCGATGTGCCTGCACCTTGCAGCCCTGGGAGCCAGCTGGAGGAGGAATATAGCCCATCCCATTTTAGCGGGGGGACTCCTATCAGATGGGAAATGGGGGGCTTCAAAAGGAAACAAACATTCACAGACCTTTTTCCTTTCCACAGTCTGTATTTCGACTTAAAGGATTCAAAAAGGAGAGGAGTTGGCAGGTAGAGGGTCTGCTGAAGATAAGCGCTGATGGCAGCCAAGCTAAAGGGATATAGAGAGAGAAAGTCAGTGATGAAGAGGTAATGGCCCCCTTGCTAAACTGAAGCTTTTAATGGTCCCACAAGACCTGCAGACTGTCTGGTCCAATGACTAAGGGCTAAGAGCCAAGCCTTGAACATGCAGATCTTGGATCTGCAGCACACCAGGCTACATCAACCCTGACGAGGTCATCTGGATCACATGAATGTTTCAAGTCAAACAACTGAAAAAAAAAATTATTTTTTCTTTCTTTTTTTTTCCTTTTTTTTGTTCTTCATGTGAATCCCCAGTGGAAGAAATCCACCGAACAAGCATGTTGATTTTGGCAAAGGCACACACAGTCACTCTGTTCTAAAGATGAGCTGACACGTGCAGATTCACAGATTAGCCATTTCTAAAGGTTAATTAAATATTGCCATTGTTTTCCAAGCTATTAATGTATGTTATTCTATTTTTCGCTGTTAAAGAACATCTGGGTTTTGGAATTAAAAAATATGCAACCCTCCGTCCCCCTTCGAAGAAGGTCTTAAAAAACACACACAGAGTGTCTGCTTTAAAAATATGGCATAACCATCTTCAGAGTCACATTACAAAGTTGAGAAAAAAAATCTTTGAAAAAATATTAGGAAAAATGTTCTTCCACAGTTCAGAACATTTGATGTGCATTCTCGTCTGCCGAATGCGTCTCAGAACTAGCTCACACGCAATAAATGAATGGTAGGAGAGGCTCCTGGTATTAGTCAGCCCTTCGTTATTTGCTGAAGTTACTGAAAGTGATTACATTCAGATATGTTCCTGCTCCATCCCTTGGTGCCAGGATGTATGACAGCCAGTTTTGTTTACAGTGCTGGCACTGCTGGGTAAATGAAGTGGGTCTGTACAGCTTTCCTCATCCCTGTCCTGTGTCCCTCCTTGGCATGTTGGACTCAGTGTATGAAAATATTTGAGGTGAAAGAAAGAATAGGTAGGATTAAGAGAACTGAGGTGTAGAAACCCTGATTTGGTAGAGGTTTCTTGGCAGAGGTGTAAATGACTACAAAAGATTCAAGGCAGTCCTAGCCCTAGTGATCAGGCTTGCCAGCAGGAGCAAAGGAAAGCTAGGCTTTGCCTGCAGCTTTCCTCCAGTGTTCCTGTGATATCTGAGACAAATCAGCTTCACTCCTTGCACAAAACCTCCTTCATTACATCTCCAAGCCCAGGTATTAGGCAGTCTGGAAAACCAAATTGATAATGTTTATCTCCTCTTTGTACAGATAATAACTGCTTAAAATGCACAGAAGAAAAAGGAATCTAATCCAGTATCTCCTGTGCCTCTATTTACCTCTCTGTCAAGCAGTGACAGTAACACACAGGAAACTCTCAGGTGCGTCAGGAAGTTTCACAGAACCACAGAATCACAGAATGGCAGGGGTTGGAAGGCACCTCTGGAGATCATCTTGTCCAACCCCCCTGCTTGAGCAGGTACACTGAGAGCAGGGGGCACAGGAACACGTCCAGGCAGGTTTTGAATGCCTCCAGGGAAGGAGACTCCACAACCTCCCTGGCCGTTACTGCTAAAAAAGTGCTTGGAAATTCTTAGCTGTAAGGAGCACAGAAACAAAAAATATTGTTATAAGAATGAGAATGTGATTTTGCATATTTGACGAGGATGGCTATTCCTCATCAGCCGGACTTTGAGCTTCAACTTCATGCTATCTGTGCTAATCAAAGTCCCATGCAAATCCTGAAGAAGATATTCACCATCCCTGATGCTGGTTCTGGCCCCAACCATGTTTAGGTCCCAGTTGTCAGCTAGTGTATAGTTTTGTCAGCTTAGTGGCACTGAATGAACTAAACCCGCTGGTGACACAAGCCACAGATCAGTGGTGGTCTAACTCATGTCCTTCTGCATGACCCTACCATCTCTGCAGCCAAGCTGTAGTAGCAACTGATCCCTTTCTCACCTCCTTTCTAGGATGGCAAGCTGTGGTGGATCGCTTCCCCTATTTACCAAGTCATACTAGCATGGGTGAAGGGAGCCCTGTGTTGCCTCTATAAGGCATTGGGTCCCAGAAAATCAAAGGCTTAGTACCGATGGCGATAGGTAAGCCTGGCTTGGAGCAAAACCAACCAGCTTCTACAGTGTGCCTACCATACTCTATGTTGCCATGAACTCAGCTATCTGTACTTTATACCACCATGTGAAGTTGGTTTCCCCAACCTACTGCCCAGTGCTATTATACTCAGCCCTTCCTGATACTGCTGGGATCACAACAGTCAGAAGAAATGACAGTAACTCTGTTATTTATTTCTGTCATGTTCTGCTTGGAAGGTTTGATGATTCCTCCTAACAGGCATTTTACTAGACGACAAAAAGTTATCCATATTGCAGTGCTTGTTCTGACCTGCGAGTTAGCAAACAATAAATCTTAATTACACTTAAATGCCAGAAATCTGCAAAGAATGAGGCAACATTAGTCAGCTGTGAATTGGTCCTGACTCCTGCCTCTGCTTTGGCTGGAGATCAGCTGCAGGAATACATAAATCAGTTTTTTATTTGTTTGTGCCAGTACAATCAGTTGTAGCTGTTCCTTAAGAGCATTTCCAGTATTAGTGGGCTTACTGGCATTCATCCTATTAGCATCTCAGATGCAGGTGGCATCTGGAAAGTTTTATTTTAAAAGACTTTTAGTATTGTACTTAGGTTAATAAGAAAGCGTTATTTTAAAATATCTCGGCAGTTTTCCAGAGTGCAGCTCAGTCTCATGACATCTGCTCAGTGGATACTTGTTACCTTTGGGTTTATTGAAAGAAACCCTCTGAATAAACTTTTTGTTAGCAATCTGCTTTATAGGCCCTGCAACGGAATAGCGTTGGAGTGCAAATGTTGTCACTAGCAGAGGGGATTTTCTATGCTGTAACAAGCTCTTTGGTATTCTGGCACTTACATGTCATAACGTTCAATAAAATTGCCCAGGCCTCCTCATGTCCCTTTTTGTGAGATTCTGCCATCTTTATTCAAGAACTGGAGTTCAGTTGACAGCCCAGCTCATCTCAGTGGATGTGGTGCAGTTCCCACTTCAGTAAATGGTGTCTGGGGAAGATTTCACTGCGGCAGTATAGGTGGTATCATGTACTGTTTTAAACGCTGCAGTGAGGTCAATTTTAAGTGACTGCTCCTACTGTTCAGGAGGGTTGATAAATTACACTGGCTGAGTAATGGTTCATTTGCAATAAATGAAAGGAATCACTAATTCCATTTCCAAATTTCACCCATTCCAATATTTATCATTCAACAGGAAAATGATTCAGTGGAAATCCTGTTGGTGAACAAAAGGATTTTATTTATACTGAGCAAAGTCCTGTTGCCAGAAGGAAAAACATACTCTTCATGAAATTCACCTTTATCAATAGCTGACAGAGCATAGCTGGTAAACCAAGCTACCTATTCAGCTACTGCCATAAGTTAAACCAAAGCAGAAACAATTTTTACAAAAGGATCAGCTGGAGCTTGGGCTCCCGTTTGGTGACATCATTCTCAATACACTAAGCCAAATTTTGCAGATTAAAGAGCAAGAAAGCTGCAAACATAAACCAAAGTAAAGGAATTGAAGCGGTCTTTTCCTGTGAAACACCCGTATAAGAACCTGAGTATCACTCTGAATACTTAGCCAGGGCCAAAACGTGGGTTGAGTCTGGTGTGGCTCCACAGAAATGAAAACAGCAAAAGTGCAAGCAGAGGCTGAGCTGATTCACAGTCCCTAAGCGTTTTACAACTTAGTGTAGTTTCTATTCCAGCATAAGGCCTAGATCTCTTTAAATATAGCTGAGTAAAAATAAAGAAATAACATTCTCAGAAGGTGTTGCAGGTCTTCTTTAAGTCCTAGGAAAAGGCAGTCATTCTAGTTGATGGCTAAGCTGAAAACTCCAGATTTGTCAGAGTGTTCCTAGCAAACAAACTGTAGAAATCAGACACACTCTGGGGAACCTCCTAAAGGTGCACCACCTTTACCAAAATATCAGAATGACAGAGGAGTCATAAAAATGTTGGACAGAACACCAAAAGAACTAGATTCTGCTTCAGCTTCAGTCAAAGAACATGGACTGAAGTAATGAAAAGTTATGTAATCAGTAGTTTTCTGGCCAAACCTCAGATTTAGGTTCATATCTAAGGTAGACAAAGGAAGTTGAGTTAGTCTTCGAAGAACAAATGTCACCAGGCAGCTGACACCAGTGTGATGCTGTCATTTTTTTACAGAGGTCTTTTCTTCTGGTGTCAAACCTGGCTTTAGGAATAGTTTACATGATAGAGTTTAGAGAAAAAGTTTAGAAGGGAGAGTTGAGATCAGCCTTATGGTTTAGATGATAGCTGCTAGAAACATGGACTTCAAAATGAGGTAATATACAAATGATATAAGAAGTACTCCAAGAGATATTTTAGGAGTCTTGGGAACATTAATTCCAGATACAAAGCCAAAGTTTTGTCTCTGGCTGCTGGGCAAGAGCTCTCAGAAAAAAACAAGAATAATTAAATAAGCAGGTGGCATATGCAAATCTGTTCAAACCAAGACGAACAAAGGCAGCTTGTTTTAAATACAGAGGAATGTCTTTGGTAGCAAGGTCAAATCAGTCAATTTTGGACTGTCTGTAAAGAAAACTTTCTCCACTTGGACAAATATATTTCCTCCTGTGTTTTTCTACACTGTGTCAGGATCCCTACAGATGTAGGGATCTGTGTCTCTCAGTGCTACTCAGCCAAGCAACAGCAGTGTCGTCAGGTGCAGTGACTCTGGGTCTGGACAGAGTATCTGGCTGCAGGGCTGTGAGATCAGGTCCAGGCAGTCCAGGAGCTGGATCAGAGGCTGATGACCATCTGTACTAAATCTGTCAGCCAAAACTGTCTTGGCCAGTACAGAGCTGGAGAATGATCTTGTCTTTGTCTCTTTTTGATCTTTCAGATTACCCTAGAAATCAGGGGAGCTACTGGAAAGGCACAATACAAGGCTCAGCAGGAGAAAAATAATCCAATAACAATGCTGGACCTGAGCCTCCTTGAAGAAGCTCCTATTCTTGGAGGCAAGCAAACCTATTCTGGAGTCTTCCCACTGTTGCCTCCATATACAAAGTCTATATTTACTACTTATGGACTGCCTCCTCAGGAAGATGCTGCTTTTTTTTTTTTTCAGGATCCTGGAAATGAACGACCATTTGGATTCCCTAGGTGGATGTCATCCAGGTCTGAGTGTGAAGCCTTCATGGAGATGGTCTTTCTTAACATGTCTGTCATGACTCTGTGAAGAGTCATCTTGCTGAGGCTTGAGATCAGAATGCTGTTCAGGCCACTTCTGTGTCTCCCATCTCCAAGAAATTTGTATGTAATTTCATGACATAGTTCCTGGGACAAAGTTCTCTGCCTACAAAGGTGGTAGAAAAAATTAGTGGTAAAATGTTAGTGATGCAGCTGTGATTAAGGTCCTTATCAAGGAGGAGCTTTCCCATGTGTTTTTATTTTCAAGCCACCAAGCCAGTTCTGCAACAAGATTTGGCCCTAAGTGTTTCCTGTCTATCCAATGTGTTATCTGAGAACAGACTGACTTGACTCAGAGCTAATGACGTTGCAGACTAAATCGATAGGGCAAATTCACATATATTAGGCTGACATGAGATCTAATTATGGGGTGTTGGAATCATTTTGATCACCCACAGGAATAGAAGCACTTGTAATAAAGGAAATCTGCCAACAGGGAACTAAGATTTTACTGATCTGGAGTTAGTCATTAGCCCCATAGGCTGAGAAAGAATTAGCAACAACTAATGGGATGCATAGAGATGTGCATATCTATATGATCCAAATGCCATGCATTCTTACATGAGTAACTGCCACTGCTGAGCATTTTATAAAGACATTCTTGTTTATGAGGGGGCCAATTGGCAGGATCTTGTGCATACAATTGTTTGATCCTGTTTTATCCAATGGACTGCCTCCAGTCTACTCTGCTCTTCTGGTTTTTTCTTGCCTCTTGTTCAAGAATTGAGAAATCTGAAGCTCTGTACAAAGAGCAGATCAGAGAGTATCTAGTTTTTTGTTTCATGCCATTAATAGCCATTGAGGGTGAGGAAATTAAGCAAGAGCCACAAACACACCTACCTTTTTTTTTTTGTCCTTGACCAGCTACACAGCGAAGCAGACAGCCCAAAGCTGCTGCTTTTTTGAAAAATCCACACTTGGGTATAGGCACCTTGAGTGAGATCCACTCTCATACAGACCTGAAAAGCAAGAGCATGCTTACAACTGCTCCTCAAGCTTCCAGGGGCAGAAGAGGTGAGAGGAGAGGTGAGAGCAACAAGTTCTGACCTGCTCCAGGAACAGGGGCTGGAGGCAGTTCACAAGGAGACTGACAAGGCAAGGTGGAAAGGGAGAAAGGAACAAATAGGTGCATTTCCAAATGCAGAGCAGCTTCTGCCAGAAGTAAATCTGTCAGCAAGATCTTTTGAAGAAAATGTGTAGGTGAGACCCATTAACCACTCCTGGAAGATAAAGAGTTGACACCACATTTTTACCTTACCTAAAAATGTATTCCTATATCGACTCCAGCTCTCTTTTATCCCCCCAAGATTATTCCCTCCTTCCTTATGCTCACCCAGTTGTGGGAAAAAAAAACAGACAAAAAAAAACCCCACTGCATTAATGGAAAACATCTTCACACCAGTGGAACCAAGAAATATGCACTGTCCCTGAACTCAGCTCCAAAGGACTGGAGTGCAGGTAATTCATAGCTCTCTTACACCCATCTAAGCTTCTGTTAATCTAGGTGTCACTGTGGTGACACCACTCTGACCATCAGTCTGGCACCACTTTTGAGCTGTTCTCTATGAATTAACAGTGGTATCTGATACAGGATCAAACACTAACAACCTTGCTTGGAGTGTGCCAGCACCATCTAACTCTACCAGAAGTATGCCAGAAGCTAAGGGCTCTGACCACAGATCTTGGCGATCCTATCAAGTGATTTTGAGTGCCAGCTTGAATCCCCACTATATCTTTAGACTACAAGTCTGTAGGCACATCTCTTGGCATGGCTGGAGTGTCCCCTCCAAAAGATTCTGAGATTCAGATGTCAGGTAGGTACTTGGTCTTAGCAGACTGTCCACAGATGGCTATGGAGATAGCGGGTGGATAGTACAGCATGGGCCATACTTATGGCATCCCATGTATCTATTTTTTCACAGTCCTCTGAAACTGCCTAGTCCAAAGGAAGACCATCAACATTCATCTCAAAGTGTTTAGGTAGCACTACGTCTCATTTTATGTTAGCTCTTCACCTGCAAATCTGCTACAGCACACCACTTAAAGCACCTTCCTTTGCATTTTTTTCTCCTAGGCTGACCTCAAGATGTGTAGATAGGGGAAACAGTGGTGGAGGAGCAGCACTGCACTTATCTTCTTCCTGCTGCTGACAGGCCTGGCTGGGTTTACCTAAGGCTTGACCCCTCTCTCTCCTACATAGATGCCCCAGCAGATGCTATGCCCATTGTGGAGATGTGCTAGTCATCAAGATAAAAGGAATAAGAATCTCAAAGCACTTAGGTATGATTAAATAAAGGAGGCCATTTCCTGTGCTGCTAATCTGGTGCCTTTGGAAATCATAAACTTAACTCTTTTTTTGAAGTTACCATCTTTTAATTCTCATGGGTCTCCTTCATAGTACTCCTCCTCCTTCCTGGGAAGTGGTGACCACTTCATGATACAACAGTAGCTCACAGGGCTGATTAAACTGAACTCCATGTAACACAAACAGCAATTTTTCATGTACAAAATGAAAGAACTGAACTGCTCTCTCTTCTGAGTTTTGTCTGGGTCAGGATACCCAATTAACCTGCAGGCTCCTGTACTGGCAGTTACCTGCTCTTCACTTTGAAATCAAGTCACTCTCCTGTTTTGGGAGCTCTACTGCTCTGAAAGTCTTCCTGTCCTTTAATAATACAGAACAAAGCAGAAGCAGCTACTGTGAAAAAATGAAAAAATAGACTCATTCAATATGGCCTCTTATTATATGTGTGAGTATTACAGTCTAAAGTTCAATAACATCTTAAGTGCTTGGCCACTAAGAGACAAGGTATTTTAGGACTCTAATATTTGTTGAGTATGTATGAAGTCAAGTAACTCTCTAGGTCGTACCTTCCCACTCACAGGAATTCCAGGGTTTAGTCTTTACAACCTCAGCACTTTTTTTTTTTTTTTTGTGCCATTCTTCCCACAAACTCAGACAGATTGCATACCTTGATGGGCTTTCCAGATTAGGTGCCAGATGCTACATACAGTTTCCCATGGAAAAGTCCAATATTTGGTAGCCCTCCATTATGGTGTGGTGGTTTTTGTTTGGTTTTTTTTTTTTTTCTTTCTTCCAGGATTTCAACTGAAGTAGGAAAAAATAAGGAATTTGTATATTTATCAACTGTTACCTGCAGCAATCATACAAAATGGCCATTGAGCATGTGAGGAAGGACCATGCATTGTCAGTGAATCCCAATCTGTTCTAGGCATAATCAACCCCAAAGCTACAACCATAGTGTTTGACATTTGAAGTGCAACAGATATCTGACCACAGTGAACGTATCATGTGCCTTTACTTTGGACTGGTGACCTGCGAATGTGTCTGTTGAGCAAAGCCATAGGCAAAAAAGGGTTGGATGTATCTGATGAAGTGTCAGGTGCAGGAGGCATGTGCTGCACAGAGCACAACCCCTACCGCCACCTCAGTTAGCCTAGATGGGAATGTGACGGTCATAACTTGTTAGAGCTGCACTTTACCTAGGATCATCAAAATCTACAGAAAGCCGTATGCAACTGATATTTCTCTGCTGCAAAGTATAGCACAGAATTACGTTATTTACACACTGAGCCTGACTTTCCTTTATCTTATGCCGTGAACAGTCTTTACATTTGTGAAAAAGGATGAGAAACCACCACCAAGTCAGTATGGTAACACAAGGTGTGAGCAAATGGAGAATGAAGTTTCTGGCACACTACACTTTTCTCTATGGTCTTATTTTCTATAAGTATAAACTTTCAGTAAAAGCTAACGTAGGATTTAAGCTGGACGTTTTAGAAATTCTGGAAATCAGTAAAACCACTGCTCTTTACTCTTCCTCAGTCAGACTTTACTAAGTGTGATTTCAAAATATGGGCACTGTTTTTGAGCTGACAATTTTGCTCCAACTTTAATTTCGTGCATGTGCCACAGATTGTAAGGCTATGCCATGCCATAATATGCAATTGTATGTGTGAGAATGTCCTGCACTAGCTGCATGGAGGCTGATAGCTAAATCTCTCAGAAACCTTAGCTCTTCTGTGTCCCAGGACTCCTTCAGAGCTTCTCATCATTAGAATTCCCTGGGTTTCCACCTCCTTCCACGACAGCCATCTGGCCAGTCCACACTCCAGCTGCAGTCAGACGCCCCTCACCACTTACACCTGATCTTTTGACTCTGCACACCTGAAACAATTCTTGCTCTATCTAGCAAGCAATATAAAATTAGACAATCAGGAAAGCTTTTACAAAAGCTATGAAGAAATTGCCCAGCTTAAAATCCACACTTGCTTTCCGTGATATCCCAGGCACTATTAAAATGGAGGGAAGGATTTATTTGAGGAAGAAAATGCAAGTGTGTTTCAATACTACAGTATATCCTGATGAAATGGTGTTTGTAAAGGTTTGTACTTCTTTGGCCATTGTTCTTTTGATGCTTGCTGTTGGGATATTCTGATGGACAACTCCATCGTCACCTCCCTCTAGTTAGTGGATCAAAGTTTAACACGCAAAAGAAAGTAGCATCTACCCGGAAGGGCATTGCAGAAAGGGAGACACATGGCTGGCACTGAGTGTTTGAAGACTGTCACTAAATAGCGGTGGGACGTGGGACCAGGAGGAAGAAGGCGCTATGCTTTGAGCCTACCTGGTCCCAAAGCTTAAGGGCATCTTCTTTATAACACAGACCTTTTTTCTTCACTCCAGTTTTCTCCTTCTTTATTTTCCATATTGAAGGGCAATGATGGATTATTTTCAGGTTTTTGTCCACAAAACATTTGAGACAAAAACCCCACAAACCTCCTTTTTCATACAAGCCTTTTCAAACTCTTCCAAACAGCAGTCTTTGTTAATTTATAACTTAGTTAGGTTAGAACGAGCTGTTCTATATCAGCAAGAAATCTGTTACAGGACAGACGCCAGCATGATTACAAGAGATGGGTAAACCTCAAAAGGCCTAAGATCTGGTTTGGTTTCCATGAAGCTGAACCTCTGGGGAGCATTGCTTCCTGTTGGGGGGTCTGGTTTTGGAAACAACAAGAACAGGGAGTATTGTTTTTAATGTTATTTTCTGCTCCTGGTTTTAGGCCAAATTTGAGAGTGCAGAAGTGCGCAATTACTTTAATGAACAAATACAAGAGTTTCACAGCCTGGAAACATATTTGCTTGTGGTTTGTTTCCCATACTCTATTTTTATTTTATCATTGAATACAGTGGCCTACCTTTAGATTTCTGTGGCATGGTAGACCTATCAGAGCTTGCCAAATCAAGAAAATCTGACTCCTTATACTACTTTTGTCACTGCCCCAGTGACCACAGAAACACACTTTCTGTTAATATTTTTTTGTTGTTTTTCATTAAATGCCAGAGTCTGAGTCTGTTCTTAATACCTGTTAGATTGCCATTGACTTCCATGGAACAATTCCAGATTTCCACTGATCATCATTAAGAGTTGTCTTATCACAAGGCTCATAGCAATAACTTAATTAAAATTAGTTTTGCTGATGTTGCTCCTCTTTTTTTTCCAGTTAAGTAAAACAAATCTTCAAGGAGATTTCTTCACTGGTCAGCCTGGAGAGCTTGCACACTGCCTCTCGGATCTTTCCCTTCTCCGCATTCCGGTGCCCAGTCTCCCCTCACCAGTCCCCTATCACACACACTGTTTTATAGTAATGGGGTCAGTAGAAAACATAGAGTTCAGCACTATAGAAGTGGAAACAGAAAGCAGCCATGGGCAATTAACCAGGGCTGTGACTGCTTATGTTTGGTTCCTGCTTCCATTTCTGTTTCCATGGAAATGGACATCAGATCATTGGAAATAAAGTAGATTTTCTACTTCTCCCCACCTTCATATCACCCGGGCTATACAATCCAAATAAATCTAAACTTATCTAATTAAATGTGAATTTAGAAACCTTTTCATTTCATTGAAATAAACTGACAAAAGCAACATTGCTTTTGAAGGACTCAGATGCTATTGGCCGTTTTTTGGGAAAGAAGTAGGTAAGTTTGCCCACCCCTTTTTGCTTTGTAAGGTATGGAAACGTGCAAACATCCACCCTACCCCTTGCTCTGTGCTCCTGCCTGCCCATTAATATTGTTGTGCTGAACAGTACTCATCACTTGCCCATTAGGGGTCATTTAAGCATAAATGACCTCCCTTACAGAAACTGTGTGGGTTAAAGACCTCTTCTTTGTCTAGCTGCTAAAGCTTTGAGGTTCATTTGTATTGCAGAGCAGCTGCATAAAAAAAGGTTCAAGCCCACCTTTAAAGGTCATATGGTCTCAGAGGAGGAGCTTTGACCTAGAAGGGTTTCCCAGGTGAAAAGCTCAGGGTTTGGGAACAAAGAAAAAAAGTGCTTTTTAAGCTTTCACATTCCTGTGAGAGACTGAGAAAGATAAGACTTATGTGTCTTTTGTAAACAAACATATTAGAGACTGAACGCTTGATTTCTCCTCTAGACAAGAAGCTGATCTGCAAAACTACCAGACCTGTAGAAGGGTAACAATAATTTTTAGTTAGGCTTATGATGCAACAGATCAGACAGACAAAATCTTGAGAATCGGCTTCAACAAAAATGTCCTATGTCATGAGTCAATAGCCTTCCAGTTGTAACAATTGCCTTTACTGGTCAGTGAATGAAGGCACAACTTGAAACAAACTGCTAGTCTACCAATGTGAGTTACCCACAGGGTGATGCTTCATACTTTTTTCTCAAAGCAGTCCTCTAATTCTGTTAAACCCAGTGAACTAATAGAAACTTGCCGGCAAAATAGCACCAAATAGTATCTCTGCTTGAATTGGCATCACACTTTGCAATTTGCAGTGATTGAAAGGATAAATATCATTACTGTATTAATGCAAACTCAGTGCCAATAAATGGCTTGTTTTCTAACCGGGTCCATTATACAGAAGAAATCAGGGAAAGCACAACCTGTCTTTTCCAGTTTCTACCAAAGTGTTAATTTCTGGAGCCCACTAACAAGAACAGTTAGAAAGAAAGCAATCAAAGTGGATTTATATAGGGTGGTAGATTTAAAGTGTTTAATTACTGTAGCTGTAGCTGGTTATTGCTAATGCGTGGATCACAAAAGCTTCACTCCTGTAGAAATCAGTCATGCGTAGGAGATCAGGAATTACAGATACTTCACCAATGTGAGGGATTTGCTCTGGTCCTTTAAAGAGATTTCCTCCAATGACAAAAGCCCCGTGCCTGATACTAATGAACAGTATGTAACAAATTTACTTTAAAGAAAAGTAGCCTATAACCTAATCATACTCAGTCCTAAAATATACTTCTTTAAATGACTCATATCAAACCGTTCAGTCATGACGTAGATCTCTGGTTTTTTTATTATTAAATCCATCTCTGTCAAAGATGCTAGCATGTCTTGAGGAAGCGGAGAAAGGTAGATGGTGGGTAACTACATGCTATCAATGGTAAAAGGTCTGATTTTCCCTCTCTAACTAAAAGCAAAGCTTCAAACTCTCTTTTCCTGCTATAATCCCAAGCATTACCGTCACTTTCACAAGCACGGACACAGTCTCCAAATCTATCTGTATGAGTTTTCTTCCCTGAAAGGCATTGCACCCGCATTTAAAACTTAGAACAAACACATAGGCCATTAACACTGGTGTAATCACCCACAAATGAACGTGATTGGGATCTAACTTCACAGCACTGGAGCCACTCAGTACTGGAAAATTAGAGCATTACAGAGTGAATGAAGGAGAAGCCTATTAAGTATTATTTGGATTTGCACAGAAATACATGAAGAGGGCAGGGAGCAAGGTTCAAAATATTTAAGGGGCACAGTAAAGGAAATAAAATAGCTGGAATTGTGGGTTGAGGTCTAGTCTATAGCAGGTACTGATAGGTGCCAATAAATATGTAGGTACAGGCCATATTTATTCAGCAATTCTAATAAAGCTATGCAAGGCAAATCATACTTTTCTGAGTAAACTGCAGGTATACTTCAGCTTTTATTTCAATATTTTAAAGAAGGAATCATACCCTTAATCGCTGTTATGATCAAGGCCCAAGTTTACATCTTGTCTAATCATCATTTTGTAGACTAGATCCCCAGAGACCCTTCTGCTATGTGTACTGATTTTGTTCATATCTTAGGAGACTTTTTTCAAGCAATAAGAAAGATTTAAAGTGAATGTCTCTTAAAGGATAATAAATACCTTGAGAAGAATGAGGAAATACATTAAAACTGAATCACTGCTGTGTCACACCAATTTTCCCCTTTTACTCTTGAGATTCCAGTGAAATCAATGAAGTTACAGTTACTTAAAGCTGTAGGATTATACGACTGAACCAGGTACATCGCGTTGCAATAAATGACTAGAACTTGCTGGCAGACTTGCTCAGAATCAAATATGTCCCCTTAAATTTCACACTATTTTCACAATCTTGTAGCAGCAAAGCAAAACAAGCAGTTCACTGTGCAGTCAGAACAAAATCTTTTTTCTCTGGTCTAAGTATTTAGCCAATACAGTATCACAGAAACATTGATTTCTGTTCCCAGCCTAAGAATCCTCCTGATAGTTTCATACAGAACCAAAGACCCAACACAATCTCTTCTTTTATGGCTAAGAAAATGCTGGGAGAATCGTTATCCCTGGGAAAGATTTCTTTGATAGACGAGGAAGGACTGTTCATTAGTGTCATGAATGATGCTGCCTCTTTTTTATGCAACTTGCATTCACTGATGCTGGCACTGTCAGAGTCTCCAACTGTGTGCACAATTCAGTTCATCGAACAACGCGGCATCCTTTCCAGATACACTCAACGTGCGGTATTACGGTTGGGAAAATCATTCCGCAGAAAAGAAACACAAATTATTTCAATTCTAAAAAAAAAAAAAAGCACAGTCTGTGCCTTCTTTTTCCATGCTATTAGAGAGATTATCAGGAAAAAATAAACACAGCAGTTGTTCGAGGTCCCACACAAACAAAACAAGGACTGCAGGCCACTCCACACACAGTGCTGAGCCACTGCCCTGTTTACTTGAAAGCTGTAAAATAACACATTTTTCAATTCTTTTTTTTTTAAATAATTATTCAGTGCTGACAGAGCAATTTTTCAAAATTTTAAAGAAGAAAAAAGCCCCAAATGTTCGCAGTTTTAAGTACGCTCTGTTTTCAGCTCCTCCATCTCAGCCATTTCCTTTTGGTTTATTTAGCGTGGCGGCAGCACATCAATTTGTCTGCAGGGAATGGCTGCCTTTCTCTGATGCCAAATGCAGGTAGAGGCCAGTCCCACACTCCTGAGTCACCTGCAGAGCTCAAGGTGCATGAACAAATTACATGTGGTCCCTAAGCAGCAAGGACCAGATCCAACAAAACGAGCTACGACACGTGTCTATGTATGTGCCTTGGCGCTTGCCATACGAGAGAGCCTGGAGCTAACAGCAGGGGAGCAGATACATCTACTACAAGAAGCAGAGAGCCCTGCAGAGATAATATCTCATGTCCCAGGAGCTGGGTAGGTGCTTTACATCAGTAAAGCTGGCATAGAGCAAAAAGCCCAGTTCTCTCCCTAGGGCTGAGCTAGTACGGTCTGGGCACAGTGCTGGGGGCAGCCCAGCTCTGGTTCGGCAGGGATCAGCTGAGCAAGTGCTGCTGTGCAGGACAGGCAGAGTTTGGGGATGCACTGATTCCTCCCCTTCACCCTCGCCTCATCCAGCAGACAGGGGCATTGCACAGCTGGGGCACAGGCTTTTTAAGATCGCAGCATTTGGCCCTGATCTGCAATAGCTCTGAACCTGCGCTTTAAAAGCAGCAGACTGAGCAAGGAGCCATCGCAGCCTATCTCTAGGAAAACTCTGAGGATGGGTGATAGGGGTGCAAGTAAAATCCCTCTTCTCTCTAAACCGTAGTTATTTTACATTGTGCATTTTCCCACTTTGCATGCCTCTTTCCAAAAGTTGCCTCTTTCCTGCAGAACTGAGCAGGGTCACACAGGGTGGTCAGAAAAAGAACCCATGTCACTGAAATCCTCCATCTTTTGTAACGGCTGAATAGTCCCACCCAAAGCGCCCTGTCCCCTTTTCTGCCAGAAGAGATTTACTTCTCTGTGCAGAAAGCTCTCACTCACACTGTTGATAAGGCATTTGAGGTGGAAAGACCACCCTTCCCTTCTCTTTACAAAGCAGTCATGCTTTGTAGGAAATATATATATATATATGTTGAATAAGAAAGATGATACATGATAAGAAAGAAGAAAGATTTGGCCTAATGGTCAAAGAAGGACCAGATCTGGCAGAGCGCAGCAGGTGGATTCAAATTGTCCTTGTGAGGCTGAGTACTGCAACAAGATAAGTGGATAACCATGGTTTCTAATCTGATTTAAATGTGAGTACCCCACTGCACAGCCTGGTCAAGGCAGAAGCACAGGTTAGGCATGCTCTGAAAAGGCATTAGATACCTCGGGAATTTTAATAGCAAAGACTGAAGGACCTGCACAATCTAAGTGCCTGACAGGAGCTGAAGATGGGTTTCAGGGAGCTTTACACTCAGCTTCCTAATTTCCTTTCGGTTACGTTTAACATGCCTAATTTCTGTCTTTCATCTGATGTGAGATGCAGCTACATTTGAGATACAGAACTTGCAAGGAGCCAAGTTCCCCAACATTTTCTCACAGGGAGTCCTATAGAAGTGAGGAGGAATGTTGCATAAACCCCTAGTGAATCCCCCAATATTGACTTCTTTGTGTCCTTCAAGATAACTGCCAGCTTTAAAAAACAAACAATCTAACGAAGATGCAAATAATCCCTGCCACAAATGGAGTGGACTGGAATGTGGAGCATTTATTTTTCCATTATCAACCATCAAGGTAAAGGGAAGGAAGTGAAAAAATTATGTGCCAGAAATATTTGCATGGAAACCTTTTCAAGCTATATGTTAAAAGCAATTTTTTATTACTTCAGGAAATACTCTAGTGTCAAGCAATGACCCCATGTTGGTGTCAATGCTTGCCCAACAGGATTACCATTCAAAAAGCTTTATGGTTACCACATAATGTTTAATCAGTGCATTAAAAATAATTTAAAGATTTGCTAATTGTAATGTAATTAGCTTAATTTAATTACATTGCTCAGTGACTGAGAATTTTATTGTTATTGTGAGATCTTTTCTCATTTGGGGCCTGAAGTTAAGTGGCGCAGTATTGACAACCGTTTCCTCCCTTAATATTCAGCTTCAGGAATGGGCTGAAATTTTTACCTGAATCTTGCAATTTATCACAATCAGTATCATCACAAATTACAGAAAGCATCCAGTAACATGATAACGTCTAAATGAAGTGTCTGTAACCAGGACAGTAGCAGCCTCGGCTGTTAATTTGTCATATTTCATAGCCAGCCTGACACCCTGTTCAATTTGCTTGTAAGCTTTATCACAGAGACAGCTATGTGAGCTGCCTCTGACTATGAGCAGCATGGAGGAGATGGACAGAAATTCAGCGGGGGCAGCTTGGCCCTCCAGGTTCCCTGTCTTTGCATACAATCCAGCTGAAAAATAAATGGCCCCATGTTTTGGTGATGTTTGTTTTCTCCATTAAAATCCCTCCCTTCTTTTCTCCCCTCCCCACTTCCTCATTAAGACAAGCAGACTTTTTTCTTTAAGACTTTCTGCTGACCATAACCTGATGGTCAACATAATTTCTTAGCAGTTACGGGAGTTAAAAGAAATAAGAGGGATAACAGTACTCAGAGCATTGTTACTTATCTTATACAGGCTCTCAATTTCAATCTAAAACATGTCATCCTCTCAAATGACCTGCAAGTTTTTCCTCTTGGGCAGAATTTGTGCAGCACTGTAAAAATGGCCATGAATATTCCTTCAGGAAATTGGTCTCTCTTCTCCTGTTATCTTCCAGATGCTCTGAGGCCCTCAATCAATTTGCATTGATTTAAGCAACATCATTCAATACATATTATCAATCTGATCTGAGGGGAATTGTGTGAAGAGTAGGTCTTCCTTTCTGCTCCCGACACGCCAAGCACAACAGCACAAGACACTACAAAACCCATAGAATGATTTCTAAAAGACCAACAGGTGTTAAAAGATGACTGGACTTATAAAATGCAGAAAACTGCCATTTTATTTTGTCTAACACATTAAAATCAGGTTGGCCAACTTGGAGTGCAGACAGAGCAAATGTCTGCTCGGACAGATTTTGTTGATAGTATGGGAACATTTTTGAAATCCTCAGTCTGGCTGCACACAGCACCAACCACCTCCTAGCATATTGGGGTACAACAAACTAATACCAGCCCAACACCCTTAGGTTTTTCTGGAAAAGAAAAATAAACCTCTCCGTGAGACAGGAGGTGTTGCGCTTCCTTCCGTTACTTGCTCCAGCAGGTGAGGCTGAACACCTGCCCTCCTCCTATTGATGGCTGCCCACTCCACCAGAAGACCTAGCAGCCAGGCTCTGCAGTGCTCAACTCTCCAGCCTCTAAGTGGTTTTACAGATCTGTCCCTTATTACACCAGCAACCAAGAGAGCAACTAGAGGGAAATTAGCATAGAAGCATTCCAGTCTTTACAGCTGAGCCTCCAAAGGGGCTATAAAACCTCAGACGCTGTTGGGGTGTCAGGAGAAAACAGAGAGCTTGTAGTGCCTGCTGTTAATAAGAAGAATTTGAGAATGGTGACTGTTCAAGCACACCAAGACTAAAGAGAAGGAAGAATGAGAGGACAGAGGAGAATGAAATAAGGTAGGAACCAGTCAAGATCAACTGTAGAAATGGTTGAAACAAAGAAGACAAAAAATGTAGACAAATTTTCAAGTTCGAAGGAGCTTTTTCAAGCCAAGTGACCATATGTCAGTCTCCTGAGGTTTTGCCTATCATGTTGAACTCCAGGCCCACTAATTCTGTAGGATGCAGTCTTCAGCACACGGCTACCACTGTGAGTGAGTCATTTGGTACAGTTCCTGTGGCAAGAATCCCAAATGTGTCAGGCCTGGACTAAAAAGCAAGATGGAGAATGAATACACCTGAAGGCACATTTGGCACTTTAATTCTGAGCAGATATCACTTCTAATTATAGCCAGCCTTATGCCAGCTTACTACCGTTCAAGCACTTGTGGGTTTGCGCATTGAGTGCCAGATTTAATCCATTCAAGGTAAAACGCAAGAGAACCAATTGCATTTTGCATGCCTTCTACCTGAATGATTTGTTTTGTTGTTCCCAATTTGCAGTTTGACTGGAAGATTTGCACCCCTCTGGTTAGTTCTGGTTGGCTTCTCTGCAGCCATGGGGGCATATTTTTCAGCTGAATGAAGCCCAGCTGGCAGGCTCAATTTACCCCACCAATGAGTCATATCTTTCTCTCTCTAATTTCACCTGCATGAGAGAATTGCAGGTTCCTCTCATAATTCTTCGAGTTCAGAATCGTTCCTGCAAAAAGAAGGCTTATGCCCACCCCAGCACACAGAGCCGTAATCCTGCTTGTCTGGAAGACAGCGACAAAACGTAAGACAAAGCCACCAGTAAACAGTACTTAAATAGTAAGTTTAGTTAAGAGAAGCCTTTCCCAGTCTGATCCTGTATCAGATTTTGATCTTATATGGTGACTAGTGCTTCACAAGGACCAGTGCTCAGCATCCCACAAGGACATATTGTTTTCTGGTATGATGTAGGGCTTGGAGCAGAGGGAAGGTTTAATAAAATCATGCATCAATTTTCTTTTCAAGCAGCACTGTGAAACACAGAACAGAAGGAGGATTGTCTCTTCACCCCATAAATCCACTTAAGCTTGGATTATGAGCCATATTCACCCAATTTTTGCTGGGAGCTTAAGGTAGCACCAAGTTGCTGTTGGGCTGTGGGATGCTGGGAAGCTGAGGCAGGTTTTGAGAGGCTCCGAACTTCCACAAGTGAAAGAGACGCGTTCTTCAATATGTAGGGCTGGAGCAGCGTAGGTCTGTGTTCAGCCATGCTCTAGGTCTGTGTATGGAAATAGCTGGAGTGTACAAAGCACAGGCAGAAAAGGTTTGTTTTAATAACTAGTCTCATGCTAGTAGCTTTCAAAGCATGTGTTTTTCAGCAGCTCTGCCACATTGAGTTGACAAAGAAATAAAAGGGAACGCTTCCCCCCACACAAATCTCTATTGATCCGAATATGGATCTTGTTTCAAGATAGAGAACAACTAGCACTGATGCTGTCAAACAGAGCCTTCTGGAATTATTTCAGAAGCTCCATTTTCCACCCTTATGCCTCTTGCCCTTCCTGCTACTACACAGAAAGAGAGGGAGAAAGGAGAAAAAAAAAGAAAATAAATGAAAAGAAAGTGGAAAAAAAAAGGAAAAGGAAAAGAAGAAGAAGAAAAAGAAGAAAGAAAAAGAAGAAAGAAAAAGATGAGAGCCAGCATGGCCGCTGGCAGGCTGCATGAACCCTCTGCACACGTCACCTGCTCCCAGCGTTGTCCTTCCCATACCTATCCCTGATGAGCTGGCTCAGTTGTGCAAGGTAGCTCCTAATTACCTCTCTCCTGGTTTCTCTCTTTCCCCCCTGAGGATTGCCTTTCCAAGAAGTAACGCACACGCACACACCTGGCACTGTGAGATAGGGAGCCTCACCATGGATACCAGCCCCCCATTCCCAGCCCGACCTGTGCTCCTGGGATTCAAACAACTATCTCCAGGATGCTGCAAACTCCAGATGTGCCTTACCTAGTGCCTGGAGACACCGTGTACGAACGCCAGTTACAACTGTTATTCTGCATTCACACACACACAGAGGTTCTGGCTATGCATATCAAGCTTTGAGAAACAAAATAAAGCAAAATGGTAATCTTAATCTTCCCTTTAATATGCTACCGCATGCCAGATAAGAGCAGCTGTGCTCACACAATGTGTCCAACTGGACATGATAAATAGCCTGGGAGAAAAGAAAAATACAAACATACACACACACAAACACATACATACAGACATGCTCTAAAGAATTTAAAACATGTTTGTTTTCAGAAGGGGTGGCCTCCAGTTCACAGCTTCCTTGATTAATAAAAGGGTTGATTAGAAATAAATACGGCCTGCCAGGGTTGGGATTGTTCATAAAATCCTAGGGTAAATATCTGCAAGGGTAGCCCAAAGGGTTAACCTTACCAATGCACAAATACTGGCTCTCCTCCTGTTACAGTTTAAATGCTGATTGGAAGGAAGAGATCATTCTAGGTCAGTATGTCCTTTACATTGTGAATAGCTTGACAGGGGCTAATAAACTCCCCTGCCTATGGAACCGATAATTTATTATATGTTCCCAGGCATCACGTGCAATCTTTTCTTTATACATGTATTGTTTGTTGGTTTGTTTTTAAAGAGGGGAAACAGGGCAATCTGGGTCAAGAAATATGCTTAAACCTGAGAATGCAGAGTGCTCCACTCTCTTAGTCTCAGCCTGTGGTGGAGGATAACATCCTGGCCGCTGCTCCCAGCGCTGCTGCAGGGATTTTGCGTGGCAGCCGGGCATTGCAAAGAGCAGGACTGCGGGTCAGCACAGCTGACTTCTTGCACAGGGATCTGACTGGTGCACACACAAACACACCCACGCGGCCCTCTCATACTGTGAACCAAACCTGGCCAATTTACGACGGACCTCTTGAATTGAGATAATTGCAAAACTAACAGATTTCAAGTTTATTTCCTGAGCCGTGCCCCGGAGAGCAGCCTGCCCCGCTCCTGCTTTGCACTCACTGCATTTCACATCGATGAGGTAATTTGACTGCAGATGAGGTAACCCTGTGAGTTGCCCACGAGCTGGAAGAGGTTACCATATGATCGCTCATGTAAACACACAGCCTGGTCCCCCCGGACGGCGGCTGACAGCTGCGCTCTGCTGACGCGCAGCGACACCGGGGCTGGTGGGCGGCAGCAGCCCTGGGGAGCCCCTGGCCTGCAGACGCTTTGCACCTCTCCAAAAGCAGGCAGGCACCCACCATGCATGTACCACACACCATGCACAAACGTGCCAGGCACCACGCAGCTTTTGACCTGTCTGATGGGGGACCCTGTTTTTCCAGCACCCCTGCAGCCAGGTTCACTGCTCGGACAGCTCTGTCTCTCCCCGCACAGAGGTTTCTAAAGGCGTGTGCCTTCTCACGCTTGGGTGAGGTGGTTCATCTCTTCCACAAGCGCTGGGGAACAACTTCCTCCTGCGGTTGCAGGCATTAGACCTGGGGGAAATCCCTCCTTGTGGACCCCCCCGGTGTGGGTGCCGCGGGGCAGCAGTGCAGGGAGCTGCCCGGGCAATCCCCACCAGTTCTGTTTGCGAGTGGTGACGTTTTGTGTGTGTGCATTTTGCACAGGTGCTGTTCCTAGAAAGTCCCCTAATTTGCAAGCAGTGAGAAAAGTGACTTTTGTGGTTAGGTAGTGCTGATGACTGCGCCCCTCTCCTGTCTATAACTATACACATCAGAGGATCTGCAAGCCTCTGCTCGCCCAGCAGGCAAAAAGCTCAGACCAAAGCCCCAAAACCCAAACACTTTGTCTTCAGAATCTCATATCATTGTCATTTACACAGTCTAGGAGCCCTAGTAGCTCTGCTGTGGTAAGTAATCCCGGTGCTGATCCCTAACCAGGCACTGGGCAAAGCAGAGCAGTACGATGAATGTGTGAGAAGGAGGAGGAATTCAGAGCAAAAAGAAAGCGGGACACAGGCTTGTCAACTCCTGGAGCCCAGGGCTTGTCTGCTCAGTGCCAGGATTTCTCAAAGTCTCCTTGTGACTAACAGGGTGGCCAGGATCCAATCATACCACAACTCCCAGTAACTAACTACCTGTGCATCCACGGACTCTACTTAGCCTCACAAAGCGTGTTTGAGAAGTTTGTTTTAACAAACTTCATCTCAGCAGCGGCAGCCACTGATCTGGAAATCTGTTCTGGGCAGACCTCAAGCTGAACTGCATGTGACAAGTGACCCAGGAGGACCCTGACGGCTAACATGTCATTAGATGCAGGAAAGGAGCTACACTGAACGTCTTCTGCTCCATTCCCAGTTTACAAAGCTCAGCTCCTCGGGCCTGGCCAGTCTGGAGGTAGTGGTAAGCAGCAGTGGTAAGGTAAGTGTCAAGTACCCGAAGGAAGACCTTCCCCTGAGCCCTGGGGGTAGGAGGATGAAAGAGCTCCGAGCAACAGGAAAAGGCTTTCCCTCACCCTCTGGTGAGTTTATTTGGCCAAAAATAGGAGCTACTATGAGCAAGCCCTGGAGGAAGACATGTCTCTCCTTCCCCTGCCTCCCAGAGCAGCTGCTTATAGAAGGAACAGGTCAAAACAAATGACTGTTATAATTGGAGTATATGAAGGGACACAAATCTCCACTACTGCTGGAGTTGAGCTCGCGTCACTATGCAAGGACTGAGGCCAGGACTCTTCCCCCTCCCGTGAGCTTGCAAGACTGCCAGAGGGCCAGGCAGATCCCCTAAAGTCTGCCCAGAGGGGATTCAAAGAAGCAAGGGGAGAAGTGGGGCCACATCACATTCCCCTCCCTCCCTACCAGCTTGGAGAGCCAAGAAGCTCCACACCAGAAACTCCATGGCAGGGCCCCAGGGAGTCATGCAGCAGGACGTGTGTTGGACTCCAGACATTGCAGCTAGATTTTTTAAAAGATGTGGTTAATTTTATAAGCTCTAGTGGTTGCTGTCATGTGTAATGAGGTACAGTTAATCATATCACTGCCTCATGCTGTAGCTGGATCATCTATGCAGCCTCTCTTGAAGGGAAAACCAAAGTGCAGAAGGTTTTATACTTCCTATCCCAGATCGGGTGCTGGTCACTGTTTGGTGGAACACCAAGCCTGGCAGAGCAACAAGTTCCCTCCACCTTGAAGGGGTCTGCAAACAGCTGGCAGAGACCTGGGGCATGCCTGCCATGGCAGACCCCAACTTGTTCAGACATATTCTGGGTAAAGGGCAACATGGCCATGTCAATGTAGTTGGGTGGCCTGAGCCTTTCCAGAGCAGTGCATGAGCAGCATAGCTGGGATTCACCCCTCCAACCCTTGCCTGCAGTGTAAACGTTGCCATCCAAGCTCATCACAGCCCCTTCATGGTTTGGGGGGACAAGCAGGCCTCCTGTGGGCACAGCCACCTCTGTTTGAGACAGTTGCAGCCCAGGACAAATCGCTCTCCAAAGGTGCCATTTCCTTTCCGGTGGCCATAAAGTGTCTCTGAGGTCGTTAGCTCAGACACCTCCCCTAAAGAAGCATGTGTTCAGTCAGGCCAGTCCCACCCTTTGAACCCAGCCAGCAGCCGGGTTGGCACCCACAGCACCACCTGGGTGGTGCGTGTCATCGGTCCCGGGGCGCAGACCCCACATCTCTGCTGCCCCACCTCAAGATGCAGCTTCCCCTCCAACATCTTTAATACAGGTGCCATAACACAGGCAGGGCATTAATTACAGCAGGAGACGATGGAGAACCAGCAGGAAAAGAGTTAAGAGAGCCAGGGCTTGTTGCTATCCAGGAACCCAGGCTACCTCACCTCCCAGGATAACCATCAGCCAGCCCTTTCTCAAGCGCTTTTTTGGCAGGCTGAGTTGTCAGAAAACCACCTGTTACTTGGGAAGGATTCAAATGCATAATGAATTAAAAAAGCATATTGTGTGTTACTATCTAACCCCCAGACAGATGTGTTATTTAAGTGTGGTTATGATCTGTGCTGTTAATTTTAAACAACATATGATCAAAGATCATGTCTGGCTTTGTGCTTTGCTTCCTTTCAGGTTCTGGCTTATGTGTCCATGCCAGACAGTTGTGGTTTCTGTCATATGGCAGGAAAAGCTTATTTTACGTGCTGCCTAAATTTATATTTTATAGCACGTTAAAACAACCCATCAGAATTAAGTTATCGCATTGTTTATAATGGTAAGTGAATCACAGCTGTGGAAAAGAGGGCACCACACGAAGGGATTGTTAGGCACACCTACTCCCTACGCTAGGGTCTTTCAGCCATTTTAAAGACAGCAGCCGGCTGAAGCACAGACTGAAATATATAAACCACATCACTGCTCCTGTGGGAAGGCTGGAAAACTGTTGGAAATGGCAGTCCTGCCAACCAATCAGTCCAAAAGCACCAGCCGGGTCCTCTGCAGACAGGGAGACATGCTTAACAGATCATGAGGTTTTTTTGAAATAATACAGTTGGGGTTCTTTTTATTTGCTCCCTGGCCTGAGCCTTCAAGCTTTGCTGCCCAGCTAGAATAGCTAGACATCTGCCCTGAACGAATAGGCGGGTAAATAAACAGACCAAAAAAAGGAAGAGCAGCCCCTTGTAATCACTCGGCTCTAAGAGGTGAGGCTTTAACTCTGTGGCAACGTGGATTCAAAGATGTCAGGTAAAGTTGCAGGAGCAAGAGCTCTGGCACACTCAGAATGGTAGAGGGGCAGATCTTCACTTAATGTATGCCTAACCATGTCGCTTTCCAAAAAACCACACAGTTTAGGGCAGTTGTAAAGCATGGCCAAGAAGTGACTCGCTCGTTCAGTGTGCAGATTACATGTTTCACCCCTGTAGTGTTGAGGATACAAAGAGAATCTCAGTTCAGACTTTCCTGCTAAATCTATGAAGCCCATGTGGAAGTGGGATTCATCGCAAAGGAACTGAAAGCGAGAATTGGTTTAACATTTGCAGACATGGAGCTAGACCCAGCCCTCATCTGCACCGAGGTAAATGCAACACCACTGCTGTGGCAAGCACAGGGGTGCGAGCAAAGAGCAGCTGCTGCCGGTTGCCCACCTCCGAGACATGTTGGGACGTCAGCCGTCCTTTCGCTAACAGCCTTCTGCCAGGCTACAGGCAGCTGCCAGGCTTTGACCACCCTCCCAGGGAAGTAATGATCCTCTGACTAAACAAACAAGTTACTCGGCCCCTGTACAGGAATCAGTCATCTCTTCCGCCCAGGTGTGCGGGAGGGCTGCTCTGACTCAGGGCCAAGGGCGGGCTGCCCCTGCTCTACCCACTCCAGTGATTTCGACCCAGGTCTCCTTCCCAGCCTTTTCAGCCACCGAGAAACTGTTCTCTGCTTGTTGCAGGGTTTCAGCTGTGCCCGCTCCAGGCCCAGAGGAGGTTTCCTGCTCCCCCAACACCAATGTGCTCCCAGCCCCACATGGAGCAGATCCATGAGCCAGGCTGGCCACCGGCTGCCGCTTTCCCTGTGGCAGGCCGGCCAGCCCCAGATCGCAGTCATCACAGGAATAAATAAAGGGAAAAGACACAAACTCTCCCCCTCCAAGGCTGTATTGAGACACGCCACGATGGCTGCAGCTCAGACAGCCTCCAGCTGTGGTGCTACTGCTCTCTGGCCATTTGGCAGAGGTACAACCCCTCCTCCCTGCTGGGGAAAAAACATTGCCCTAAAACCAATCTGTGGAGGGGACCCAGACAGGATATATCTGTGATATGTCTGTGGAGGCTATCCCCACCTCTGGGAGCCAGGATGAAATGCCATGTAAAGGCTCAGAGGTGAAGCAACAAGCACAGGTTAAAGGGATCACACTGCACCTCTTTAACGTAAAATACATCCTGCACCAGGGCAGCTGCTGTTAGAAGACCTGAAAACACCCTCACCCACACAGGCAGTACTGAACAGGAGAGCATGAGGGGTAAGAGGGGATTGTCTAAGAGAAGAGACTAGAGCTGAGGAGAGGATTTTAAAGAGCACAAACTCATTTCATATGGCTGAGTGCTGGCAACACTAGGAGAAATTCAATGGATTATGTTGCACCAGAGGTCAGAATATAATTGTCCCTTCTGGCCTTTAAAACCTGTGAATGTATAGAGGAACCTTGAAATGACCAGATTCCTCAGGAATTTGATTCCTGGGGTTTATTTATTTATTTTCTTACCAGCTGCCAGACACAGCATGCTCCTAGACAAATAAGGAGGTGGTAGCTATGGTGGTGAGTATATCAGTAGTGTTAATCTCTTGCAGAGCTCCCTAGCAGAATTTCTATCTCCCTCAGAGGAGGCAAGGTTGAGGGATATAACACAGTTTCATCTTAAAATCTAAGATATGCAGGGCTATTTTAGAAGCGAATAGATGCTAGGGAGAACTAAGCAACTTAGTGCACGAGTATTCTAGTAGATTTTTTTAAAGAGCACTTTCCCAACCCCCATATTAAATAGCTCTCTGTTGTCCTTGCAAAGGGCCAAAGAGCTAAAGATAGCTCCACTAATTGCTACTTCCCTTTGTCCCTTAGCTCTAGAGATTCCCATTTTCTATATTATTACTTCATCACTTTAATTGTGCAAGGAGCTTTTATGCATCACAGTATTAATTAGAATGAAATAATAATAATGCAAAATATAAGAAGAAACCATTATTAGTATCTAGGTAGCATCATTTTTAGAGCAGGTACTTTGCAAAAGAGTATTAGCCAACACTTCTGCCTGCATACACTCATGATGGGCGGCCTCGTTCTGCAAACCGGGGACCCGTCCTGTGACCTGCACTCACACCAAGGGGCTGTACTCAGCAAGTGTGTTGCTGTCTCCTGAGACATACACTAAAGAAAGTAGACAAAAGTAACAGGGGACTGTTCCAGCACTGAAACAGCCTAGAAAGAGCAAGCCTAGAAAGTTAAAGGCGACTTATGGCCACTGTCGCCTTCTCCTGGAGGTACAGGACACAGTCTGCTCTATAACTGATATCCACATGGGGAAGCAACTTGGAAACATCTGACCCTCCATACTAGGCACAGACATTCAAGCAGACCAAATTACCAGTGCCATTCATTTGCACCTTTCAACTTAATGATACCTTACAGGGAAGGAAAATTCAAATTAAAAATTGAAGCTATTAATATATCTTTGAAAATGGTAAGGGAACAAGATTAAGACCAATAGGAGGCCACTAATCTTAGCATACTTCTGACTTGTACCCTTTAAATCATTGTAATACCTTGTTCAAATTCAAACATAAATAGGATTTTTTATGAGGGCGTTAGTGCTCCTGCTGCATCAAAAGCCATATTACATTTTACGATTCCTAGAGCTGAGAATACTCATTCCCAAAATAGAAGGCCTCTTCACCGGATGATCGTAATGCAGATGACAAAATAATGTTACATTGAAAAATACATCTGTAGAAAGTGAAATACAAAGGCAGAAGAAGAACTTTTCTCCTACACCTTTCGGTAGGGTTCAAGGGGCTCAGAAGGTAAATAGGATGCATTTTGCAACTTGCTAGCAGAGATACAGTATATCGCAGAGTAACCACATCCTCTCCCTTCATCTGCTTCTCCCTTCCTGGCGACTAGTTACAACTCACATATATGTGAGAAGCAATAGCCAAGGACGGGCAGTGGGAGGGAACTGTTCCCAACCGACTAATTGCATCTTTGAATTTCCTTTTTAACCCCCTCTACTCTGCCTGTCTGCCTCTCTGAATGCCTGTTTCCCCGGAAGGGAGGGGAGGACCCAAACAAACCCTGCAACAATCCCAGATTTCCTTGGTAGGGGAAAAACCCTACTCTCCAGAGATCAAACCTTCAGTGAATCATTTTCCACCGCTCTGACATGTCAAATACTCCAGTGACTCACCAGTCATGGAGCTCTGATTCACCTGCAGTAAACAGGGTTGATTGCTTCCCAGAAGCACCGTGGTTTGCAACGGTCTTTAGAGGCTCCACTTCCACCTCACAGCCCTGCACTTCTCACCTCTCTGCCACACACCACTGCCACTGCCCCCCTGCCACAGCAGCAGCCAGGGCAGCAACAGGAGCAAAAAGCCCAGGCTACTGGTTTTAGTCCAAGGGGCCGAGAGGGAAGAGAGTCTCAAGTAAATGAACAGTGAGAGGAGAAGTTAAGAAGGCTTGTGAATCTTCCCTCTGTCCTGTTTAAGCATGAAAAAGGGAAGGACAGAAAAGAAGTGACAGGAGGGGTTTGGTATTTGTTTGTGACTCTCATTGGGTTCATCTCCCTGCCAGTGCAGGACAGCTTCTCCAAGAGGGAGCACCAGAAATAGAACTGACATTACATCTAATGAGCTTTCTGGTGGCATATTCATTAAGCTTGTGGAAAGGGTAAAGAAACGCAGGAAGCTTAGTCTTGGAAAGCCTCCAACTGGACCCCTTTGACTCATTAAAGGAGGGAGTAAAATGAACCATGCCCCAGGGCAATCGTAAAAGGATAAGCAGGAAAGCAGGAAAGGGTCAATTCATTAAGGACTGGGGGACCCCGTCGGTCCCGGCTGGGCAGTACAGGGCTGGGGCTGTGGGACGGCCAGGGTGGGCTGGACCCCAGTGGCAGAGATATCTGCTCGTCCTTGGTGTGCTGGTGGAGCCACCAGTGCTTTGTTCTGGCCAAGTCCCAAAAGGCAGCAGGCACCTTCCCAGCTGCAGTGAGGGGGCCTCGGAAAACCCTTGCTTTATCTCGGGAGGTGCTGCCTGCCCCCCACAATAGCTGTGAGCTCCCCATCCACCACCATCAGTGTTCCCCTCTCCATCTCTGGCTCGGACTGTCCTTCCTCCCTGCTGAGGGGAGGGGGAAAGGGGGAAAAGTCACACAGACCCTCTTGAGCCATGCAGGGACAGGGGGAGGGGAGGGGGAGGCAAACTCATTTGAGCAGCCTCACGGGGGGCCCCAGATTTGCTCAAACCAGTCACGCCAGCTGCAGCCCAGCCATGATGAGAAGGGAGGGGAGACAGTGTGGCAATGGCTTCCACAACCCCGAGGGAGGAGGAGGAGGAGGAGGAGGCCCAGGCTGCTAAACTGACACCAGGCGAAAGTTGGCCAGTTTTCTCCCAGCCACAGAGGAATAGCGCAGGCAAGTCAGATGTGACCATGCTACAGGAGCCAGGAGAAAAAAAAAACAAGTGACAGCTGACTCTTGAGGACTTTTGCAGGGGGTGGAGGGGGGAGAGAGGGTGACGAGGGAGGGAGAGACCTACAAATACTGGGGGAAGGGCAGAGCGCAGCCCAGGAGCCTTCTGCAGTGGCAGATGGAGAGGGAAGCTACCGCTGATTCCTGCAGAGTCAGGGAAGGAGAGAGACAGCATCACACCGAGGTGATCACTTGAATAGGGAATGAAGGCACAGAACAAAGAAGGGGTTTTGGGGAGAGGGAGCGGGAGCCCCCACAAGGGACCCCCAGAGCCAGGGTATCTCAGCGTGGTGCCCCGGGTGCAAGGCTGCAGGGGAGCTTGGGCACAGCCGGCCGAGGGTGCTGGAGGACAGGGTCAGTGCAAGCAGAGGAGGGACAGAGAAGATATTTGTGCAGTTACTGAGCGGTGAAGCTCAGTAAGGCCCCATGGAAGAGGTAATTCCTCAGACCAGAACGCAAGCAAATGGAGGGAAGGAAAACCTAAATTCCCTTGCTCCAGGCTCGGGGGCTTCCTCTAACCTACTGCGGGATGAAGCTGCAGAGGCTGTGAGTTGTGCTGCCTGCCTTTCCTGAGGTCCTGAGGTCCCCGATGTGCGGGCGATGATTATTATGACAGTCATTCTCGCTGTGATTGGCACCTCCCGGTTAGATCAAGGTCAATGTTAGAACACAGCTTTTCTTTTTTTTTAAGTCTTTTCATCTTCTTTAGTAGCCAAGTGCCTGTCAATGACCACAGGCCACGACTAATTAAAGGAGGACCCAACACCCCCACGCAGGTGAGTATCAGGGCTGATGCCAAGCCACCTACCCCAAAGGGAGCTGGTGAAGTAGTCCTGCCCCCAGCACCCTCACGCACAGGGAGGACATACATGCTCCTGGTATGCCAGGCCACGCACCACTCTTGCTGCTATCACTCCAGAGCAACAGCGTCACCTCCTCTCACACAGCTCATGAGAGGCACAATAGCATCCCAGGCACCTGGGCGCTTGTGCCCAGCTAGGTCATGGGCCCTGGAAAGGGGAAGGACAGATGACAACAGGCTCCTTACAACACAGTCAGGTGCACATTTGAGGAACAATGACCCATAAGTGGGCTTTAGATTTGAAGAAAATCCTTTTACAAAAATGTCTAAATACAACCACCAAGTTATAATAACTAATTCCTGGGACAGTATGAGGTTTGCACTGTGCAGGATTTGGCAAACATTCCGAGGTCCTCTTAGGAAAGGACACCATGGGAATGAGTCCACACTACTTATATAAATAAGCAGCTCAAACCCTGACACGGGTGTGATGCAATTACACTGACCGAATAATTTTTTGGTGTCAAACACTGAGGTGAAGCCATACACTGCCAGAGGTCCCTATAAATATTAGTGTCTCCTAATTTACACATTTTGGATAATACCTGCCCATGGTCTTGGTTTGGCTAAGTATGGATAAAAGTCAGTTTCTTCCTCAATTAAAACCAGAAATAAATCTTTACTGAAAATCAAGGAAAACTGTGTTATTCTAAAGGCTACTCGTGTTTCTCAGTCCTGTGTTACAGCACTGCTGTCCAGATCCTTTCCTAGGGCTCTCTTTTCTAATTTCCCACCACTGGATGACAGCACATGAGTTCCTCATCATGGAAAATGGGCCTCTGGGCTGATTCCAGACCATCACAAGTGTCATCGTTGACTTTTGCCATCCAGCTACCATGTCCCAGTCACACTACCTTGGGTTCTCATGCAGCCAAACTCTTCCCAGTTCAACATCATTTGCACCTTATGCAGGGGTGTGCTAATCTCAAGAGTGCGATGTGAGCCTCCTGCAAGGTGGTTCAGCTCACTCACCAATGCGCTTTCCTCTGTTTTGACAAAACGCTTCCACTTCGTTCTAGCTCAGAATGAAAAGACATTTGGAAATCTGACTTCTCTTGCAGTGTCCAGGTGCGCCTCCCTTGTTTTGTGTCTGTGTAGGCCCAGCCCAGCTTTGCATCTAGAGATAAGAGAGAGCCTGTTCTCAGCGTTTAGTAACACAAATGCGTGGGACATCACTTATTTCTGTCCCAGTGAATATGGAAAAGAAATTTGGCTCCTTAAAATGGCTTCTGATATACCAGACACCTTCAATGACTTCCCAGCAGAGGAGGGGAGGGAGGCTCAATCCTCCTACCCAACTTGTTCTCAGGCTAAACAAATGCTTTTCTGCCTTTCCATCAGTTTCTCCCAGTTACTGTGGTTCATAGCTTACATATTAGGCCCTACACCTGAAAATAGCTGTGTAGAATAGTCAGTGCAACTGGACCCTGGGCTTAGCAGATGTTGCTTGGCACAAGGTAATTAAATAATAACAATAACAATGTTTAATTTTGTCTGTGACTGTGGGCAAATAGCAAAAGACATAGCAGGTACTTACTGCCTTGCACACGAGACATTTTCCACTGCAGCTTTTTTAAAGCGTGCTTTAAAGAGACTTTTTTTCAAAATTGCTGTGAAAAAAGTTAAGCTATGTGTAATATAGTCGGCATTTCACTCTGATCTGTAACTGTCTAGTCCAGGCCAGGACTTCGAGAAACCCATTACAGTGACACTAGGCACCCACTGTGAGAGTCAGTCTGGGAGCTAGACAGCTAGGAAAAACCACAGCTTTGGTCTGTGTCCAGCAGCCTAAATAAAAAGTTTCCTTTGCATGCTTTGCGTTCATCACAAAAGAACGCTAGCTATCTCTTTTATATAGTAAATATGCACCGTCACAGAAACATAGCACATTAAAGTCACACTGGTAAAAGCTTGAGTACAGGACGTTAAAAATGAGGCATTGGAATTATGTTATCGCCGATGAATTCCTCCTTTATATGACTTATGTTGTTCACGGAGAAATGTCAATCACAAGCACACAAAAAGCATGTGTTGCTTTCTCCCCGCCCCAGTAAAACATCATACAGTTGGTTTAAAAAATAATGATTTAGATATAAATATACATATTTATGTATATAGGTGTATGTATGGAATTGTGATTGTTTATTTTATGTTTTCCATTTGCACTTTGATGGTGCTCAACATGCTCTTCACAAAAGTCAGGCTGCTAAAACTGAGCTTTTTCTGTTATTCACAGGACTAAAGAGGCTTGGGCTTAAGTAGAATATCAAATGTTATGAGTTCACAATGAACTGTAAGAACTGCCAACACTATGAACATCTTACAAGATAAATGACACATACTAAGCCAGGAAAAAAATGCAACTTGAAAACGCAACTCACCTGAAATACCTCTGCATTAATATCGCTAGGAATTTAACAGCTGCATCTCCTGACTTCAGTATTAATTGTGCTTTTCTAATATCTTCCTATGCACTCAATCTTCGTGGTGCTGTTTAAAAAAGAGAGAGAGAAAGAGAGAAAATTGAGCACTGAAGTTCAGCACTCTCAGAGGGGAATACGGTGGGGAGTAGCGAATTTCGAGCAGTGCTAATTCCCATGCTGCTAATTGGACAGAGGCCATTTCCTGCATGCTAAAGTCAAACAGGACAGGAGCATATGGGCTTTGAGAGAGAGTCGGGCCTTTGCAATGGAAAAGAAAACACACACAAAAAAAGCACCCTAGAATCCCCACAGAATACTGGTAGTTGCAGAGACATTACAGACAAATTACAAACTTAAAAGCTATAGGCACAGATGCTGCTCCTATTGCTTCTGGGAGAACTGCACCTTTGAAAAGATGGTGTTTGTTTCTTGGGGATATGCCATTTTCAGCACCCGATATTCTCCCTTGTCCCTACTGTTAAAATAGGATAGGGGTTTTTTTTTGTTTGCTTTATTAATTTTTTATTATCTTGCACTTTTTCTGCAATTCATATGGGTTTCAACAGCAGGATGAGATCCTCCTTTGGTAAGCTTTTCTGAGAGCAGCCAGTGTAGCTCTCAGGCCTGAAGGAGGGTTGCATGCTCCATAATGTCACAGAGGGGACAGACCTGCCCTATAAGGCTGAAAATCTTAGCAGACCACATCAGCCAGCCACAGTCTTTTTTTCAGCTGCTTCATATTCAACCAAGCAAAACATTTATCATCACGGGCACCATATCAGGACAAGTTTCAAACATCACCTGCTCTTCTTTAAACATGTTAAATTTAAGCACAAATGAGTCACATGCCTTGAAATATAAGTTTGGGACAGGCATAGGGAGGTCATGCTTCAGGGACATGGCAAAGTGGGGATCCTAAGGGTGAGAAGGATGCTCTTGGGGGAGATGCTGATTATCCCACTGCCCTATATCTTACTGTGAAGAAACTGGTGTCAGGCAGGGTCAAAACCAGGGCACTGACAGAGCATCATTCTGATCCAATGTGGCAAGGACAATGATGGTCCAAAAGAGTCGATTTTCTTCGATTAGCTGCTAACCAAAGGTGTCTCTTTTACTTTGTTTGCCAGTTTATTCTCCCTACAGCAGTCTCTCCTACCCGACCCCCTGCCAAAATCAGAAACGCAGAAGGTGCTGCGCAGGGACTGAGCATGGAAAATTTATGCTGCCAGAGTGGGTGGTTTATAAAGTCAACAGCCACGTAACGTCAGAGGGGCACAACGGCTCTCCTGACAGAGCTGGTCACGACGGGCAGCACAAGCAGCAGCATTCTCCTTAGAGGATCAGACCTGCTGCATCCAGCTTCTGCCTGCAGCCCCCAGCTGCTGACTGACCGCCTGGTTTTGCCGCTGCTCCAGCTCCTCGGCGGCTGTCACACCTGCTCTGCCCACCCCTCGGAAAGCTGCCAGAGGAGAGAGCAGACAAAGGAAGAGCAGCACAGCTGGAGCCGCTGGAAGCTGCACGCTACCCGGGATTGTTTTTGCGCTCGCCGGACGCCCCTCTTCCGTAGGAAGTGCCTTTCCTGTCACCCTGTGAGCTCAAGCTCCCTCGTGTTTATCGCTTGCCATCATTTTTAAGGCATTACTGCAGAGTTCCTTTGGTTTTTTAATATTATTCTCACTGTTTCTGGCCGGTTTAACCACTGCAGACAGTACATCTTCATTGCTGGCTATGCCCATGAAACACAAACACACGTGGCCTGCCATGATGCCCCCACTTGTTTGAATGACCCAGGACAGAAGAGCCCTCCCAGAGCACATGGACACCAGAGCACCAGAGAAGGGGTTAATAAAGGGTTTAATACCAACAGGCCACACAGCAAAGCCCAAGTTAGGGCTGGCTGCACCCCTCCCCCTGGCCTCCATCCTGCTGCAGGAGCCCTGGCAGTGCTGCATCACTCAAGTGCTTCTTTCCCCACTGAGCTCCTGCCCCACTTGTGTGATGTAACGCAATCCTTTTGTTTTCTCTTTAAGACATTAGCCTCAGGGGCCATTACAGGGAAGAAAGGTAGCTGGGGCTCTTTTATCTGGAGGAATCCATTAAGAGGGGGGGTCCTTTCCGTCCTCCTTGCCCAGGGAGCAGCTCATGCCTTTGCAGTGCTCCAGGGACATCTCGCTGCTCTGTGGCCACCTCCTCCCTGCTCCAGGGATGTCTCCTCCCTGCACCATGGCCACATCCTCACTGCTCCATGGCCACATCCTTGCTGCTCACAGCCATTTTTTCACCCCACTCCAAAAATGGGGCAATCGCAGCATCACCATGCAGAAACCATGAGTCCTCAGCCCCTCAAGTGAAGTGAAAAGGAGGACATGCATTTTTAAATCCACCACAGTCTAATAGACTAGCTTTCTCTTTTCTGACATTTTGGATACCTGAGGGGTGTTTAGTGCTCTGGCATGTCTTTGTGGCTATAGAAAGCAGAAACTCAGTCTTGCTTTGTTTATGGTTGCACTAAAAGCAGCAGTTCCTATGCATTCACAAGACTCCAGGACCCAAGGCTTGAAGTAATAACTGCAGATATTATAAGACTTCTAATAAACTTGAAACCACTGAAATAATAATAAAGAAATTAAAAAAAATGATAGGGAAATTAATTGAGTAGTGGCAGGGAGGTGCTCTTTTTGGGCATACCCTTTGCGCTTTCCCAAACCATGAATCACAGAACAAAACACTTGCTCTGTACAGTGCATGCCACCAAGACCAATGAGGATATATCTTAGTTAATATGAATTGCCTGAGTTCCAGTAAGACATTAACAGCAGATATGAGCCTGCCCTGCTTACGCTCCAACCTCACCAGAGACCAAGCAGCCATGGTCAGCCCAGAGCCAAACCAAGCAAGCCAGCCCAACTCAAGGGCAGAGCGTATTTACCCAGGCTTGGTGTTAACTGCTAACAGCATCATGTGGCTTAACCACAGATAGGAGCTGGCTTGCATATCAGTGATTCAGAAGACAAGCAGTGTGAGGACACCAAAATAATCCTAGCTAAATACAGTGTTCAGCACAAAAGATGCACATCAGAGCAGAAAAGGTGCCAGCGTGCCTTGCTCCTCTTTAAGTTGCGAGGGATAGGATGCTTTTGAAAGCCCTACTCAGCACCTGCTGGCATCTGTGCATGGGGAAGCACCTCTGAAAGCCTTCCCCATAGACACAGCCATGATGGGCAACACTGACTAGCCTAAAATAGAGGGTGGCTTCCTCCCACGGAGGGAGCATGAGTGTGAGAAGACATACATGTGAGGAAATGCATGTGCATGCACAGGCAGAGCCGGTGTGAGTGGGAGCATTACTATGACTCCTTGTCAAAACCGTCAGGATGAGAGAGTGGGGGATTGTCTCCCCCAGCCCTGCCCTGCCTGCCTTGCCCTGCCCTACCTTGCCTTGTCTTGCCTCATGTGGTGACTCCAGGGGCAGGGAGGGAGGTGGATAATGAGGGAAAGGAGATGCGAGCTCACCTCCCCAGTGCAGTTGCTTTATGAAATGCAGGGTCTCAAGGAAAGGTGTGGGAACACACCCACCCACACGCCTCTCTGCAAAATGCGGCAGCTGTGCACACCTGAAAGCCACGTGCTCAAACGCCAAAATATTTCAAGTTCACAAGATCTGGCAGGAGGAGGGAGAAAATAAATGAAGGAGGACTGCTGCCGGGGCACACGCATGGGAAGGCCATCATCCCTACCACCTGCTCTGCTGGGTCACCCTCTGCTCGCTCATAAATGTCCTCCACACTCGCCATATGTCACACACACCCTCCCTGAACCCAGCACCACAATTATGCCAGGCCCCGCCATGGCCAGGGGACAACATCACCTTCCTGACAGTCCTGCACTGTTGTCGGTGTCTGGGGAGATAACTGACCCCCAGCTACTTCAGTCACAGACGACAGAGAACAGGAGCAGGGAGGAGTCTGGCTGCTAGAAGCAGTGATGGATGGACAGACAGACACACAGAGGTAATGGGAACAGCACCGGCATGAAAAATATTTAAATTCGTATGATATTGCAGAAGGTGTCCCCTTTCCTGTGATGATCTTAATTCAGCGTAGGCTAGTGCCATAAAAATGGGTGAAGTTGGTGCCACTGGTAGGATAGCAGGCAAGCACTAACCTAAGCAGCCCCTCAAGCAGGGCTCAGGCACCAACATCCACATCTAGGGTCTGGTGTCCCACAGTATAAACTCATCGGCAAAGTGTCTACACCAATCTAGGCTAATTTACACTGGCAGAAGATCCTACAGTGGGTGTACACTTTGTATTAGGGTCTTGTGATGAGGGAGAAGGTGCAGGAACGGGGAGATGGGCTGCCTGTGCACACCTACCTGGAGCAACAGCCTCACGGGAAGCGGGAGGTCAGTGAGCGTGCAAACTGCGGGGCAGACCCTCAGCATGTCCGGCGACGCCTGCAAAAACGTGTTAAAAGCAGCTTGGCTTCCAAGCCCAGGCATACCCCTGCATATTTCCTGCAAGGAAGGAAGCAGCTAGCAAGCCCGTAGCTGCCCATTAGTGAGACCTCGGGGCTACACACTTCTCACAGCTGTGCCGCCTGCCCCTCAGCGCTTCAGGGGACCGTGGATGAGCTGGACACCATCTTCACAGTGCTGTTAAGTGGGTGTCTGATGGGGCAGCATCGACGTGCCGGCTGGCTCCCAGGAAGCTACATCTGGCGCTGGATGTAGCATAGGCATCTTGCTCATCCTAGGCTGATGTTCCCAGCAGGGCTGGTGAGCAAGCAGGGGTTTATTGCCTCCAGTCAGTGAGGACGGCTGCTCAGGCCTGCCGGGGTAGCTCTGCACAGCATTGTCCTCAGCCACATAGGTATGTGCTCCTTGATCCGTGCAAGTCAGGATGATAAGAGCCAGGGAGAACTGCAAGGGAGTACATTTTGCAGCCAGCTAATACAAATAAAACAGGTCATCTTCAAACGTATTGCAGACAAGGCTCATCTTTCTCTACCCGGAGAGTTACTGCAAACACCAAGAAATTGCCCTAACAAAGAGCTCCTACGAGACAGTGGAGGGATGTGATGGAAACCCCACTATTTGAGATGTGATTGACTGGACAAAACATTGAAAATATGACGGCTCCGAAGCTGCCAGAAAAATACATCAGAGCTGATCTCATCTATGACAAGTGTATTATGTACTTATGGATGGATCTATACAAAACCCCACATCTGACCCAGGGTCACAGGCATAAAACAGTGGGAGTCACTGTAAACACACTTATAATTATTTGGGAATTTCTTCCCTTTCTTCCATTCATTAAAGAAAATTATTTTGCTTCTCTTTCTACTTCTTTACTCATGAAGAACTTGAACCACAGCCTATCAAGGTTTGCAGAACTTTGTTGGATCAAGATTTGCACCACTTATTGGCAAGAACCAGCTCTGCCAACATGTGGAGAAAATGTAATCCTTATCCTTGGTAATTGCTTCTATACCTCATTGGTGTGTAAACAATAAACAACACTAACAGTGATGTTTCTGACAGCCCTTGTAGCCCCACGGGCAGGACTTACACCGAGTGCCTGTTACACATTGCTATCCCAGTCCAGTTGCTTCATGTGCAATTATAAATGCTTGATCTTGGGAAGATGCACCAGACATTTTTGCTGAGTACTGCTCTGTGCAGAGGTGATACAACTTGAAGAGGACACTGTGCAAAGCGCCAGAGGAGTTTTTCAACTGCTCCCTGTCCCACTTACAGGCAGTGCCTGGGGCAGGGGCCAGTCGTGCTGGGAAAAAGGGCTCACGCAGCCCAATTAGCCTCGCTGATGGACTGGCACATGCTGGCAACTAGAAAACAGCTAATGCTCAGAATTTTTTTAATCTACTGTGTTTTAACCTGCTTGGGTGCCAGTTTTCGGGCCTGGCCATGGATGTTCCCAACACTCATGAGAACATCTTCTCTTTCTGCAGGAAAAGTGAGTAAGTGCCCCAGGCTGAGGGGACCTGCAAGAGGCAGGTGGGCTGCCCCCAGCCCTCCCTCAGCCCCCTCACCCTCATACTCACAGAGGCAGGAAGGCTGTCACTCAGCCCAATCTCTGGGCACTGCAGCGGCTGGGGCTGGACCGCCTTCAGCTAGACTCTATGTCATTCATTTCTCCTCCGCTGGGAAATGGCTCTCTGAGGCCCTGGACATCTGCTGCTGCTTACTCAGGCTGTGATGCTGGTATCGGAGCTGGCACCGGTTCAAGAAGGGACTACAATATTTTATCGTGCCGGTGCTGTTTTGCTGAACCCTGCCTGGGAGGCCAGGAGGTTGGGAGGATAGGGAAGAGGTAGATGCACCTGGTCCTCCACATCTCTGTGGTGCAGGGGGGCTCCCGCCCCAGCAGGTGTTGCAGCCAATGTGCAGGTCTCCAACGAGAAAGACACTCAACTTGCACTTGCCAGGTGGCTGCATGAGGGGAACACATTGCTATGGAGAGGAGGGAGGAGATTTTCCTTGGCTTGGCTGGGGAGGGCTGGAGGCAGGAGTGGGAAGAAACCCTCCCGACATGCAAGAAGGTAGGCAGGGGAGGGAGAAGATAGCAAAAGCAGGAAAGTTCAAGAAGGAAGGCAACAGCAGCAGGCAAGCAACTTAACAAAGGGCACCTGTTGAAAGAGCTCTAGGAAAGTTCCCAGTTATTCAGGGAGTCAAGAACATGTTGAGTCAACATGTATTAGGAAACAAATCTGGTGGGCAGAGAGGGAGGTGCCTGCATCTATCTTGCCCTCGGAAATACTCTGGATAATGTCCCACAGTGATTGCCCTGAAAGGCCAAGAAACTCGCTGCAAATTGCTGTATGAGCCGCAGGACAGCAATGCCCTCAGCCAGGTGTGATTTATCAGCATGCAGACAGTGAATGGCCCTAACAGGAGCCACAGACACCCCCTGATTCAAGAGGGAAGATTTTTCCCAGCAGGGTCTTGACAGACCCCTAAGCTGCCCCACAGCACCGCCACCAAGGTCAGTCTTCAGCCTCCCATCCCTCACTTGCTCTTCTTTGGGACAAAGTCCTCAGCTTTTGTGGGTGTTTCTTCAGCCCCAACAAGATAAAAGCCCATGATGCACATGAGGTGGGGCTGTGAAGCCAATTGCTGGGAGCAAAGCAGCTGCATCCATGAGAAGCAGGACAGTTGGGGCTGTAACAACTCATCCCACAAACACTGCGGCAAACCCCACACTGAAGGTCTCCATTAGACAGTTTCCCAAGGATTTACAGCTCAGCCATAAAACTGTGCGCTGTGGCAAAAGTTGGCAGTGTGGGAGCAAAGTTGTGGTGTTAATGTTCATCTGCAGATTTGCCTTACCCAGTTTTCTCCCTGCTAAAGAAGAGTACGCGTGCTCTCAACTGGGGTAGTTACATCTGAGCACTTCATGGCCAAAAAACCCATGCATGCAAGTAGAGGTGAAGAGGATTTGGTACAGGATCAGCATTACCAGGCCTTCATGTGCCCTGGGGATTGTTCCACACTGAAAGAAGACAATAAATAACAGTGACTGATGGCGCTAGCAGCACGCCCTGCTGCAGAGGGCTCTACTGGAGGGTGCCAGTGGGATTTGCACGGCACAGGCTTCTGCAGGCAGGATGGTGGTTTGGGGTGCCTGGCTGGTGCCCAGCTCCACGACCTCCAGGCAGGCACTACTGCTTGTCACAGCGGCAAATTAATGCCTCTCTTCCCTTCTCTCCCTGCTCCCCCCCCAGCCCTTCGCACCACCTCGGTGGCCACCAGGGAGGGGGCCCAGGGGGCGTATCTGGTGGTGCGGGGACGCAGGTGCCCATCACCTGCTCCCAGCACCAGCTGGGGGAGAGGAGGATGGGGCCAGCAGCCTCACCCCCTTCTCCTGCCTGGCTGTGGGAGGGTCTGGGCCCAGCAAGCGGGGAAATGCATCTCTAGAAATCGCAGCATTTGCAAGGCGAATCAGGCAGAGTCCTTGAAATTGCTTGAAATCATTTTTTTAAATAAAAGGAAACTGAGTGGCGCAGGGGGCCAGGTGGGAAGCAGCAGGAAAGAAGCCTTGGGGTCAGAAAACCACGGTGGCAGGAGATGGACCGACCTGCTGAGGCCATGCAGTGGACACCACTGCAGCAGTTTGTACCCTCTGCCACCCCGCCCCCAGCACAGCTGCAGGCTCCCCACCTCCCTAAAAGCTGCCTCACTTCAGCCAATGCCTGTCTGAAGGAGCCAGCATGGTAGCAAGCAGGGCTTCCCATCACTGTGAGCCATGGCAGGTTTTGAATCCAAAACCTTGCTGGTGCTTCCCCAACCCCCCACTTCTCACTTTCCAACTTCAGGCTCCTTTTTCTTTCAGATATAGACCCATGCTGAAATCGAGTTAAGGGAGGCCTGGGCTTGTCCTTTTAAACAGATGAAGTGGGGGGTGTTGCGGGGGGGGTGGTGTTTGCTATAATTGGATCACTTACTGTGTGACTAATCACAGCCGCCAGTAACCACAGTGACTGTGGTTTTAACCTTACTTGGTCATTTCCAAACCACTGGGACAACCCAGCCATCTGCAGCAGGGCGGGTGGGCAGCTGCAGCCCAGGGCCGGGGGTGTGCAGTCCCGCACCCCTCACCGACCAGCCTGCTGATGGGGTGGGGAGTGATGGGGCATCGGAGAGGGTCCTTTCCCCGCTCCTGTGCAGGTGTTCTCCCAAATGGGTGTGGGGAGTTGGGAGCATGGCCACAGAGCAGGCAGGGCCAGGGGCTCACAGTGGAGATGGGCTTCAGCCAAAAATCCAGCTCCAGATCTGAAATTGGTGGGGTCCCCAGATGCACGGTTCAGGCTTCGTCCATTGGACAAACCCACGCAGCTCCACACGTGTCTGGATGTGACTGATGGCATCCACGCTCATGGTGGAGGTGGCATCTGATAGCCCACATCTTGCCCTGGTGCATCCATTTCTGGCAAGGAACCAGCAACTAGATTATAGACAATAGAGAAGATTAAGTTTTGATTCTTATTTATTTGAGGAAGAACAATCCTTAAAAGCCATTATTAACCTCCTTACCTTTAATCAGCCAATTGCTAGGTGTCCTGGTAGCCCTGCTTTTACTGGGTGACCTGGTAAACCTGAATGTGGTTCAGGGCAGCAGTGTGTGGGCTGCTGCTGCCGCTCACGAGGAAGCTGAGATACAGCAAGGCATGTGTCAGGGCATTCTCCCTTCTCTGTAATAAATTCAGGGCAGCGAGGTGAGGCTGGGGAACCCCCACGTGCCCCATGCAAACACAGCCACCCGGGAGAGCCGGGCAGCCACTGCTGCTCTTGCTCATTCTGAGCCCAGCGTTCAATTTCTCAGAACGAGGACAGAAGGAAGCAACAAATGGGAAGGAAACGGGCCTGCTTGTGAAATCCAAAACCGGATCAGTAAGAAAAACACCATAAATTATGGATCCCCTGGAGCCGCCGGCGGCCTGTCATTGTGCATGATCTGTCTCCATTGTACTTTTCAGTGCGGGTGAAACTGTTGTAAACTAACACAGGGCAGGCTTTTTCTGCCGAGGATCACTGCCCGCTGCTGGAAGAGCCCTCTGCCTTCCAGCACAAACAGCCCATTGCGAACCAAATGTTTCGTGTAACCGATAGCGGCCCCACTGGATAGGCAAGCCCTTGAAGAGGGTGAAGGGGAATGAGGGTTTCAGCTGATCCTGCTCACTGGAGCTTAGCACCGGTGGACACGCCAGCTGCAAGGACGGGGACGGGCAGCCTTGGCCAGCACAAGGGCACCCATTGTTCCCCAATACACTGCTGGAAAAGACAACCGGATTAGGGTAGTTGAGCGGCAGCACTGCACCGTAGGACACCCGTGATGGGGAGCCGAGGGGGCTGCTCCAGGCCCTCAGCCCCCAGATCCCAGGGGCTGTGCTGGGGGCAGATGGGAAGCACCCATGGAACGCCCTGCCTGGAGCAGCAGGGGTTAAGGAACATGGGGAGGGGGATTTTCGGCCCCCCAGCTGCACCAGCCTGCCTCGGATGCCAGATGCAGGCGGGGAGGGGGAGGAGGGGAGCGGGAGCGGGAGCAGGAGCAGAGAACGAACTCAAGGTCAAACGGCGAGGGGAGGGGGAGGAAGAGGAGGTGGCGGGGAGGGGAGGAAGGGTGTCCCCCATGCAGGCGGAGAATTGCTCTTTATCCAACCTCCTTCCCCACTTCCCACACGCCAACCGCAGAGGCAGCCTCTCATCAGGATATTTATGAACACGCACAGAAATGGGAGGCTGAAGGGAGGCAAAAAAAAAAAAAAATCCCCCCCACCAACCACCCAACCCTGTTTTGCTCATTCTCTTTCTTCAAAGAGCAGATGTGCTGTGGCCTGCAAACCGAGAAGGACACTCCCTTGCTGTTAGCTAATTTAGGCTGACATGCTAGGTTTTTGCGGTTCGAAAGGAGAAGTTTAGTAATCAGCTGCTAACATTAACCAACACACCTCTCGCACAACGGCCTGCGCTGGGCTTGGGTGTCCTTCGATGTTACAGGCAAAAAATAAAAAAAAAATCCATTTTTTTCTCTTGCAGAAGAAAAAAAAGGCAAAGGCTCAGCAGCACTGAGGAGCCAGATAGTGCTGTGGCGCCCGGCTGCAGGAGCCAAGCGATCAGCCTGCTTTCATGGGAGCCCAAAAAGTAAATGAACAGCAGCACCAGCGAGGAAAAGGCTGTTGCATCACCCTGGTGCTCGCCAATTGCATGCCACCCCCACGGATTTGAAGAAATAAGTCTTTCTAGCAGGTTTCTATGATACTTAAAGGGTCTTGCTTCTTCTTTTAAGCCACTTTCCTGCTTATTTTCTCTGTTTCTGGCCACGGTTCAGCAGCTCATCAGAAGGTGGGCTAGACCCTCATTGCAGATTCAAACACACTTCTGTGCCAAATTGACCTGCTGTTATCCCCCCTTTCAGCTACTGTAACCAACACCACACAAACAATGAATTATGAGATTAGAGTTACAGAAAAATGGCCTCATTCTGCAGATGTTGTGTCTGGAACCGGCTGCTGCGTGGCCTCGTGTTTGTTGTGTCATCTTCCTCACTCCCCGGCCGCCTCCTCCTCCTCACAGCCCCACCTTCGCAGGGTGGCGATGTATGCCAGGGACACTGTTATGTGAAGGGTTAATTAGGAGCTTCCAACCCTCCCCCCTCACCCCCTCCCCCCCCCCCCCCAAAAAAAAAAAAAAGGAAGGAAAGAGAGGGGAAATGGGTGAGAGAAAAACAGCATTGATAAGAGAATAGCCATTGTATAGGCAGAAAAGCAAATAATCGATCTGGAATTAAAAACAAAAAAGCCATAGCAGATATATTGGAGTTTCATGTGGGGGCTGCGCAGCGGGGACAGCGCGATACTGCGGAGGCCAGAGAGGGCATGGGGTTTCTTTGTTGTATGTGTGCTGGGAGAGGCGGGGATGTGTGTGGGGTGCGTGTGCGTGAGTGTGAGCGTGCACACGCGTGTGGTGCTGGTGCCGACACGGCGCTGTCAGCTGCTCGCCACCACGGCAGCTGGTACCTGTGGACTGAAAGCCCCTGTGTGCACCATGGCAGCATCAGGACACAGCACTGCAGCCTCCAAAATACATTTGGTAACTGAGGAGCATTAGGGTATTGTGGTTTTTATTTTTCCACATTGGAACCAAATTTTCAGGTTAAAAAGTGGTGCTTTAAAGCAGATATGGGGACAAGAAAATACAATGAATTAAAAGAAACCCCTGAAACTCTTGATGCTGCTGAGAGTTTTGCTGTTGACTTCAGCTGGGTAAAGAATTTGCCCAGGAAGCCGGTGACTGATGTGGATCAAGCCTGGCGGATACACCTCATCATTATTCTCTTTCCCGCTATGCATGGTTTACACAGCTTAATAATTATATCTTATGTGCAATTTTTAATGCACATTAGGGAGTGATGAATGGAAATAAAGGCTTTCTGCATACTGAAGGGCCAAGGCTATGCTCTTGGTTAGTGGTGGGACAGGTTTTTTTCAAGGGAGTAATTGATTTGGAAAAACAAAAAGCAACTGGAGGTCTGTTGAAACTATTTGCCAATTTCATCATGTTTTCGGTGAACAGTTTTGACAATTAGAAAAAATACTCCAGCGTTTAATTTGGGGTTTTCAAATGAAAGTATCTACAATTTTCAGAATGAAAATACTCAGATCTGTATTTTAAAATGATGTCTCACTTTGAAAATTATTCATAACGACTTTAAAAGGTATAACAAAATGAAATGGTCTTCTTTGGAGTGAAATTAATCTTTAATTATTTCTTTTGCTGCTAAGAATTTTTTTCCAGTTCAATGAAACCTTTTTTTGTTGTTGTTGCTGTTGAATTTATGTAAGAGGGAGAGCTGGGTGTCCCTGGCCTGCCTGGCTCCCTCCCCCAGCGCAGAAGGATGTGTAATTGCTGGGGAAGGTAATTGCCCACGAGGTGACAATAACTCTGTTCATCGGGATGAGGCCAGGGATTCCTGCAAAGCACAGGTTGGGCATTGTGGAAGTGGGACGAGTGCAGCACAAGGGAGGAGGGCCACCAAACCTCTCCCTCCTCCTCCACTCGGTACCCAGCCTGGGGGGGTCCCGGCCTGCATGGGATCCCCCCCTCTCCCCCCGGAAGAGCCTGGAGGTCATCTTGCACCAGAAAGCTGGGAGTTTCTGCATCCAAGAGCAGATGGCTCCTTGCCCCAAGGTGGGGCAGTCCCATGTTCTCCAAGGAAGACACAAGTGTCTCTCTGAATTGCCTCGTGTTGCATCCATCCTCCCACTGCCCCTCAGGGGCACCCACTCTGCCACTCTGCAGTGCTGCCGTGTGCGTTTTTAGTATCTGGGACTGACGTGACACTCCAGAGGACAAGAAAGCACAAGGCAGGAACAGGAAGGCGGTGGCGAGAAGACGCCCCATGGAGATGCTGCATCTGCTCCATCTTTTTCTTTTTTGCTAGTATTTTAATCTCTCAGCGAAAATGAACAGCAAGTTGCAGAATTTGGCTCGATCTTTTATGCTTTCTGCAAATTCTCGACCTTCCCTCACATCCTGTTGTGCTTCAGGCAATGCGTACTTTTTCCAGGCTTTGCTTGACACCAGGCTGCACAGGCAGGAGCTATAGGTAAGCTCTAATATGTTAAAAATACTTAGCAGTCCTTGAGGAGAAACACACTTTTCTGAGACGCTGCAGTCCTGTTAGGCAGCAGATTCAAGCTCCTTTTCTCCCTGTGTCTCTGGTCTCAACTTCTCTACAGCATCAGTTCCCTTTCCACCCTATGTTTTTCCCCATGGTTTTTACTTCCATTATTCTAAGGCAATCTCATATTGACATTCTCATCCCAGTCCCGTGCCGGTAAGGCAGTTTCCCTATCAGCAAACTCAGCTAATAATGTGACAAAACAACATTTGATAAACACCAGTTATTAAGACCCAACAGTGACAGAAAAGGACTGAAGACTCCAGCAGCCTGTGCTCCTTGCCCCCTCTGTTTAGTTTCTTTGGCCGTATTCACAGCAAGTGCTTTCTACAGTGCTATCGAGAAGTTTTGCATCTTCCAGTCCATTTGCCCTGGACATTTCAATGGAGTTTACGCTTATGTATTTTGGTGGATTTCATCATGGTCGGAGACATTCCAGGAGAAGAAGATGGGGGGAAAAAAATTAGGAAGGTGCTCAGGAGCTGGATATGTGCATAGCTGTATGTTAGCTACTCCCCAGCCTATTAATCCAGTCTTACAGGATCTACAGAGGAAGAATTACTGCAGTTTCCTTAGAATTTGGGTTGTTCCACAGCGATCTGTGAGGTTGTGCTAGGCTGAACACAGACTGCTTGGTTTTCTTTGGAATATTCAGATCAAATGGTTGCATTTGGTTGAATCCCTTCCATAAGAATCAAATGGATTTCTATTGCATTTCTGCCTTTTTCCCTCCCTCACCCCGTCAAGCAACAACAAAAAGTCACTCATGAGGAAAGCTTGAGCAAGGAAACCTAGAATTAATTTGAGAAAGTTAGGGGAAGGAGACAAAGGTCTCGTAATGGAAATTGCATTAACTCAAGTGCTCAGATGCACTATTATCGCAATCCCAGTGTTAAGAAGCCACAACTGGCGCTACAATGCTCTCAGCAATATCCACTGATAGGCTGGGGGGTCAGTCCCAGCATGAGGACAGTTGTGGTAGCAAGTGTTTTGGCTGGACAATGCCAGGTCTGCTGTGCCATCACCTCAACCCCATCTGCTTTGCACTGCAGCCATCTCAGGAGGGCATTAGTTTTGCTTCATGCTGGTGGTATACAAGCATCTAGGTACATGACTGCATCCCTCGTTTGATTTTAAACTCTTTTTTTTTCTATCTGCATTTGAGTTACAGCTTTAACCTTTGCAGCAGCACCTTTTTTAACCCTTTTCAGAATCACCCCATGGCTCACACATCTCTGCTATTTGATATTCTCTCTTGTTGTTGCTACCCATGCGCATTTTAGTCTCTCACTGTTCATATTATCCTTATACAGATGCCATACCAAACTCCTCCCCATCAACTACAGCAGTGAACACCTGTTCTCACATCATTAACTTTATGTGCTTAAATTCTTCATGAACATCACTCCTGGCCTGTAGCACTGCTGCTTGTTGAACCCTGACGGATAATCTATGAAATTTGCAAAATAGCTTCGAGGATGTAATACAGAGGATTCTCCACCCAGATTTACTTGCTGGTTCCCAACTATCCCATCTGAATTTGAAATATATATGCTTGCCTGATTGGGAATAGGTTTATTAAGTACCTGGGCTTAAAAAAAGCCCAGTTTATCCATCCATTATTCTTCTAACTCAACTGGTGGTAAATCAACAGCCTTAATAGTGTTGCATTTTCCAAATGAACAGAAACCATTTCAGGACTCCTGGAGGACAGCACAAGGATCTTTCTAAGGCTCTGTACAGTCAGCATCAACTTCATCACCTTCAACCCTTCCAAATTTTTTTTTGCTCGGATGGCAGGTTTTACAGGAGCATTTTGATGCGTAGCCTGGTGCTCGCTGTCCCTCATCTGACATATCTGCTTTTTGTCAGTAGCAGGATTGCAGCGGATCCTGGGGCCAGCCCCCCTCCCTCCCTCCTCTTTTCTGAGCCATCCCCAGGAGGTGCCGTGTGGGCTTTCCCCACGTGACGGGGAGCAGCTGCACTCCTGTTCTGCCCCCCCTCGCTCCCCCCGCGTTGCAGCTGCAGCCCATCCTGGCTACAAAGGACGAGGAGCTAACTTTTTGTGGCATATGCTGTACAGTCGGCTTTGCTGCATCTTTTGTCTGGATTTGTTGCCTTCAAAATAGCTGAAGCCCCTTTGCTTTCTCAGCATTCACTGGGCCTGAGCATTCAGCCAGCCGAGGCATTAGTATTTTGTTTTTGTGAGCACTCAAGACTGCTATGAATGTGGTCAAGTGTCGTTAGGCCTGGGACATCATGGCACCCTCTTCCCTTCTTTCATAGCACAGGCAAACTGATACTTCGTGCTTAGAGAGCTGCCCTCAGCCAGCCACCTACTTGCCATCCCATCCCAATTCATCCCATTCTATCCTATCCCATTCCCAGCTCATCACCTAGGGCACGCACCTTTGCCTTTGCTGTGCCGGGGCCCCTGTTCAGCCCTACAGAACCACCCAATAATTAGTGACCCAAGACCCTTCCCTTCCCAGCATCTCCGTAAGATTTGCTTTCATGGCATTGCAAAGACACCAACAGCAAACCCTATTCCTCTCCTTCTCCTGTCCGTGCTGCTCCTGAAAGGTTTAGGAATACTTATTCAGGAATTATTTAGGAATGACAGATATGCCTTCTTCACGGCCCGGTGTGCAAGGAGGCTTCCCTATGACATAAAGGGCACCTTTACAAATGGGGGTTATTCTGGCAGCCCTCTGCCGCATTCAGCGACATTTGTGCTTATGATGGCTTTGGCATTTGGGTGTCATGGCACTCACAAGGTGCCCTGAAAGCGGCATGCTGCCCAGGCTGGGCATGAGTGGACTTTTGGAAAGCTTCCACAGCCATAAAACTCACTGTGACTTCTGGTGAGAGTATCTGAAAATATGTTCCCAAACCTTTCTATGCTCTCAAGTATTTTTTAGAGTACACAGAAAAATATTCTCCTTTTCTAAACTTATGCAGTGTTCAAAATGCAACTCTTGCTTTTCTCAAATCTCCCTCTAAAGCCCAACTGGGTGGGAAGGCTTCCTTACATCCACAGACAAATGTGGCTCGTGTGTAGGAAAAGAGAGACTTTACAAAATAACACCAAGACACCTCATGTGGTGTTGTCACATACGAGAATACAAACACAGCTTTGGTGCAAAACTATTTTATGCCAGGGAATCTGGAAGTAGCTGGTGTAGATAAATGAGTTTCAGAGGCAGTTAAGTATGTGCATATTAGGTGAGAAGTATAATGCTCCAGAGAGCTTTACGGAGCAGCGTTACTCACGTTAGCAGCTGCAAAACCATGAATGTGCATTTAAAAACAGGAATTGGAAGAAATTATGTTCCTTTCTTCAGTGTGCCTAGAGAAAATGAAACGTTTTTCACACTAACTTTTCACACTGCCACTTTTATTCTGCGTACTCTGTGCATGATACCAGTCTTATTAACCTCTGCCTCCTGCACTCACCCATCAAGTACAATAAAATGGCTCCTCTGATGTCCTTGGTCTGCAGGGAGTTTCCAGAAATGGCATCTGTGCTGACATTGAAATAATCTGCAGTCTGAGGCAAGTATGCAAGTTACGGACGAGGCTGCCTGGCAGCGGTGGCGGGCTCTGTGAACTGCTCCATTCTTGTTTACTTAAAATCCTTTTCCTTCCTCTCTTTATTTGAGAACACAGTATGCCATGCCATGATGCTATCTAATAGTGGTCCCGCATGGACATGGGCCAGCCAGGGACCACAGCCCGATATTTGCAGCCGCACGGAGGAGTCAGCACTCTCTGCTCTGCCGGCAGAAGCTGCAGGCTTTCACCGCCTCTGAAAATCAGGTGTCCGCTCTTGGCCTCCTGGCATTGGTCCCACGGCAGGGTCACAGTGAGAGTAATTGTACCTGCCGCATGACAGGAGTCAATTCCTACTGACTCCAGGTAGCTGCTGCTGCCACTGTTTCAATCAGTGCACTGGTAATTAAAAATTGGTCAAGGTCCAGCCGCTTCCACTTGATATGTTGGGTGAAAGCATCTGGATGAGTGGAACGGAGGGGACCCGAGGCACAGCTGGCTGCTCGCAGACCCCACACTACTCATGCAAGGAGCCGGAGCCCCATGGAGGCTGTGCACAGCACAGACCTACTGAAGCCTGTCTCTTCCAGGGCAGGAATGAACCCCAAATAGACGCACATCAGGGTCCGTGCCACAGCAGGATGCAGTGCTCAGCGGAGCAGAGCAGGACATGGGCAGGCTACGGGCAGGCAGCAGCAAAAAGTCTTGGGGATGATTTCAGCTGTCCTTAGGATGATTGCAGCCCCTGGGAAGGACATCTTTTGGTAACTCCCTGTACTTTTCAGTATAACAATAAATATACATTTATACAAAGACTTCGTCATGAGAGACCTTTCTCTGATAGCACTTGTAGCCTGCTACAGCTGAGAAATACAGACTATCACATTTAAGCCCTGCAAACATCACTAACAAACCCTAGTATCTGGCCTCTCAGCACACCGCTGGCTGCTACCAGTTACCTTTTACAGAAAAGGGTGTAAAACCAGGACAGGGAGCAACCGTTGCCCAGATGTCCTACAGCCACTTCCAGGCTATCAAAAACCATGGCTCAGACACAACATACTGAGATAAACCTGGTGCCCTGGCTTTGAGTGTTTGATCTTCAGCCAGTTTGCAAAGAGAGAGAGAAGAAAAAGGTTAATCATGAACAGCTGATGTAGGAGTTGCTGGTCTGATATAAAAATGGCAGATTCCCCTGTAACCACCTACCTTCCAGAGCAGGAGCCTTCACCAGAAAGCAACTGCTTCCCCATTGCAGGAACTGGCTGCATGACAGGTATTTCCAGAGAGAAGAGCAGGTTAAAGTACTGTGTGCAGCTCTGGAGCCCTCGGCACAAGAAGGACATAGAACTGTTGGTGCGGGTCCAGAGGAGGGACACAAAAATGATCCGAGGACTGAAGCACCTCTCCTGTGAAGAAAGGTTGACAGAGTTGGGGTTGTTCGGCCTGGAGAAGAGAGGGCTGCAGGGAGACCTTATTGTGGCCTTTCAGTACTTAAAGGGGGATGGGAAAGGATGGGGACAAACTCTTTAGCAAGGCCTGTTGTGACAGGACAAGGGGTAATGGTTTTAAACTAAAGGAGGGTAGATTTAGACTGGACATAAGGAAAAAGTTTTTGCAGTGAAGGTGGTGAAACACTGGAACGGGTTGCCCAGAGAGCCTGTTGGAGGCCCCATCCCTGGAAACATTCAGGGTCAGGTTGGACGGGTCTCTGAGCAACCTGATCTAGATGAGGATGTCCCTGCTCATTGGAGGGGGTTGTACTAGATGACTTCTAAAGGCTCCTTCTAAACTAAACCATTCTGTGATTCTATGAAAGCAGTTTTCCATCTAACCTGGGCACAGATTCATTGAGGTTACCGAGGAAGGGGTCACAAAGTGAACTCGCAGGTCTAGCAGGTGTTTATAATACATGCTGCAAGATTTTTCCAGCTAAGCCACAGCCTAAGTTTCTACCCTGAGGGTTACACCCTGAGAAGTTAAATGGGATGCTGGGAAGTTTGTAAATACAGAACATATGTTTGTCCCACCCGCTTTCACTGCCTTTCCGTGTGGGCTCATATATCTCTGAGTATACACAGCAGCCTTGCCCTCGCCTGTTATTTCCACCTGCTCTTGGCACAGCTCGGCCGAACCTGTCCCACGTGGCACACCAGCGCTGCCTGTGTCAGCTTGAAACCTTTCACCAGTGCGAACTTCACGCCGGTGCCACGACCTCCTCTCTGTTATATCTTTCTGGAAAAAGTGTGGCTGTTGGGGCTTGGCGGCCTCTGCAAGGGAAGTGAGGGTCACCCCCAGCCCTGACATGGCCCCCAGCTGCTCCGCTGCCCCTCAAAATCCCTGGGCTCATCACACAGGACTTTTGCTAAGGAGGTTGTGGTACTGCCACCCTGTTTCCAACCAAACTGGCAGATTTTTGAAAGGTGATTATATCCTTATAGTTTCTTGTGAAAAACAGAAAAGGGGGGATAACGGCTGAGATCAGCACCGCAGGAGTAAAAGGGGGACTGTGGGCAGCTCTTGCCAGGTCTCTGGCAGCACCAGGGGCTGAGGATATCGCAGAGGAGAGGGGGCAAAGCTGGGCTCTGCTCAGTCTGACACTCACTAAAATTCCTGCTAACAAGGAGAAGAGCTGGACTTTGCACCGGGCTCAGGCCTTTCCCAGCTCCATCTCTGTTTGCCACCGAGTTAGGCAGCACCGGGTGAAACAAAGAGGGAGCAAGAGCAGCTGCGGGAAGCTTTTCTAGAGAATAACTATTTCTATTATTTCCCAGCCTGACTGGAAGCATTCATGGGCTGTGAGGACATGGTTACTCCCTCATCTGCTTTACTTATCTCAGCCGCTCTAGGTGGTGGTTGTAGCAAATGGCACGCTTGCAAGATAACAGAGGCTTTAAGGGGCTCCTGTCTCACAGAGAAAGGGAGATGCTGACTCAGCTGCTGGAAGAAATCAAGTAAACATGGAAAAGGCACAAAAGTTTCTTCAGCCCGAAGAGGAGAAAATAAGGGAGGGATTCTGAGAATAGGAAGACGCTGAATTCAGGGCGCATCCGCTGGCGAGGCGAGGGGGGGAGGCTGGCCAGGCCAACAATAGAGCAAAACAAAACAACACAAAGGCAGGAAATGCAGAAGTTCAGGTTCACACAAAAGTTCAGGTTCACACAGCGTGGCCGGGGCAGCTGCCCGGCGCAGGTACGGGACCCTGAGCAGCCACGGGACTCGCAACATGGCTGCGCCCACCTGGGATTTTCACAGCTCTGCCCAACCCGGAGCTGTTTGGTGGGTGTTTTTTTTTTTCTTTAAATAAGCATGTAACACCTAGTAACAGGGCTGTGGAGCTGAGCTGGTGGTGCAAATGACACAGCATACAAAGTATCTACACAAGGATGGTTTCATAGTTTGCTGGAGAAGCCGAGTATTTTTTTCAAAGCCAAAAATGATTAAAAATCAAAACAGCAGACGTCCCCATGAGTTCTGCTTGCTGAGGATTTGTGAACTCACTCAACAAGCTTTACAGTCCAGCTACTTTGGCTTTGACTAGGTAACCAGACCACTGTAAAAAGTGAAATCTGTATTACCATGCATCCTCAGTGCTGATATTTCTGTAAGTATTTAGGCATGTAATATTACGCACCAAAGCAGGAGCATATCAGCAGTTAAATTTCACTCGCTACTAATTTTGGAGGGTTTTTTGCTGTAATGTTCATAGCAAACAATATTTACAGAGGGATTTTAACATTCATTAACCAGAAGGTCTTCACAGGTTTATTTCCTTTGCAAAAACCAGTGTCACTAGATGCTGAGCAAGATGGCAGAGCAACAGCTGTGGGCATAAAGGACAAAACCACATGAAATTCAGCTTGGTTAGCAGGCATATTTAGACTCAAAGATCAAATGGTTCACATAGACTTCAAAACAAAATGTAGATGGGGACCGAGTTCATCCACGTGACTCAGGGCCAAGTTTCGAATGACTGCCCTTGGTCCTGCACTGTGGTGGTGGTTCCCATGGGTTCGTGAGGCCTCTCCAGTTGGCAGAGGGGGAAGGACACTGGATGCCCTCAGCCTGCCCGGAGCCACGCTTGCAGAGCGGCATCACCCTTGCAGCCGTGGAGGTGGGGCACAGCTCTCTGAGGCTGAGTGCGGAAGGGCTAGTTTCCATGGCGGGGCTTCTCCCTGTTCTTTTGGAGATGCCATTCCCAGTGTTTTGGGGCTTGCACGCAGCCCACAGCTGAGTCCCCCACCCGGCTTTGCTGCTGCCAGAACAGCTGAGCTCATTAGCATGTAAAGGAAATGAAACTGCAGCTCCTGGGTTGCTTTGGGTGGAAACCAGGAGACCATACAGCCATGCAGAAGACACACAGATCCCTGTGTGTCTCAGACCCTCACAGAGAAGCAGAAGGCTGCAACAATTTTTGACAGGGCAGCGCTGTTTGTCGATGATACCTTGGCAAGAGGGAGATGCCTTGCTCCGTTTGGCTTCTGTGCTGCTGCTGGAAGAGGGAGGGCAGAGCCTGCGGAGGAGACTCTCACCGGAGCCAAGCAGCAGCATGCAAACTCTTCTGGGCAGCCAGGGGGTTTTATCTACTGCCTATAAATCTCCACATAAATTTATAGCACTATATAAAAGTTTAAAAAGAAGGAGGAGGCTGCGGCTCTGTAAGGAAGGGAAGTGGTGGGGAAAGGAGTAGGAACAGGCTTGATTTGTGCAGTAGCCTGGAAAGAGTCCATAGGGAGTTTAAAAAGCAATTGTATTTTGGATCCTGAAATTAAGCAGCGAGCCACTTGCTGTTTGGCTGAGGGTGAAGTGGTCAAATGTCATGACACGTGAGGGAAAACAGCAGCTTTCCATCCCCAGTGGGAGACCCAGAGTGAGGGTTTTACATGGGGAGGGAGGGTTACCACACTGGAGGAATACAAAAAACAAACGAAACCAAACCAAACAAACAAACAAAAAAAGGCAGGACAGGAAAGCATGGACGGAAATTTCAGCAGAAGGCCCAAGACTGCTGCAGCAGCAACGGACAGGCTGTAGTGTGGCTGGAGAAAGGAAGAGAAGGAAGAGGATACACGGGGAATGGGGGTGGGGGGGTGGTAAGGGGGAAGGAGAGCTGGGGTTTATAAACCACTGTCAGCTTAATTTCATTTCCCAGGAAAATTAAAAAAAACCTATTTGTAGGCACACGGATGAGAACAAGGAGATGAGATTCAGTGAAGATGGGTTTGTCAAGAACATATTGCACCAAATCAAATTAATTTCCTTGTGTGGTAAAGTAATAGGCTTCACGGATATACTTGAGGTTAGCAGGCTTTTTACACAGTCTTCCAAATACCCACCTAAGTGAATCAGAGAAGCACACTCTGGCTCAAACTCCTGCAATGCAACTGAAAATCAAATTGGAAACTGTACAAAAGGATTTAGCTTATGGTTAAAAGCAGGTTCTGTGACACCTTGCAGGACCCCATGCAAACAGTATTTAGTAGGGAACTGAGATCATGCCTTCACGGAGAGTCTTGAAATATTTTGAATGGCAACATTCATGCTTAAAGAGGTCTTGATTCAAAATGACGAAGTAGAGAAACGCCTGTACAGTCCAATGAGAAGCAGCACACTAATACATTTATGCAGAAATAATGCACAGAGGGGCGACCAGTCAGGGGATCACCAAAGGTACCTCTTGGGGAACAGAGGATCACAAGCTGAGCACAAACCAGCATCATGCCACGACAAAAGAGAGAAACTGGGTACCAGGAGGTGTGAAGGGGAAGAGCTGAAGGCCCAGGTGAAGCAAGCCAGCCACATGGACTGTCCCAGACCAAACAGGGTGGCCAGTGCCAGGACCTGCTTTAAGACTGTCCAAAGGGAGTGATCTGGAAGGTCCAAACTGGAGGGAAAGACTCAGTCAGTCTGAAGACAAAAAGATTGAGGGGCATCACATAACTGATTTCCAACGTAAAAAAGATGTGGCAAAGGAAGAGGGAGCCTTTGGTTCTCCATGCTTACAGAGAACGAGAGTAACAGGAATAGGCAAAAACTATGGCAGGGAGAGTAAGCTAAAATGCAAGCGAAGCACAGCATGGTTTGTTGGATCTCCATCTGTCAAGGTCTTTAAGAACGGGTTAAGCAAATGTGACCAGAAGAGCCTGAAGAGTGGTTAGCCCTCTTTTAGGGCAACAGATTTGTTAGACCTCCACAGGCCTCTGCCAGGCCAATGAGAGGCAAATATACATTGACATAGTAGTGAAATAAAATGCTTGAGCACTAGCCCTTCAGTAATAACTCAGGGTATACAGTCTAATAAATTAGTAGGACAATTTAGGCTATTTTGTTTAGGACCTGGGTGCTGTAAGACCAGAACCCAGAGTCAGGAAGAGTTTTACTACCACCTTCAACACAGCCAAGTTTTTACCCTGGGATTCCAGCTCCCTCTACCATCAACCACAACTCTCAATAATGATGTTTATATCACCCACTTTTATTGGCTATTTCTCCACTGCCCAATCAGTTGCTCTGTGAAATGCCTAACTCAGCCTGGCCTTTTGAAACTACACATAATCATGCAAGGGCTTCAACAGCTTTGCCCATGCCTGTAGACACCACTGCCTGCTCCCAGGTCAACATGTCCTATTATCTTCATGTTTTGCTTTGCTGACATTTATGAATGCCACTGCTCAGTTAAAGAAAATTTTATTGGGCTAAGAAAGCAGGATATTGTGATGTTCATTACTAGTATAACTTCTCCTTTCATTCATCATAGCCATAATTAATTTTCTAGCATGGGTATAGGCTGAGATTTAAAGCCATCCTGGTGAAATGAATTAGCTCTTTTCTCATCTTATTTGGAGTTCCCTATTGTGAATATCCTCCAAGTGTAATAGAGAGGCAATTTATGAGAAAGAAATCTCATCTGTGTCCTATTCCTTGCCCTCTCTCTGGTGATTTTATTATGCCAGGGTGCCTCTTCCCATTTGTTTAGAGGGCAGGCTGCATTCATTATTATAAGTTCAACAGGTTGTTTAGCATACATCAATGCACAGTAGGAAGTGGAGACAGGCCTTGAATGCACGACATCCAACAGTCAAAGGATGCAGTTGGGGTCTGTGCGTGAGGGATGTTGCTGCATGTAGCATCTCAGCACCAAGGAAATCCTTAACTAGGGCTCGTGGTGATCCAAGACTTAAATCCCACTAAGCCACGGATCATTCCAGGGGGAGACACTGGACAAAACGACTTGCGTGCATGAAGCCTGACCTGACTCAGGGCTGATACCCCGGCACCAGCACATCTCCCATTGCTCCCAGTCTGGTGGGCAATGCAGCTGAAAATGCAAAGACAAGATGGATCGACTGTTTTCATCCAAATAGGAGCCTGCTAATGCTGAATCTGCTGAGATTTAAAGCCATTCTTCTGAAATGAATTAGTCCCTTTCCTCGTCTTATTTGGAGTTCCCTGTTGTGAATATAATCACAGCTGTATGTGGAGAAAGCTGCTGACTTCTGGGAATGAGCATTCAGCTTCAAGGGAGCTTAGGAAAGCTGAACAGAAGCAGCAAAGGATTTTGCAAAGCAATGCAATGTGATGACAATGCTCCGAGGCCCTGCGCAGGGACTCTGGTGTTAGCAAGCAGCTAAAGCTCCCCAGGCCTTAATAGAAAAGCTTGCACCTTTTGGTTGTGTCAGAAAACTCCAGTGCTGAAAATTCCCCTGTTGAGGTGGAGGCAAAATTTTTTCCATGTTGCTGGGCTCTAGGCTTCTCAGTTTGCAGGCAATTCCCTAGTTAAACCAAGGGGTAACTATTCAGAAACTTAAAAAAAGGCCCACGGCATCAATTGTTGACTCCAAGTCTTTCTCTTTTGTTGTTTAAAGTAAACATCTTGCACAGAAAAGCAGATCCTGGCAATCACACAGTTATAATGCTCCTCTTGCAGGAGGACATATGGATGTAGCTGGAACCAGGGAGGGAACAACCATGGTGACCAGCGATGCCCCTGCCACTGGCTGGGGCAGCTGCATAGGCTGATGCACCATGACCGCCATCTCCACTGCTGCTTCAAGGCTGGTATGCTGACAGACCATAATGGCTTATCTTAATGGGTTGGGCTGCACAGTATGGCAGCTCGCAAAGCATGTAGTGCAACTGCATTTGCAGTTGAAACCATCCTGTTCGCTGTCCTAGGAAAATGTCCATCTACCTTCCCACTGAAGTTTTATTATTAATTGACTGCTTAGGCAGTTTGCATGCAGATTTCAGACAAGACGAAGAGGATATTCTGGTGGTTTAATTTCAACTGAGTTGAAAATAAAAATCAGCACCAGTAACTTTTCATAGATTTTACCTTTGGAAAACGGTTGCATTTGATTTTCCAGAGAGCTGGGATGCAGCTAATTAAAACCGCACATACCATCCTAACATCATATCCTCACTACTGAACTTCTAACCTGACATAAATACATTGCATACTGTAACCTGTTTCTCCTGATTATTAACCTTGAACATGGCAACCTATAAATCATCAGTGAAACAGCTGGTGCTCAGCATTGCCCCAAAGGTGTATGATTACGATCATTTTATATATATCTTGGTACGCAGACATGAAAAATTCATTGAAGAGCTTGGTATTGTAAGACTTATTGTAATGAATTTTCTTAAAAACATAGATCATGCTTAAAATAGGTGTCTGCTCATTATAATGTAGCCATTTATATCTTCCTGAATTACTTGAGCACAGCTTGGCTGATTTCTTAAGAGTCAAATGTGATTCCTAAAGAAATCTGGAGTGGTCAGTTTGCCCATACTTCACGGTGAGATTTTAATTTTTAGCTTTATGCCTTTATTTCTATGGGGGCCAGGACCCAAACTTGCAAAAATATCAAAAGGATTACGGATTTTTCCCAGTTGAAGGATCCTCTGCAACCCTTGGTGTTACATCCATCGCTACTGGGATTTCAGTAGCTGCCGTTAGCACTTTAGCTGTGGGGATGGTAGCTGTAGATTCACACAAGGTTCGGTGCTAGCAAACACAAGAATTGAGCAACTGTAAACCAGTAACAAAACCAAAGGGAATAAACAGCATAAAACAGGACATAAAACCAGAATTTGAAAATGAGCTCGTAAACAACACCAAATCTGCCAGCCAGGACCTCAAGGAACACGGAGAGTTAGTCCAGAGGGAGTAGGTCACCTGGTGACATTTCGGTCTTCAGGACAGCGTCCTCACCTTTTCCATCCTCCCAGCAGTCAAGTACATACGTACAGCCTGCACCAGCTAAAAACATGCTCCATGATTTAAAGCTACCCAGCACCAATCTAGCGAGCACCGAGAAGCCTGTGCTACATGTTCCCATCCTACCCACATTCTGCAGGGAGGCTCCAAGGTTCGTGTCCAAGGTTGAGTGGCTGTTTGCAGGTAGAGGGAATCATGACAGAAAGGCCCTGCATTTTGCTTCCGATTCATACCAGCAATTTGTCATCTTGCAGACAAAACCATTCTTTTCCGATAGGTTACGAGAGGCTTTTGTCAATTCTGGCTCCCCTCCCTCCTGAGGCTCCTCTGTCAGAAACCCTGCCTAGGATGGGATAGGGGCAGAGCCTTCCTGTGCCAGCCCTGCCCATGCATTTTCCCCAGGATAACAGAGTCGATGCGGGAAGCTCTCCCTGACCTTGCTGTAGTCTCCAATAACAATGCACACCAATACAAGGACGACTCCATCAAGGACTCCTTGACTGCATCAGCCCCATACCCCTTCAGTCTTCACCTTGCTCTGGAAGGGCGTCACTGCCACCTTGAACCAGGAAGGGCAATCTCAGTATTCCCACAGAAAACTCCACATTCCTCCCAGAACTCCTGGTTTTGATTCCCCCTGACATTTTTTGTTTGCTGCAAGCAGCAGACACACCGACAGTTGCGTGCAACCCTCTTGGTCATCAGAGAGATCAGTGCAGATTTAATTTGCTTTTGCCTGCTCACAGCATAGTCCCCCTTACCTATCAGAAAGAGTGAAGACAAACATAAAAACCAGCTCCACAATCACTTGCAGATTATTTCTGTAGTGCAAACAGTAAAGGCTCAGCAAGAAAACCTGATATCACTGCACGCAAACATTGCTTGGGTCACCTCAGGCATGAGGCCTAAGAAGAGATCTAAAAAGCTACCTCTCCATGAGGAATAAATGAAGCACATGGCAGAGAAGCGTAATTTGTTCCAATTTAGTTAAGACCCTCTTGGGATGCCAACTTGCAACTGCTTTAGGAAGACTTCATTAAATAGCGTGCAAGAAAGTGCGCTCATCCTTTAGCTTGTATACAATGAAATCTACTGATGAAAACAGTTTCACAAAGCCTTTTCCAAATCCAGGTTAAAAACATTCACCTCTGAAATGGTTGTAGTCAAATGCTACACATCTTCAAGTGCTGTTACTGCATAGCGTGATCCCTGCTAGCCATCAGCAGAGAAGCTGATCCAGATACATTAGAGGCTGTTACGTAGAAAGGGTGCCAAGAAGAGCTGACAAACATGAGGTATTTAGCAGCATGTACTGAAAAAAGGCTGAAAGATCTTTTGTGGCTTGCCTCTCGTAGCTTCTAGAGATTTGCTTTTTTCCTTTGGATTAAACATAAATATACAGTAGGTAAGAAATTATGGCAGCTCTTCATGTGGCAAGGGAAACTAACAGGGCAATGAAAAAGCTTGCTCAAGTGAAACACTGAGTGTTTAAAGCCAGCAGATGCCTTTTTGTTTTCCCGAATGCTCCTTTTTAGTGCATTTGCACAGCGCCAATGACAGAAGGTGCCCCTTGGTAGGAACTGGTACTTGGAAAGCTGGACTTAAGGCCTTTTTAAAACTACCAATTTCTGCTAAAAGACCAGTGGACACTGGAAACATCAGCTAACCGCTTCTTGCTATCTGTCAGAGAGCAGACAAGGCTGGAAAAAACCCCAAGAATATTATCTTCTCTCTGCCCATCCCCAGTGTATCCACAATCCCCCTTATTGAGGCAGCTGTAAATAAAGCCAAGGAAGAAACAGAGGAGGCTTTTCACTCCTGCATGACCAGGGAGAAAGAGAAGCTCTTAGCTTGGAGTACACTAAAGCTTCAGCAATCTACCATTTTAATTTCAGATTTGCCCCATCAGCAGAGCAATGTGTACAGCAGAAGCCTTTTTAGGAGAATGTGAAGCTGTAATGATGCAAATCCTGACACTTAAACCCAGTGTCTGAACATGCGACTTTGGTAACTACATTAGTCAGGTGAAGCAGCTCCACCATCAGATCCAGGTATGGCCAAAGGAGCACTAAAGAAACGTGAAGGACAACCAACCCTCCTCCTGAAGAAGTCTGGATACTGATTTGTGTTCACATTTTTATGATGTTCTACGCAGTTACAACAGCAAGTGGTCGCAGGTCGAGCGGTAGCAAGTTGTGCAGCAGAAGCAGTAGCCGTAGTCCTGCCCTGAAAGCAGGACTCAACGGGAGAAGCAGTGAGACCCAAAGCTGGGCATGTGGTTTTACATGGCAGCAGGAGACAGCGGAGAGAAGCTGACAGATCTGGTACCTCGCAGTGGGGTAGCAGGTTTTGCCATCGTAGAGTGGCAGCAATTGATTGAGAGGGGCTGTATTATGACAGCCTGAGATGTAATGAAGATTGTCATGTTCAAAGACGAGCTGAAGTCTCTTACCCAGGCAGTCCTAATCAGGGTGGTTTGAGTACTGCGTGATTGTTGCTAACATTAGCCTCACAACATCTCTGTTGAAGAAGCCAAGTGTCATTCTCCATTCTGAAGATTGGAAACTGCAATTAAAGCAACCGCCTCGGGGAAGCAGACAGAATTAGAAATCGAATCTGGAGTCCTGGGCTGCCGCTTCGCCCATGGGCTCACCCTTCAAACTCGCGAGTAGGCAACTTCAAACAGTCAGAGGGCACCTTTTACCTGCAGCCCGAGACACGCTCCCCCAGACTCCAGCGATAGCCCCAGCCTAATCAAACGGGCACAAAAGAGCAAATGCTGCTTGCAAAACAAAGCGCATACCCCACTGGTCACTAGAGTGCTACAAGCTGGAATCAATGTGATGATTGTGACAGCTGAGAACAAATTCAGCTATGTTTGACAACTTCCAGAAAATATTGGCAGAGGACAGGGAGTCTGCACTGCCCAGCAGCACCTTTGTGAATTGATTAGCCATATAGCAGATGGCAAGCCTGCTGCAGACTGAGACAGCAGAAGATGGCCAGTCTGGTTGAGAAGAACTTGAAGACGACTGGGAAGAAAAAGCATGTCCTTACAGTGACAGTCCAAAATGATATTCTGAAAATGTCAGGTGCGTGGCAGATGAGGAACAGGATTGATTTTTAACATTTGTTTCAACTACTTATTACCAGCACCTGTCTGGCTCGTAAAACAAAATTACATAGCTCAGTTTGAACCTTTCACTTTTACCTCTTTCCTTCACAGAAATCCTTAAAGAAAATATAAAAACCCATTTATTCTTTTAAAATATTATTCTAAACAGGACTTACAGAAGTCGTTCAGGAATCAACCGATACGTTTGAGAGGACTTACATGCTTTCTTTGAGAGCAGGTATGCCTTGAAAGTTTGATTTTTAAGAAAACATATTCCGGACAAAGACCAAAGGCTTTGCTTCCCTTCTCTTGCCACGTATTTTTGGGAGGGGTTTGGCACATGTTTGGGGAAAATCCATATTTTTAATGGTTTTAGGAAATGCCTTAGGCGATTCAGAGTCTGCACAGCTGCTCATCAGTAGCCAGCCATGGCTGAAGGAGCAGAAACTATGTATCGGAGAAATATGCCATCTTTGTCTGGTACAGAACAATGCCGCTGCAGTGAAATACAATGGCCGTCTCTTATTTTCCACTAGCCCTTAGAAAAAAAAAAAAGGGGGGGGGGGTTGGTGTGGGTGGAAAGGGAAGGATCATGGAGTTTCCTTGCAGGGCCTCTGAGCGGAGGGAGCAAACATTAGCTCTGCGCACACAGATATGCAAATCCTTCCCCAGGCCCAACAATAGCTGAAGCCCTGTGGGAGGAGACCGATAGCACAGACCAGGCGGCGGCTGCTCCCAACTCCTTCGCCTGCGAAGGCCCACAGGTTCCTGGGACTTCCTGAAGACTGGAAGGTCAAAGCATCGTCCAAAGAGAGCTGCAAAAGCTCCCGTATCAGAGCTGACCACTCATCGGCCACAGAGCACACCCCTTCTAGACATTTTAAAGCTTACAGTTTGCCTGCCGTTTGGTTTACGGATGCAACTGCCCAAAAGATTGATGAATCCGTGGTTCAACGTCTCTGTATTGCCCCTTAGGTCAATAAGGCTCACGTATAAAAAGTCGGAACTAAAAGAAAAAAAGGAGCTTCTGCAGTGAAACCCCAATTACCAAAGCTTGCATCTACACACTCGGAGCAAGCTTTCTGAATGGGTGGGTTGACTTTTTGTTTTTTAACATTGACTACAATTACCAGGATTTAATGAAGTCTCTGACTTGCAGCTATCGCTGATATCTAAATTTTTTAAGCTAAGACTGAGGGAGTACAAGTAACAGATTGGAAACTACCGGCATTGAGCTGCTGCAACACAAATAGCTCAAACTATTAAGATTTGATGGTTTTACCAATGCTGACAGCAATCTATAAAAGCTGGAAAAACAAAGCCATTCAGTGACAAGGATTTACCCCCTTTAGAAAATATATTTTTGTACTAGAGTTCACGTTATCCTAAATATTTGCTATTTTGCATCAAACCTGTTACCTAAAGCTGCACGCAGACTGAGCTGGCACGTTCACCTTACATTTGGAAGGAGGCTTTCGATTGCTTCCAAAACTCCCATGCAACTTTGGTCACAGCACATGTCAATCCTTAAAATTTCATTTCCTTCATGAATTTTCCTCAGAAGAGCTGACTCAAGCTAGTGATTAGAGAGGATGCCTGAAACATCAACCCTCTACGTAAGAAGCCAACTTTCAGGTCTCTCCAAGGCACCATCACTTGCAGCCAGGTGAAACGCGCAGCGTAGAGCCACAGGAGTCTTGAGCGTCCCAAGCAGTTTTGCATGCAATATGAAATTTGATGGGACGCTTAATACTGGAAGTACAATCGATTACTTCCCCTCCCTCCCCGCAATTACAAACCCCCCTGAAATGAAAAAGTGCTTATTTTGCCGCACTCAGTGTCAAAGGCCCTCAGTCGAAGAAGTGTGCGTTACTCCAACAAGCAGTACACTTTGCCGTTTGACAGTGATGTGAAACAAGAGTCCAAGGCTGACAGAAGATACTTGGGACTCGCTCAGGGGTTTGTCTGCTATTTCATCAGTGACCATTTTCAACACTCGCACTTGAACCAGTTCTTCTTTACAGTCCAGGTTTGCAGAGTAAGTCCCTAAGACTCCTTTTGCAAGTTCTTAAAAAACACGTCTTTAATAGCCTGAGCAGATTTGTTGTTGCTTCATGGTTTCCCTTCGCAGGACTGCACACAGAAAAGGCTGTTAGCCTGCAGACCATTCCTGTACTCCGACACGGAACTTTCTTCTTGAAAGCAACAACAACAAAAAAAAGGTCACTCGTACTCCTCGATACCCCCATTAACATTTCTGCGATCATTGGGAGGTCCAGCAGAAAATGGCTGGTGGCAAAAGGTGGCTTCTCATCGAGACAGACAAAAAGGGTGCTCCAGATGTGAATCAAGTGCAGAATAGTATCTGATCTAAGCATCTTACTCACTTTTATTCATTTAGACACACTTTAAGACTCCGTAAGAATCTTTGCAATAATTAACATGTAAAAACTCTGTGTCAAATCAAAGAAAAACCTTCATATTTTCATGTAATACATTTCTTGGACATTAGATGGCAATCCCCCCACTTCATTTTTCATACCAGGGGCCCATATCCCTTCCAAAAATCACACATCACCTTTTCAACAGGTGAGAAGACTGTATAGCCTGCAGGAAGCGAGGCTGTCTGGAAAGCACAGATTACAGAGGCTCCCCCATTTCCATGGCATTCATTCTGCTGCAACGGTTCACCAGATTTGGTTTTTCTTTGATTAGGAAAGGCAGATCAGTAACGCTGTTAAGGAGGAATGCTTATAATATAAGGGTAAAAATCAACTTATTAGTCCCTTGGACACCCTACACCATGCCTTGGATGCTTCCGTGCCAGAAACCTACAGACGGAAAGAGGTGGTTACCAGAACTTCCCCCTCGTTTCGACAGAGGAAGGGGGTTAGGAGAAGAAAGGGGGCTAGCGTGGCATTTAACAATGTAATTTCTAGTCTTGCCAATTAAAAAGGGCCCTCCCAAGGGGTATCATTAGTCTGTGTAAATCTTTGCTGGGAATTATAAAACTGAATTTAAAAAAAAAAGAAAAAAAAAACGAAAGAAAAAAAGCTGTTTAGTACCAGTATGTGGAACACACACAACGGGAGGCACTCACCAACTTTTACAGTGGGAGTTCTATAGATAGAAGAAAAAAAATAAGACATGAGGCATTTAAACAACTTAACAGCTCAAAGGAGTTCAGAGTATGTAACACACCTGATCAAGTTAATGTACTTTGGCTTTCAGCTTCTCACTTCTACACGTGATGTTTTAGAAAGAGGCAGGAGCAACGCACCTCGTCAACCGCTCAGGGCCGTACATGGCGGGGGGAATCCTTCCTGACCTTCGTTAACTCCGTATGATCTATTTAAGTGGCACTAGAAGAGATCCTGGCATCTATTCATTTCAGCAGTGCGTGCCTGTGATTCATTCACACAAAATTCACTTCCTAAGCCTTCTTTTCTCACCTACTTTCATCGCTCATGAAACGTTGTTTTGAGGCCAAGTTCACCCCTTTTCATACATCCCCCTCAGGGCCCGATTTTAGCCTTGCACCACTTGTCGATTTCAGCTCTTGTGCAAATTCACCGTGGACACGGGAGCGAGGTTTGCAGCTCTCCAGCATTCCGAAAGCACAGATTAATATTAGTCCTAAGATGGGGGTCCACCCACAGCTGGCTACTCAAATAGCTAATTTTTCATGTACTCCACTGAAAGTCTAACCTTTTATCCTCACTCTCAAGATGGGTGTGTGCATGTGTGTCAAGGTGACAACACCGTGAAAACAGAAGTTCTCAAATGGTATATTATCTCGAATATCAAAAGGTCACAAAAGGGTACAAATCGGTAGCTCTCCAGAAGAGACACTGGTTTTTATGAAAAGTGGGTCAGTTTTAGTTTCATGTAGGTTGTTTGACACAGTGGTTTCTGGCATCACAAGCTCTGGTCTACAGGATACCACAGAGCCTTTGTATCCCTTGCTGTCACTACAGCATTGTGTTTTTCTACCCATTAACCAAGGATAAATGACCTAGATATTGTGCCTATTAAAGCCTCATTTTTCTTTTGCCCTTTTGTTCTTTAGTGTACCACATTATCACATGCTGAACACATTTTAAAGTATTCTCAGTCTCTCATGCCCCTTTGAAGGAGTAAAGTAGGGGTTTTAGTGTGCATTTCTGTAGAGTTACTTAGAGTGGAAAATATGAAGGTAATTCAAGGTTTCTCTTCCTGCCTAGGCCCTTGAAGACAATCAGTTCAGCATTTACAGCCACTAATCTATAAAGAATATAGCAGAAAAATGCTATGAAAAAGCCACAATGCAAATACAGAAAGCGAACACCAGTTGTGATGTCCCTAAACGCCTAAACGCTATGTTCTATAATTACATCTCTGCATATCATGGGTCACTTTTATTAAAAGCATCATTACTACAGTTGGCAGCAATTTACATCTTATCTTACATGATAGCAGTTTCCAAAGAAAAAAAAAAAATAAAAAGACATCACAACAAAGAAAAACAATACATTTACAAAGTCATGTCTGTAAACTTCAAGGCTAGTTTAGAGTTGAGGTAATGCTGTTTAGCTTTGTGGCTAAAGTAACAAAGTCCTTTAATTTAAAAAAGGTACCTGATTTTTTTCTTTTTGTTTATACCAGTGCATTACAAGATCACGAGACGATTAAACTGTAGCTTTATCCTGTAAGAACCTTCTCCGCGGGTTAATTTCCAAAAGGTACTCTTCACATTCAACAGCTGCCTTATTATTGCTGCGTCTCAAGACAGAGACATTCACACTATCATGAAGATTGTCAGAGAGAGAGTGTGTGTGTGAGTGTGTGCGCGCATGTGAGCGGGTGAACTCCCATACAGTCAAAATGAGGCGCGAATACGATATGTATGGTAAATTTCATCTTGACCTTCACAGCAAAAAAAAAAAAAAAAATTAAATATATAACTTCATCCTTCCTTTAAGCAGCACTTCCTTCTATTAGTGCCACTTGATTACAAATTGCTGCTTAATTCATAATACCAATGGTACCAAAAGAAAAAAAAAAAGCAGAGCATTATGTCAATTTCCTTAAAAAGACATGATCACCTCTCAAATTTCATCTCTCCTAGGGATAATAAATAATGCACTGCACAATACTTAATGACCAAGATACCTTTTGACACATCTGTATAACATGACTTGAACTTTTTTTTTTGCTACACTATGTTACAGAACAGCTTATAAAAACTAAGTATGGACATTAACTGTGAGTGTAAACAGTAGGACTACCACTTGTCAAAAGTTTAAAACACTTTAACTGTAACTGGTACTGGTTATTCATCATTTTCATTGTTTTCTATTTCTTCCCCCCCATCAAGTGAGTCTAGTTCTTCACCCTGTGCTATTTCATCTTCTAAAACGGAGGAATCTGCAGTTTTATCAAGGCTCTCCTCTGCATCACTGCCTTCGAGATTTTCTTCATCTTTAAAGGCAGTTCCTTCAGTTTTGTCAGTAGCCTTCTCTTCATTGGAGCCCACTGCGTTCTGAAGTCCTGCTAGTGCTGGGAAACCGGGCAGAGTCAATCCTCCCAGTCCTGGAGGTAGAAACACAGATGGATAGAAGAGGCCAGGAGCCATGGTAGACAGCAGGAAAGGATTGAAGGCCAGAGGGTTTGTGGGCAATCCAGTGTTGGTGGTGGTGGTAGTGGTGGCAGTGGCGGTAGTCGCCGCAGTAGCAGCACTGACAGATCCATTCGCAGAGTCAGTAGCAGAAACAGTGTCTGTGCTTTTCTCAGAGTCTTTGTTCTCCTCTTCATTCTCATTTTTCTTCTCTTCAGCTTTTGAAGCACCATCCTCAGTCTCTCCTTGACCGGAAGCAGTAGTGGCATTTCCAGTAGTAGCCGTTATCGGGTTATTCAACAATCCGCTTAGTCCAAACATATTGGGCAATCCTGCCATCCCTGGCAACATCAGAGGCAACATGGCAGCTGGATTTTTAGCATCCCCCCCAGCAGCAGCAGCTGCTGTTGCCAGCCCTGGCGGGAAGCCCATGAGGCCTGCGAGCTGGAGAGACTGCAGGTTCTGTAGGTTCTGGAGGCTTGTGAGGTCCATTCCAGCAAACAGACTGTTCATTAGTAGTGGGTTGATTCCCGAAGTTGATGCTACAGCAGCAGCTGCTGCAGCTGCTTTGGCAATTTCACTTTTTGGCCTTCTTCCTCTTCTGCTTGCTCCTTCCTCCCTCACAACAGGTCCAGTGAGAAGACGGTCAAACATGGACTCTGGAACAAAACCCTGAAAAGGGGAGGCGAGAAAACAAGCTTTATACTCAATCAGCTTTTATAGCTTTCAGCAGTTAACTGATGACGATGGAAGCAACAGAAGGGATTTCAGCATACTGCAAAAACAGTCTGTTTTTCAAGCCCTGGCAAATTGTGACTAGCTAGTTACTAAAGTGAATGGCAGTAGAACATGTAAGAAAAACTGAAGAAAGCAAAGTCACAGATTTTTTACGTTTAAACACAACAGTAAAACAACACATGCTGAAACTCTGTAGCGTCATTAAAAAACCCACCCTCGTACACTGCAGTTATAAGCTTAGACCTTTGTACTTTGTACTGAACTTCAGTATAGTAATATTTTATTAAAATGAGTATTTGCAGAATTTCACCCTTTATTTTCAAACAACTGTTGTAAAAGAAAAGGCTGAAAACCTAATCCTTTGACACTGCCTGTTACGAAGATGATGAATTCTGTTATAAATATGAGAAATATTTTCTTAATAGTTCCTAACATATGAATACCCATTTTTATTAAGGACTGTTGCTTATAAGAAAAAAATAATGCAAAACAAATCCTGAAGGCTGCCTTACTGTAGCTGATTTTCTGAGTGTGCTTCAATCCCATTCTGCAGCAGCCTCCTATCACCATCCCCCCCGAGCTGGGTAACTCCCACCAGACACCACAATTTCCTCAGCTCAAAACCAGCTATGAGATGAAGACTTAATAATGAATTTACACAGCCTTCAACTTTTTTGTGCCATAATCTAGAGGGAAGCATGGAATGAGAGTTTCACTTACAGACTGTTTAACAATGTCAGTCCAATCTGGAGCAACAGCAAATTCAGGATTTTCTTCCAGCCATCTTGGCAAGTCCTTCATTGGAGGGGCCATAGCTCCACCCATCTAATCAAAAGGACAAGGTTAATACTTAAAAAAACCCAAACGAACAACTATTTATATGGATATTTTCTATCTGTGCACTTTTTTTCTCTGAAGGATGGCAGTAAAGACTTTCACTTCAGACTGTGGAAAACTACACGGAAGCCAGCTAACAACACTAGAATTGAGAATATCATGTTTTTAAAAAAGTAGTAAAAACACTGCAGCTTAGGCAGGGCTAGTAATGCAATTCATATCTGATATAAGGAAAAAATGTGCTATATAGTTTCAAAAGGTAAGACTTGTTTACTCAAGTGATTAACATATCAGAAGAGCAAAGAAGGAATTAGAGGAACTGGGTGGCACATTCCAGTAAGAATAACTGCCGGTGTCAACTTATGAAACTTTGAAAGAAAAAAAGCTTGGAGTAGAAAACCTGCATTCCACACGCAACGATGTTAAAGACCTCCACTGAACTAACTTGATTTTTACCTTCTTTCCATTTCGCTTATTTACAACAGGTACCCTTTCTTCTCCTGTCAAGGTGTTTATATCCAGTTTATTAGGGTTTCGACATCTGTGTCGTTTTTGTTTCGGCTTCTGAAATGGGGAAAACAGCACATCTGCACTCTTCTGGAAAGAAAAGAAATGTATTGCTTTTTAGTTATTAATTTTCTTGACAAAAATCATCAATCATGGAACCCCTTCTTACAATTTTAAGGGGTCAATTACTTTACCCTCAGATTATCCCAGAAAAATCTTTTTTCTTATCAAATGAAGACGTTCTGCAGAACTTGACACCAGCACTGTTTTAACACATTGTTATATACAAATATTAAGAAAGGAAAAGCAACCCATACACTCCCGTGCCATGTGGGAGTTCAGATATTATATTAAGTGTGGCTAAAGAGAAAACCTCTATTGAAAACCAACAGTTACAAAATCCAATGACTATGCCCAATGTGAGGAAATCAATTTTGTTGTCTGTAAAACTAACTTCTGTATTAATATAATACAACAACACTTCTAGAATCGCATACTTACTGGTACATAACTTGGCATATCTACAGTGTAAGTAGGATGCAATTTAAGCCATTCAACTAAATCCTTGTTTTTAGGAGCATCCTCTCCCACCAGCCTGGTCCCATCCTCTAGATTGATTACAGGGATGCGAGTGTCTGGGTCCAGTTGACCAGGAGATGGAATGTTCCTTGCTGGTAGGGCTTCCATATCTTCTTCAAAAGCTTTGGTCACTTCTGCATCCTCCTGAAAACATTAACGTCTGTATTAATTCTCACTTCAAGAGAACAGTTACCTGGAGAAGAAATTTCAGGGACAGAAGCTAAATGCTCAAGGAGATTTTGTATACGCAAGAGTTAATGGGGTTTAAATATTCATGCTCTGTAAAGCAATACTGTTACATCAGGGAATTTTGTAAATTAAGCATTCTTGAACATTAAAGAACATACAGTTAAAGACAGAGCAGTTTTCGGGCATTTCCAGTTAATGGCCCCCAAGACCTACCTTCCCTCTTCTACACAGTAAGACAGACATAACTTAACCCTCAAATATATGTTGTTACAAATATTTTTTTTGTACAAAACAATCTTTTTGAAAGTACAAGCTACTTAAAACTCAGCCACAATTTGCTAGAGTAAAACTTGATATGAATGACATGAGCACCATTTTGTTTGGTTCAAAAAGAAGTAACAGCTCTAAACACAAAGAAAAAGCTAGTTGAGTAAAAACTGTATTTTACTATTAGGGAGGGTATAACAACACCATAAACTCACATTCAGAAAGTACTAGACACAAATATGAGACAAAAAGGTTGCTGCCTTACTACAGTCAACGATGTCCGTTTGTTGCTCATAAATAACAGATCAAGTCCTTCTACATTTTTCCTCCTTCCTCTCCTCCTCTTCATGGGCGGTTCTCCATCTATTAAAGAGCCATTTAGTAGATGCCTTGTGGGGGTGCGTGAAAGACCTGCTTGCAGCAGCTCCATTTGAGTTTTAAAGGCATCAGACACGGGTGTGGAGACATTAGGCAAGATAAACTTTGAAGTAACAGATGAAAAATTTGAGGTAGAACTTGTTGCCTCTCGTGAGGCCTTTGATAAATCTACAACCTTTTCTTGTCCATTTTCTGAGACCACCTGAGACTCACGTAACTGGGCAACCATTTCCATAAGATTTCTCCTCTTGGCAGCTCTCTCAGCCTCAATTTCAATCTTTCTTCTCCTCCTCCTCCTCTGACGTGGGACCGATAAGTTGAGTGCATCTTCCTAATGAAAAATGACCATTTCCAAACATTAGCAAAGCTCTGTTTGCTACGCTGAATTTCAGTAAGAGTCCAAACACATAACTCTGAAAACAAAGCCTTCATTTTATTCAAAGAAACACTTTATTTTTCTTTTTATTTAAATAAATTCTTTTTTTTTCTATTATGCAAAAGAAGCATAATAGACATGAAAGACATAGAACATGAAAGACAAAATGTTTTATGTAAGAAAGAGAAAGATGCAGCCTTGCCTTTGATAACTGAGGAGAAGCAGTGATGTCTTCACTGCCACTGACGCTGGCTTGACCAACCATGGAGAGCTCTGCAAAGCTCCTTTTTTGCAGAGGGCTGTCCACAGCTGTTGGAGTATACCCAGGTATGAGCCCCTGGAAATCAAACATCTGGCGCCTATTTACCGGCCACTTCCCTTTCAGCACTGCTTCACAGATGTTGTCTAATCGGTTAATCATTACTCTGTCCTGCATAAAGGAAAAGTACGTAATGAACCTTCAGTGTGAAAGTTGCCTTTTAAACTCAGTCCAAAGCTTCCAAAGCATAAGAAACACATTCAGAAACAACTATTCTTGCAGGTTCGGATAAACTGATCGCCTTACAAGAAGGTAACACACAGATGATTTTGTAGAAGAAAACACCACTAGAAATTAACAGCTGCATTTACACTGGGGGGGAAGGAAGAAGACAGACCAAGTTTTCTGTACGATAATGTACTAACAGACAAATTTAACAGAAACTCACTATTATCTTACACTGTATAACTTCAGTAGTTAGCAAAACCAACAGTTAGGAAGGGAAAAATCAAAACATCTGCAATCTGTATCTTAAAGCTGCAGTTCTTGAGATCCAACAGGCTGGATCTGCAATTCTGTCCTAGGAAGTGGATCCTCATTAGCGTCACTATTAATAAAGTTCAACATTATGAAATGGGCACCAACCTAGGGACATCTAATGAATGTCAATTTTCATTCCACGCCCATTATCACTTCAAATTTCACTGAAGCGTGTATACTAAAAATCTCTAATTATGTTTATTAGTCTACTTATACTGAACCTACAGAGATGAAGGATTTTTTGTTTTACTTTTACATGACGACTGGAATAAGATTTTAGTCCACATTTCCAAAATACATGCTGAAAGCAAAGATGATGAGTATCATCTGATTTTTTCCATTTCAGTATTCAAGCACATTCTATGGTAGCCTGCCTGAAGTAGCAGAAACTTCAGAACTATGAGAAATACTGCTGCTTAGGGAATATGAGCATCAGTTAGCTTCCTGAACAGCAAAACAGTGCAAAAGCCACTAGCAGATCTCAGCAGCTGCAACAGACTGCTTGCTTTCCCCAGGAATAAGCCTATTAAGAGCAAGGTCCCCCCGCCCTGCCCCCCCATCCCAAACCAGATGGCCCTGTTATGGTGATTAGTAAGCTTAAGACTATTAGTACTTTATTTCTCTTTCTCCCCTTACTGCATAGGGTAGCACTAAATTATGTATGGATTTATTATGAGGTTACGGTTTCATATTTTAAAAAACATTTTATATTAGATAATTTTCTGCATTGTTACCAAAATAAGATACAACTTTATCCTATCTAAAACTGCTGCTCATGTTTGCAGGATACCTTAATACAATTACATCTGTCAACCTTACGTAACGGCTTAGATCATGTAGGTCGCCGATATTCTTCTCTACAATCTCCTCACCCCAAAATAAAAAGGTGATCTTGCAAAATCTCTGCTCTTAACACTGCAGATTGCTCTGCAGACAAAATCCATAATTCAAAATCATAAGTTTGCTTCCATCAACAGAGGTGTGATTCTGCCGACATACAGTTATGGAGCCTATAAGAGCTCCTGTCTGTCAGTAGTTTGTTGTTTTATTAAGTGACACTATCTACAGTAAAGCATTTCCTTTCATTTCCTCTGCTAATTTGTATGAAATTGAAGAATAAAATGCTATTCCACAAGTCATTCATAGGAAAAAGTCCCTTGTCTACTAGAACTGCAGAATCATACAAAGGTCACTGTTATTTTGCAACCACATGTCCCATATTTTATCTGTACTGAAAAAGACACGTGTCATTCTACCCCTAACCAACCTTAGGCCAGAAAGAGAAGGCAAACGTTCTCTCATGAAGTAGCTGTACCACAGAGGGATCCCCATCTTCCATGTAGAATCCATCACGTGTTTCATCCCTTGCGGTACTCATAGAGGCATTGCTTTCTTCATCAAAATTCTTACCCTGAGAAGCTGCTCCTGCTGAATAACAACCATGACCAGGCATTAACTGCAGAAGTTCCCAACCACCCAGTGTCAACCCAACTAGGTATGTTAAGACAACCAGGCTTGACACAACATTTCTAACTCAGGCTTTTGTTCAGTAACTACTACAGCAGAGCTGTAGCCTTCTGCATTGGGCACAGAGACCGTGCTTATTGGCTCAGTAAGCTATCTTGGAAACCATCCCTTGTGGGGGAATACCCCACTGATGCTGGATGGTTTTTATGAAAGCTTATCTAGCCACCTGATATGCGTAAGGGCAGAGGAACTGCTACATGTAGCCCATCCCGAGCTCCATGATGGCTCCGTGTATGCCACTTACCAGCTGGCACAAGTTACAACAGCTGTTGGGCTCACGCTAAGCACACAGAATTGATCTGACCAACGCATTACCTTCAGGTTGGGAGGATTCTTCTGATTTATCATCATCATCCAGTTTCTCCTCTTCATCTTCTTCCGAACCTTTCTCAGAAATAGATTTTGGGTCTACATCTGTACTCATTTCTATGTCTTTCAATTCACATTTAACAGAGCCAGGCTCAGCCTCAGCATCACAGTCCGGTTTAGTGTCCTTATCTGCAGTATCTGTCTCCTCTTTGATATCAGGCTTCTCTTTGGCTGCTGGATTTTCAGACCCTTCAACTTTAGACTCCGTTTGTTCTGTAATTTTTTCTTCTTGTACTGGTGTGGATGCAACAATAGGTGGTGTTTGACTGCAGCCAACACCCAGAGGGTTTGCAGAAGAGACAGTATTTGCATTACCCGTCCCTCTGTTTTGAGCGAAGTTTTTGTGAGCCTCAAGAAAAGAGAGTTCAGGATCATTCAGAATGTGATAATCTGTCCTACTGACGCCATGTTTAGCAGCACCAACCAGTAAGTCTTTGTCATGTTTACCACACTCCCACCACTCTGGCAGGTCCAAGCTTGGTTGGCAAAGTTTTAGCCTCTCCCCCAACTGCGGGTGATGGAGAACCTGTTCACGGATTTTCCGCAACAGTTCTATGCGATATAAAGTTCTAGAAGCACGCTCTTCTGTGATCGGCTCAATCATAGTGGAAAGATCAGGCGGTTCTGCAATGACAATGATTTGTCTTGTTTAATACCAATTACACGTACACCCATTGCAAAATCATTACACCTGCGCAGAAAGTTTCAACAGTCCCACTGTCTCATAAAGTTGGTTCCTACAGTCAGGTAAAACTTACCGTCATCCGGTTTGACTGGCATTCGGCACACTCGTCTACACATATTCACGAAGCCATTAAAATACTTTTCCAAGCTTTCGTCGGACTTTTTATCAAGCCTGGCAAATGCTCTGAATTGATTCCAGTCAAATTGATGTTTTACAGGATCAAAAATAATTCCAAAAGTAGACACCACACGATAAAAGTCAGCTTCTTCTCTTCTTGTCCACCTAGTCAAGGAAGAAGCAAAAGAAGTGAGGCCACTGAATAAATGACAGGCCAAATATAGTTTGGATGCCACCAAACTCCCTTAGTTTATTCTTTCAAAACACAAGGGCAGTACTGGTGACACACAAGCTCAAACGAGATTTAAAGAAAGATATTACTAAGAAACTCACTTTTGTCGTTTTTCAGTTATTATAGCTTCCCTTTCTGCTTCTAGTGCCCTCACTTCTTCCCGAGGCCGACGTCTCCTGCGGTCAGTCTTCATTAGTGCCTCTTGCCTCATTTGTTGCCTTTTATAGCTGCGCTGATAGGCAGTAATGAGGCGACGCAGACGGGTAGTCAGGGTTGAAGTGTTGGGCCAGTAGAGCTGGCCTAACTCAGCATTGCTTTCACTGTGCTTGTCTAGAGAATAGAGAAGTATTTGTGCACTGCAAAACCACCACTAAACATTTCAAAGTTTCTATGGCTAGAACTGGATTCCTGTTTTATCTGATAAGAACATAAGCCTCATTAATACTGGTGCATAACAAATTAGAAACAGGATAACTACATAGGTAGGAAATAAAAAATAGAATCAAACCATCCGACTAAGAACTCAGAAATGCTTGTGAAGCATTTAGAGATAAACATCAAGCATTATTATTCAATGTTATGAATGCCAACATATTGTGAATACTGTATTTAAATTAGTGCGATGCGTCTTTAAATATATTACTAAGATGATTTTTCTGCCTTTGAGGAAACACCTATGCTTGTGATTTCCCACTTTATTATTCTCACTTAAATCTTGGCAATTTTCCTCCATTCTGAGGAAACAACGTATCCATTACTTCCAAGATTATCTCAGCAAAAACATCAATGTCTGCATTATGAAACATCCGATCTTTATCATCACAACTTCTACTATGTAATTAGAAACCCAGAAAGCCATAATGTGGATTATTCAAAGGCAGTAAATAATTGTTTTGAAAGATGTGAAGCATTGGCACTAAATAGTTTACTGCGGTGTTTTCCCAAAACACAACCTATTCCCGCATGTGGTAATATAAACAGTCCACCTTTCACTAAATGGTCCATTTATTGCCTTTCTAATTTCTTTGCTATAGTCTTACTTGGGTGTATTTCTATGGACTCCTCTTTGTCTTCTGGAGGTGAGTTTGCAAATTCCTTGGGGAGAAGACAGAAGTTACATTAGTTTTCGGTTTTGACCATATGTTATCATTTCGGGAGAAAAATATGTCATCTCTCAAACACAGCAGCAAACAATCTTTGTGAGGTGTGTTTATCTGGTAGCTCTCAAACTTAAGAAGTGCATATTCAGATAAACATGGAGAATCAGTTATAATTATGTAGATTTGTAATTACAGGAAGTTGAAGTTCTTACATCAATTTCATCCTTGAAAGGAGTTCTGGTTGGCTTATATTCTGGATCTTCATCCTCTCTGTCAAATTCACCGCTATAAAATATTTAAAAGAAGTATTTTTAAGAAATACATTGTTTTTGAGAGGGGGGTGATTTTCTGGACAAAAGCAAAAAAGCAATAAAAGCCATAAGCATGGTGTACCAAGTTACGCATTTGTATTTCATGCTCAACTGTGTAAACTTTTTACATCATATGATCACTTCAGATCCTCAGGCGAAATGTAAGCAAAATATGACATACGAACTCATGCCAACATATACAATGCTGATAAAGTTTATTAATTTTTTCATGTCCTCCTTACCCATCACCGCCATCTGCTAACATGTCTGTCCCTCTCTGTTCAGCAGCTATGGCCTTCGCATCAGGCATGCCAACCCGTTCCAGAAAGCAGAGTGCTGGATCAGCTCTCATAGAATTGTACTTCTCATAACCTGCACGCAGAGTGGGAGACAAATTTTTTTAAAAAGTTATGACCAGCTGTGAATAGAGTAGGTTTAAGCAGTATTAGTACAATTTTCTGGATTCATTCATTTATTTTTAGATAAAACAAAGGAGCTGTCACTGTGCTGGAAACAACCATTTTGTCCACATAATGAAATTTTTCATACTGGTAAATTCCATCAGCACAGAAACATTTTCACATCAATAACATTAACAAACAGTAGATACTGAAGAAAGCATTCAATTTAATGCCTTTATAAGGTAAAATCTTCACTTGTGAAAGATCTTAAGTTTCCTATATGACTTTCACGGCGGTTCTCCACATTCGACGCTCCCTACTGGAAACATGCAGGTGCAAACAGCAGCACACACACGTACATCTTCTATAGCTCCAGCCCTGCTGGAGCCTCAATGTAGGCTGCAAAAATGCTGTATGCATGGGTTATACGTAAGGCCAACGAACCTGTCTTATTAGGTTTAGGATGATGCATGTCAGTAAGATGACACTGTTCCCTCTATGGTTTTCAAACTGCTGTTTGCTTTTTTACTGCCCAAGTTGACTAGATGGAAAATGGCAGATCCCAACAGTGCGCTGCAGGAAAATGATTTTTAGACTAGACTTGCCTCAGCTGAGCCCACAAAACAGAGCTGCCGTACATAGGCAGAACAGCACAATTCAATTAGGATTTGTACTACAACACACTGCTCCTAACTGCTGTAGAGCCTCAAGCCAAACTGTAATCATGAAAGGTTTTATAAGCCATCATTCTCCCCTTTAGTCAGGCTGGGCTGCTGAGAATACCTCTGCGACCTCCAGAGAATTGGGATTATAATCAGGAATCGCTCACTGTATATATCATGCCAGCTCTGCATCCCCAGCCTTTCAAAGTTAACAAGGCTGCATCCCACTCAAGGGAGCCGGGAGTTCTCAACACTGACATTTGTGAAATATTGCTTGGAACAAAGCCCAGGAGGCACTTGTACAGATTAATAGCAGAGGTTAAGCCCACCGTCCACTTTGACACTGGTTGGCAGAGTTAGCAAGTGAAGCAGTGCTGGAAGCAAAGTTTATGGAGATCTATCTTACTATTTGGCTATTATTTAAACAAATATGGTTTTGTTTTATTTACAGCCAAGAAAGTAATGTTTTCTTCTCAAATGTTCTGCAAACATTTAAAAACAGCATCTGATATTTACAGCTCATATTAGGTTTTTAATGCAGGCAAGAAAAAAGAGAGATACAAGCCAACAGTTCCTTGGAACAATACTTGTTAATATTATGACTGAACAGTCCTACACACAGAAAGCTTTACAACTGAGTTTTGTTCAGAGTGAGACATCGCTTACCGTGTTTGAATACTCCAATTAAAAGGGATTTATCTGCCTCCTTATCCCACCAGTCTGCAGGAACTTCGGCATGGAATGGCTCAGGTATCCATATATCTACTTCACTGTAAAGACAGCATTATTTATGTTCTCAAAGGTATTACTAGACAAAGATGTTTAAAGAACAAGTGGTTCACACTGTTTTGTAAATACAAATTTTGAGTGGGGAAAAACCCCCAAAACCCAACACAGAAACTGAAATACCTGGAAAAATAATTAGGAAGGTTAACCGCCCCTCCCAACCCCAAAACCCTACCCACAACAAAAAAGCTAACATTAGCCTATTTTGGGAATGGAATGACAACGGTTATCCAAATATGATTCATGTAAAGACTTAGTATATTTTTTTAAATTTCTTAAATTGAGATAGAATAATCCTTCAGTATTAGCAGAACTGAGAATTCACTTCTGTTATTTCCCACATTGTTTCCTCCCCGAAGAAAATCACCCACGGTGCTTGATAAAATAATAAGGCTGCTTGAGAATAAACATTTGAGAGATAAAGTGTGACAACCTCTAAATGCTGCATTATTATAGTACGCGTACTTTATAAAAGCCAGCATCATAGCGCAAAAAAATAAACCTGCACTTGCACTAACCTTGAGTCAGCACCCTCTAAGATCTTGTCTGCTTGGTCCCCTATAACTTCTTGTCGTAGATAGTAGAGCATGCGGACACGCAGCAGGACCCTGGAGAGGAAGGCAGAGGGGGGAAAAAGTTCTTAACTTCAGGACTGTTTGCCAACAGTGGCTTTTGGCAGCTGCTGCTGTTCATCCATCATCCTGCCAAGGCTGATTAGCCATGCTGTATGGTAGGCTTGAAGCGTGACAGATGGTGGCACATAATCACCTCTGTGTGGTGCTTTCTGCTGGCTTCCAACAGGCCTGCCTGGCAACCGCTTACACTGCACAGAGAGGGACCCAGCTCAGCCCGGCCCCGGCGCATTTCATTTAGTTCTACCTAGTGCAGCTTGTGAAGTTTAGACACGTACTCTACCACTGCCTCTGAAGTATTGAAGCAAGTTTGTAAACAACTGAGCAGATGGCTTTCAGTAACTGTTCTGCTTCATTATCTCATAAAATTTCCTCAGCTGCTGCCTTAATACCATTTTTGGAAGCACATCAGAAGTTGTAGGAACAAACGAGATATAAAATCTGGTTTTACTACCTTACAATAAACCCTCAATATGGAATGTCAGGTTTTTCAGATTATACAACTTTTTGCTTCCGAGAATGGGGGGGAGGAAAATAATCCCCCATTTCCCTTGGGAGATATTAACTATTTTTACCCTTTATAGTTGAAACTGCTATTTAATTTTACCTGTGCACAACCTAACCGCTACAAGGAAGCGAAAAATCTTCATTGCCCATCTTTATTTTTCCCCATCTCTGCAATACTACAGCCATTTTTGGAAGTGCTGTCAGATGTTGTGGTCACACTTAAAGCTGACAGGAGAGAGAATGGCAGACTCTGGCTTTTCAAGAAGACTAGAAAAGAGGTCACCTCTGTAGAAAAAGTATCTACCTGAAAAAAATCCTGCTCTCCTATGTTTACTCAATTCAGGGCACCCCCTGCTGCCTAGTTCATGAAGTAGAATCAGTACCAGCTAAAATGGAGATTACTCAGCCTGCCCTCTCACTGTATCCAAATCCATCACAGCAACTGTTGAATTGCTGCTGCCCCTGGAACAGCAAGGGTGACCAGGGAGGCAGTAATCTGATCACCCACTTGCATGAAAAATTTAGACCACCACCAGTTTAGAGAGCTCCTCATTAGAGATCTGATGCAACCGGAGCAATACTCGGTTTTACATGTGTTATTCAAGCAAACCTTGGAAGAGCAGGGATTTGAATGAAGGTCATGTCTACAATTCAAAACATGACAGACATGCTTCCTTTTGTATGCCTGATAGCTGGGACCAGTAAGGTGTCCCTGCTCCCTGTGTGGCTATGTAAATAAGCTGTTGAGGGTCTCTATCATCTTAGTATTAAGCAATAACAGCTGTTATATCAAGCCGAAGAAGAGGAGCAGGGAAAAAAAAAACCCAACATTAACCAAAAACCAAAGGCTCTTTGCAACCTTCAGGAGTCTTATGCCTTAAAACAGCATACATGTTACATAAGGACAAGACACAGGACACCAGTTCTTACAAAGCCAATTGCTACTGCTACCTTTTGAAGGAATTGACTCAGACTATTAATTGGCATCCACCTCTGATTTTACCTAGGCTAACCATGTTGCTTCTACAATTCACTCAGTCCTGGCGGATCTGGGAAGTGAAGGAAAAAGATAACACCTGAAAGCATTCTTGCATTTATCAGTCTTCGCGATCCTCGTAATTGTTCTACTGTATTATTACAGAAGCAATATTTTAAAAATGAATTTAAGTCTGATCTGCAAACTGGTATAACAAGTAACAAGGACATGTTACCTGGGAGATGGAAATAATGTTACAGGAAAGAATTTAATTACTTTAAGAGCAAGAAAAATGTAATAACAGATCTGAGTAACAGTTTAGAAAAAAATCTGACAGCGCTTTATTTGGATGTGCACTTGCTAATGTAATTCTGTAAGTATCTGTTTTCATCAGCTGAGAATTAACCGTGGTTAGCATCTGGAAATGAGCTAATAAACCCCTTAAATGCCTTTCCTCCTTCACACCACACCCCCTGTTGACAGGCCACAGGTACTTTTCCAATCAATAATTTCTTTCCAATAAACAGTATTAGTAAGACAAGATGTATTAAAAACACAAAAGTAATGACAATCTTTCAGTAATGCTGCATTACATCTGTTTGGTATATATACAATGGACATAAATCTAAAAACAATACAACACACCTCCCCCCACCCCCCACCCCAAATAAAAAAATCAGACAACCTCCCCCCCAACCCCAAAACAAGATATTTTTGGGACATGGGTTAGGTTCAGTGTCTATGATGGATAATGGAGTAAGCAAAACTAATATGGACAACCAGGACACTGTCAAAGGAAGCTGACACAAAAATAACTAAGATATTACAAAACAAAAGCTGAAAGAATGTAAGAGAGGCTCTTACGAGACATTCATGCAACAATAAAAAAACATAACATCCAAATCAAAATACAATGATCTTTATCTCCCAAAGGTTTTCAGTTTAGTAACATGTTTATAATTTCAAAATCAAATCAGGGCACTGATTCAGGTAAGAAAGCCTGGTGAGAAAGTTTATCTCAAACAAAGGAGAAAAGAAGAAAAATTCAGTATAACGTGGAGAGCAAGAGAAGAAGGGAGAAAAAGAATGAAGAGAAGACATACAACCACACATAGGTGAACTAGTACATGAAACTTTGGAAACTAAGAACTGGATATTTGAGTTCAACGTCTACGGAACAGAACTTTAAGGACACCAGCCTGTGAGACCCCACAAGAAGGGTAAAAAACAAACAGCTTTTGTTTAAAGATAGCCAACTGTCAAGGCAAATAGACCTAGTGTAGGGATATAGTCCTTCCTTTATATGGTAAAAGAGTAACCTCATCTGATTCCATTCTTATTTAGTAAGTAGGAAACAATTTTCTTCAGAACTGTGTTTTAAGCGCTGAACAGTCACAAAGAGCTTACAGAAGTAGCCAGATATCTGTTAAGATGATTATCCCCAAATTAAAAGTAATAACCACCTTTACATCCTATTAAATGGCCCTGTGTTCTATTATAAATATCCAAAAGAAGTTGTGGACTTTCAAAAAGCACATAGTAAAAAAAGCCTCCAAATAAAATATTTCTTGATACTTACTTATTACAGTGGTGTTTGAGATGTTTCCTATAGCTGTCTTCTTGAAATAATACATCTGGATTACAGGTTGTGAGCCAATCTGCATCTTGCAGCATTGGCTGTGAACTCTGGGCTTTTACTTTCTTGCCTTTCCTCCCTCTGGGCACTGGTGCAGACAGACCTGCATAAAACCCCAATATTTCTTACAGTCTGAATAGAAAAGCTCTCACCCCAAACTGCATTACAAACATACATTTAAAGCTAAGCATCGCTGTAATATTAATTCCTTTGTGGGCAACACAACCACCAAAAACTGAACAGCAACATAATTCAGCACAGAAAATTGCAAATAATAAAATCAACAAAAAATTTCATGCAAATTTATGTGTGAAGATTTCAAAAATTCAGTGCGCTAGCCAGAAAATGGTGTTATATAAATATTTCTTGTAAAAACTCTCATGAATCTGAACGGCCATAAGGAAACAAGCTTTCTGGTTTACGGCAATTTGAAAGAGAGGAACTCCAGCAGTAGATGCCACTTAAAAATTATGCTAGAATATTTGTTCAAAACTGATTTAAGGGAAAGAGCATGGCATCCTACAATATGTCTGAGGGAGACTTCCCCTTTAAGCACAGACCAAGTCAAAGCCCACCTTACTCATAAAATCTGACAAGATCCTACGACATGTCAGAATGGCTGTAGTTTAAACTAAATACATAGCATGACTGAAGCAATTCTTTCCTATTTACTAGAATCATTATTTGATTGTGGTAGACATACCGGAATGATTAACCAAAGCTCGAGTTTGCCCATCTGCAGTTGGAGTGATCAGATCCCAGATGAAACTTTTGATATTTTCATCCCCTTTGTAATGATTAAGACAATATACCAGGATAGTCCGGCAGATGGTTTCCACATCTTGTTCTGTTAGCTGACGTTTATAGCGTCCATGTGAGAGGATGTCAGTCCACCGACCCCAGCTATAAGAAGAATAAGTTCAATACAACAGCCAGGGCACTGGTATTTTAATTTGTGACTTTTGATTTAACTCCTGGTACCAAGCAAGCTGGGACCTCCTGTGTTAGAACTAACGCATTTTGCATTTGCAGGTTACGCCAGGGAATCCAACCTCCAGCACCAAAGAGTTAAGAATATTTATTTTACAGAACAGGCAATAAGTTCACTGCTCGTAAAGCTGCACTTGAACTACACTCAAAATAATAAAGTACATATGTTTAACTCTAATGGTCTCAGTAAGGTATGAATAGGAAATTCAAGCCATTTCTACAATTATGGGATTTGGGGAACAGCTCTTATTTTGATCCTCAAATGCATTATTAGCAATTGTTGTACACAACTCCCTAAAATAAAGACAGTCATCCTGAAGCCCGCTGTTTTAGCAGCCCAATATAGCTACTTGCTTGCAAAGAGATAAAATTCAAATTGGTAAATCCAATGGGGAAAAACATTAAGTATCAAGTAGCTGAATTTAAGTATGCCAAAATACAGGAATTTATGTTGAAAAACTCTAGGCTGACTGCTGATTTCACTTCTTCACAAATACTCTTTGTTGTTCTCCACAACACTTAGAAAAGAGAGATTAAACCTTGATAACTCAGGAATTCTTTACACTATGAGAAACCAGAAACAAATACTCCGTCATCACAAAGTTACATATCTCACCAGTGAGCTCATAGCCATCTGTGAGACACTAAGCTAAATAACACATATATCAGCAACGTATATATATAGCAACGTAAAATCTCACTGGCATGTATACAGCGTAATGAGGTAAAGGTTACACAGTGAGATATTATGTGAACACGTTCAAGAGAAGGATGACTTATTTCCTATATATCATTTCCATATTTTCAGTTATTTAGCCACAATCTGTATATCCTTACCCATAAACCAACAAGTTCTTCTCGACCCTGAAACATTCACTTCTTGCATAACCCTGTGATTTGTCCTGAGGCCTGCGGGGCTTTGTGCTAGGTTTTTCTTCAGAATCACTTTCCAGGTCTGAAAACTCCATCAGTTCATCCTCTTTGACTGCACTGTAGAGTCTGGTTTGCTTCCTTACTCTTGGTGTATCAATAACTAAGTTATTCTAAAATGAAAGTGAAAATGAAGGAATTCAGCAGGGGGGGAAAAATCTTCAATTTAATTGTACCCAGAACTATCATAAAGCTCTTACCCTTCCATTTAACGCATCAATATCCAGCTCAGCTTTCTTTGCCCACTTCTGCCAAAAATTCGGGTCATCCAAGGAAATGTCTGTCCTGTTCCCAGATGCAACAAAACTAGCCTAGTAAATGTGAAAACACATGCATTGGTTTTTTAACCGCATGCTACAAAGAATATCTGTTTTCACTGGTAAATACCATACTTGTGACTTATAAAGTGGTAGTGTCAAGAAAAAAAAAGTAAGCCTGTAAACTACCATGACTGGAAATACAGATATCCCAACATTTGTGAGGAAAATATCTGAGACAAATACACTGAAAAATTAAATTGACACAGAGGCAATTTAATACTACTTCCATCTCTCCTGGTCACATTTGCTTAATTTTTCTCTGAATATCAATGCACACCTTTGCAAATGTTGAGCCTTTTCCTTCAGATTCAATAGTAATTGTGTGTGTTCGCCTTAAGAGAATCTGATCAATATCCTCTTCACAAAACTTAGACCCTTCATCTTCCTCATCCATCAGAGCACCATATGCCCCCTTTCGAAGAAGATCTTCTATTTCTTTCTTAGAAAGCTGTTGCACCTGTAACATGTAACAGAGGGTTTGGGGGATTTTTACATTAGCCAATGTGTACACCTGACAGCATGATCTGACTCATTGTCCTCTTTAGCATTTTAAGAACTGAAACTCTAAGATAATGTGGTGTCAGTCAATTAAACTTTTATGCTGAAGTCACCTTTAAAAGAAGAATATGAACAACGCAATTCTTAGGGTGAAGTTATATGAGTGGCTTAAACAATTTAATAATTCATTGTCACTAAATCCCTTTACTTTAGCTCTGATGACTGCTAAACTCCTCCCGGGAGCAGATTTAACTTACTAACCTGGCAAAAAGCTAAAGCAAAAAAAGTCCAAAGGAAACAGGTTACACCAGAAAAAGCTGACTAGAAGAACTCCAGAAAGTGCCAGGATCAACACAATGTGAAGGGTGGAATGACGAGAATGGATGAGGATTGAGGGAACATGACTCCACCTGCCCCCTTTCGGCAATAAATGAGCCATTAGATAGGGCTGAGCCTGTTCATGTAGCCTTGCCCTTAATTAACCCTACTTTAAAATACATGCTGTACTCCATCCAAAAGCCACTGTTCTCCAGCTAAAACTCTAACAGCAAGAAAAGTGTTACACATTCATAGCATTTGTTGATCATGCACCTTAATATAGTAATTCTCACCCCATTTGTGGCGTTTTCTCTTCCACTCATAGACTGTAGCACAGCCTTATCAAGGCCAAGCTTCAAGCTAGCTTTGTCAAACATTTCCCTTTCATAAGAATTCCTTGTTATCAACCTGTAAATTTTCACTGATTTGCTCTGTCCTATTCTGTGACATCGTGCTTGAGCCTGATGAAGCAAAGACAAATACTCAGTTACAGGTGACAAAAGGAAGAAAAACTGAAAATAATAAATTCAGAGAACTTTAAAAGTTATTGCTTTCAATATAAATAATAATCTTTATGCTTTCAAGAGAGGGACAACAGAGAATTTGTCCTTTAGGTGAAGAAAATTTCACAGCAAAAACGCAAAGAAAAATTTGCAATAAAATAATCTCTTGCACTGTTACCTGGAGGTCATTTTGGGGGTTCCAGTCTGAATCAAAAATGATGCAGGTATCAGCAGCAGTAAGATTAATGCCCAAACCTCCTGCTCTTGTACACAGCAGGAAAACAAACCTATCAGAATCAGGTCTTGAAAACCTGTCAATAGCTGCCTGACGCAAGTTGCCTCTTACTCGGCCATCAATTCGTTCATATGGGTACCTGAAATAAAAATGCGTTATAAGGAGAAGTTTACTGCAACGGCATTGTTTCTTTCTAAGAATATGCAATTTTAAAAAAAGGAAATTATGCCACTATAGGGTCAAAGGAACTACAACAAACTGAGTGACTGTTCCTGTGTCTACTAACTCCATCAGTAGAAGACATGCTACTTTGCCTCCTGCTTTGCGTCTTTTGGTAAAGAATACACTTTCACTCCAAGGAATTGAATTAACGTTCAGGCTTAAGGTAAAAAACTCTAGAGCAACCAAAACATTTAACTGACTAGTAAACTAAGAAGTTTAAAGCTCTCCATGTGAGGTAATTTTGTAGTCACCTGAAAGAAAAAAAATCTCTGTTCTTGCAACTTACAGTATGCTTTTCCCTTTAGTCAGATCACTACAAAAAATACTGTGAATTGTCTGAATTTCATCCCTTTTCAATATGGATTACTCACAGGTTAAATACTGTGGCCACTGAGGAAAGCGCAGTTTATTTAGAATTGTATTATATTGTTGCTCTCACCGTCTTTGAATGAGGTAGTCTTCCAGTATGTCCAAGCAGCGCACCATCTGGGAAAAGATAAGCACCCTGTGGCCACCAGCCTTCAGTTTTGGCAGCAGCTTGTCAATCAGTACTAGCTTGCCAGCAGCCTGGATCATTGCCTGGAGCTGAAAATCTGGAGAGTCGGCATTGTGTGTTTCTTTAAACTCTTCCAAAATTTTCTCTTCAGCACCTGCAAAGATTGGACAGCAATACATGAACACTGCAAAGGGTTTTATTAATAAACAATGAGCTTGTCTTCAATACCCTATAGAAACTGCAGGAATGTTTTAAGCATGATGTGAATAAACATTTATAAAAAATATTAAGCTTAAATTTAAAGCAAACACATACACAAATACCACATAAATAAATAGTAACTTTGAGCATTCATTGTATTTTTTTCCCTCTTAAACAGGAGTAAACCCTTTCCTAAATAAATTCATGCAACTGTTTGATGCACAAAATGTAATGAAAAATTAAGAAAAATGATTAAAAATAATTATTCCAACTGATCAAATGGATTTTCTGTCCTTTCTTAAAATGCAACATGAAAGAAAAAAAATATCTCATTTCCACAGGAAAAGCAAGGAATACAAATCACATTTGATGTCTGTGCCTCCAAAACCAGGCTTAAACACAAGCATGGCCTGGACCTGCTCCTTCTATTATTAATTACAGAATCGAAATCCAAACAATGAAAAACTAAGGGGGGGAAGCAGCTGTGAAATTATTATTTTACCTTCTATTTAGCTTTCATTTTCTCACTGAATGTGTTTTTTTTTTTTTTCAGTTTGATGAAGCTATCCAATGTATAAATTCTTTCCAGAATTAGTCAAAAGTTCTTTCTCTGCCACTCTCCTTGCCTATGAACGATATGCACACCAGCAAATATTCCCCTGTACTGCTCATTACCTGAAGGCTACAGACCAATTTCAAGTTCTCTCTTCAACCTCTCCTATGCTTTCATTCCATTTTTTTATGTCACTTCTACAAACAGTGGACTATTTCAAGAATTATCAGATTACGACCCTTGGCTATGTAAAAGGTTAGGAATCTTCATTCTAAGCTTATTTCACATCCAAATAAACCATTTTTTGGAGTTGTCTTATTCAGTCCCTCTGTTGTTTGGGGCTTTTTTGTTTTTTAAACAAAGTGTAGTTTATGAAGTATGTCTGGCTTGTATAATATTCAGCTTGAATACTGCTTTTGAATAACACAAGGAAAGGTGAGAAGGTTGGGGGAGGGGGGAAGAACAGCTTACTGCCAGGCCTCTGGTGAGTATCTCTCTCATATCCCAGTTCTAAGTAGATGCCTGTAAACAAACATGCAAATGCACCCTCCCTGTGTGATTGCTGGTTCAGTGCTTACTGTAGTGTGGTGTCTTCACTAGATACCACCCTAAGCAGGCTGACAGCTTCATATTACTCAATACACTCACACTACTAGCTTTTACAGAACTTAACAGACTCAAAAGGTGACCACACTTGAAGGTAGTTTTACCATGCTGATTTTCCTTATCTGGATTCCCTACTTGAAGCATTACTGATCCTAATGGTTTGCCCATAAGAAAAATAAACCTATGTGAAAACAGCACAATCAGACACTCCTTTAAGTTTGCTTCAATCATGTCACTTCCCATCTTGTAAAACAGGCATAATTTTGGGTAGTAAATCTCAGATTCTGTACTGAGTTTAGGCGATTTCAGGATATAGTAGGCTGTCAAGTAGTTCATATACAGTAACTTCAGTGATCTTTCTTGGTTACGTTGGTTTTTTCCTACTCAACTGTGATATCCAAATTTAAGTTTCACTACTAGGAAGTAAACCAATATGCAAACATACCATCTGCAAAAGCAAACCACCTAAGCCAAGCACACCACAACAAACCCACAAACAAGCCTAACAAATTGCAAATTTTCAGTATCAGAGTTTGGTCTCAGCAAGACCCACTTCCATAACGGACCATAACCTTCAAAAATCTGCTCTTTCATAACCCTATCCTAGCTAAACCCTGTAAAAGACTGCCCTGTCTTTTTCATTTCTTCAATTGCAATGAAGTAATTATATTGAATAGCCTGCTACCCAAAAGTTACTTGATGTTGTACCTGTTGGTCTGTAACAGTAGTTCCTATCCTAGCTGATTTTTAGTAGGGGATGAAACAAAGGTATTTGAATGTGTGCTTGGCCCATCAGGGAAAACTCCACTTCCACTCCTAATTAGGAGAGGCTTCCAGGGCTCAAGAGGGCAAAAGGAAGAGAGTAAGAAACCTTTCCAGTGTTCAACACTGTAGGATGTGTAAGTACAGAGGCACTCCCCCACTGCTGGCTCTTGGAGACAGAGAAAGAGGAACGATGTATAGATACTTGAGAATGGTTGCTAGGGAGAAAGCAAGGAATCCAGCCCCAAGAAAAATGACAGACAATGCTTTCCCAAGTTGGTTGGAGAATACACAAAATGCAGTAACTTCCTTTAGAAGTCTTCTCAGACAGTCTTAGCTGACCACCATTCTCCCCTCCACAGAATACATCTACCAATCAAGAAACACACAAAAACGCCCACTCCATACTACTTCCGTCATAGAACCTTCTACGGCTCTTAAATGAAGATTATCTGGAAGACTTGATTCCAACTTTTATGCAAAACAAAATGTACAGTGTTCTGCTTGGATATTCAAATACACATGCATATTGCTTGCTCACAAAACCAGTACACCTGGAAGAAAATGAGAAGAATTCAGGGACACCTTTATAAAAGCAGTTAAGTCTCCAGAACTTGCTACTGCAACAAATCATTAATCAGAACAATACGCAACATTATATACTAGCACTGCAATATCTCTTGGTAGAACTACAACAAGCTTGTGTCATCACTCTGTGTTTGAAGATGCTAATTATCAATCAACAAAATAAAGCCTCAAGCTCAGACAACTACAGGACATCGGAGTATTTTCTGTCCTAGAACTACAAAGAATGTATTTGTTTAGTTCCATCTCCATGCTAATAATAGTCAGGATTTATTTATTCTTCCCTCAAACCTGAAGGCTTGACCCGCCTGCCATGCATGACACCAAGCAAGTCCAAATGTTCCGAAGTCACAGAAATGTTATAAAGGCAAAAGCATTCAAGAGAAACTCACCCCCCTTTGTTAGGGTTATATACAGTCATAAAAAAAATACTTGAACTTTTCTGTATAGCCACCTGGACTTCAGCAATATCTAAGAGACACTAAAGCATAGAAGATATCTGAGAAAAAAAAAAATCACTGTTGTAGGCAACACTGCAAGCACTACTCATGAACTCTATTTGACAAAACAAAGTAGCAGCAAAATAGTCAGGTTTTTTTAGCAAGGAAAAATAATGGCAAGGTTAAAACTAGCTGAAAACCAAGAAATGTAAAAAGCATCAAGGTCAGAAGCTCATAACTTGAACACCCGACTATATTCCGGTAAACTGATTTATATAATGGGTTAACTTAAAACAAAGAACCAACAAAAAAAAAACAAACCCTACACCAGAACCACAAAGCTACTTTACTGTATCTTGTCTGAGTTCAGAAACTGAGCAGCCCACCAGCATGGCTGGGTTGCAGTACTTTGGAGTAACCCAAACATGTCTTTGGGATAATTACTTGCGCATGAAATATAATTAGATGTCATTTTGTGAATCAGTTTAAGCAATTTTCCTCCCATTTAAACAAAAAATGTCAAGGAAAAAACCTAAGCTCTGCAATATGGAAGTCATACAATAAAAACCTGAAATCACATATGGCTTTTGAACAAAAGAGTCTTTCGTCATGAAGCTTATAACCAGCATGAAACCAACCATAGCATAAGTCATATACAGTATCAGAGAAGAGCTGGGAACAAGAAATTAGTAGAACGCAACCCTGTACGGAGACTTGTGTTACATCCTCAAAGGGAAGATTTGATTTGACTGACACATACAAGCTTAGCATACTTCAGAGACAGCTATAGCTAGCTGGTTCATCGTATGGTCGGACACTGGAACAGGGTCCCCTGGTATGTGGTCATGGCACCACTGCTGCCAGAGTTCAAGGAGCATCTGGATGACACTCTTAGTCGTATGATTTAGTTTTAGGTAGTCCTGCAAGGAGCAGGGAGTTGGACTTGATGATTCTTATGGGCTCCTTTCAACTTGAGATATTCTATAATTCTATCTACTTGCCATAGTTAATCCTGATCTAAAACCAATAGCACCACACTGGAAAACAGTATTTGTCATTAAAGTCAACAATGACATTCACACAAATCTTTTTCTGAGTAGTTAAATTAGGAAAATGAACTGACAACATGTGGCGATAAAAAGCAGGCCTGATCCTAATTTCTTACCCCACAACTTTTACTCAGAAATTTTAAGTTACTATGTCAAAATGTTCTACAGCAAGAAAATAAGTAGCAACTAACTAACTCTGAAGAAACAATTGCCATATTTATGCCAGCATCTAACAACCTGCACAGTAACTGAAGTCTTTTTTGTCAGAAATAACAGAAAGGAAAACTTGATAATACCAACACAAACTCTGTGAGGGATAGGAAGCCTTGGAAAGAAGCAGCACCAATGTCTTCAAAAGCAATGCTGTCTCACTTTTCTACTTAAAATAAGTGAATAAATAAATAGACACACTAGAATAGATTTTCTAACTTACTGAACTTCCTTACAACCATCTTTTTGAATGAGGAGAAAAATACGATGCCTACCATTAATAAGGTACGGATGATTGCAGCATTTTCTTAGTTCCATCATAGTGTTTAAAAGGTTAGGTACATTTGCCTGGCCTCCACCCTTGGAAAGAAATGTGAAATTCTTTTCAAGAATAGCACGATAGTATTTCTTCTGAATATTTGTCAGCTCAACTTCAATGATGGTTTCCTCTTTGGGGGCAAGGTTCTTTTCTACATCTTCCTTGAGACGTCTCAGCATCATCGGCTTCAAAATAGCTTGAAGTTTTTGCACCTAGAGAATATATGTTTAATAAATAACTGAATTAAAACTGCAAGGCTTCAAATATCTATTTTTCAATTTCCTTAATTCTAAAATCCTTGTTTCCTACCTCAGATCCCAAGTAGAGAGCACTTGTAAAAAAATCTTTCCTCAATAACCTAGAGACTGAGTTCTCCTTGTTAACTCAGTGACATACACACTTCTGAAGTCCATTTTTCGTGTGCAACCCTTCTGTTTAGTGGATGTTATTAAACAGACCTCACTTAGAACTATCCTTCTAGACAAGGACAGTACTGCACACCAGTCATGCAGAGCTAACCCTAAGTAAGCACAGCTATATAAGTAAACCTGACTGTAAGATCAAGTTTTGCAGTTAACTTCTAGCCATTAAGCAGAGTGTTTAATGCTATTTTTCCCCTTTATATATCTGCTTCTGATTATTTTCTTATTTCCCCTAGTTTTGACATCTGCTGAAGTAGAAAACTATTTAGGCCTGGTCTCAAAATGAAAACATTTTATTTCTGTAAATTTTTAACACACTGATAAGTTTTTAGTGACTCCAGATTTTGCAGCATATATTTTAAGACACATTCTAAATGGGAGAGGGGGAAGAAATGCCTGTTTTCCTCAAAAAAATTAGCTAAGTTTTGTAATGTTTTTGTAAAGTCCTTTACATGAAAAGGACAAACATATTCCATATAAGAAAAGACTAGCATCTAGGTTGTTTTAGGTTGTCTTTCAAAGCACAAACCATCTCAGTGTTGCAGAGCTGATAATTCACCCTGAAATTGGTTGTCATCTCCTGATACAGAGCTGCACAGGACAGACATGAACAAAAGATACTTCCTCCTGAATTCACATCATTGCCTTAGTAATAAAACAACTTCAGGAGAAAAAGGATAAATTAGTACTGAGGGATGAACAACTAAAATACATGGAATAGGATTGCAAGGAACGGAGGAGAAAACCCAAGCTGTTAACACATCATCTCTCCCATCACTTGAAAGATAAATCAAATTCCAAAACATCTAATGGTGTGTCAGCAGAGAAGGTACTTCTTCCAAAACTTCTTGGCCCAAGCAATCCAGGCTCCGATTCTTCTTATGGCTCATGGCATTATTTTAGTAATATTCCCATGTATGGCTTCAAAATTTCCAGTTCTGCACTGCTGACATTTTGAGCTGGCCAGACAAAATCTATGTTGAGAGTCAGGATATATTAACTCCAGCTCAAACACTATATTAACAGGACTACATGTCTTCTGGATCAGAGCTGGCTCACTTCCAATCAGGTCAGAGGCCATTCTGACTGGCATGCAACTGCCCGCACAATCTGTGGAAACATATCCTGTGATTCCCTCAGGACATGCTACGAATTTTCCAGGACGAAAGGGGCTGGGGGCAGACCTGTTTTGTAATTTAGACTATCACCTATGAAAGAGTTGCTCTCATAGAAAGTTAACAAATTCAAGCAGTCAGACGTTAGAAATAACAGAAATTGAATTTTTAGACAAAACCAGCATAAAGTCACACACAACAATGCATGTAATCATGAAGTTAGATTATCATAGGGTGCAAAGGGCCAAATTAAGGCACCTAAATTAAGGCGCAATGCTTCAGTTAACTCTAAACGTTAAGGTGATTTGACTGTTACCTGTTGGCTTTTTAGAACATTTTCATGCATACACGAAGAAATTTGAGTTTTATATATGATCATCAGAAGCTTTTACATTTTAGATCTAAAACATGCTGCAGAGGGTCTTTCATTTTGCATTGATCTATGCCTTTCTTTTATTGGACAGCTTGAGAAATCTGTTTCTGAGTCAGTCAAAAAATTGGTTGGTAACCAAAAAGTTGGTTACATCTTGCTTGCTAAACTAAGTTTCAAGTATGTTCCTGTTTGCACAGAAGTCATTGATAAAACTCTCAGATGTTAACTCCACAGAAGTTACAGGGAACAGTCCCCTCACTCTGATACTGATGCTTAAGGAAGAATGTAAACTGATAAGTTAATTCTCCTAGAGCAAACAAGCAATTCTACAAGTATTGTCATCCAGCAACTGTTACAAGACACCCCACCCCCCATTCTTAAATACCACAAGGGGAAACTCTTTCTGCATGACCAACAGACCAAGGATTTAAAAAAAAAGTGAACAGGCAAAATAACTTTTGGTCAAAAGCAAAAAAAATTAAAATGAAAACAGAAGAACAACAACAAAAGGATGAAACTACTGTGATCTTGCAAAAAGTAAATTGGTATTACTTGTAAAAGAAGTAATGACATTCAGATAATAAAATGGATAAATTCACAATATCTAAATAGAAAGGTGAGCGTGCAGGAGAAATTTACCTGTTCCTCAGTTTTCAGATCACCAAATTCTTGCATGAATGTGGTTTCTGATGGGAAGCGACCTGGTTCCAAGAAGTGAAGCAAGCTAAATAGCTCTTCTACTGTATTTTGCAAAGGGGTTCCAGTAAGCAGCACTTTATGTTCCTGAAACGTTAAGAAACAGTTGCCTAGGAATCCATCTAAATTAATTTTCAATGGAGAAATACACAAAATTCTCTCTTTCCCCCCCCATATGTATCGCTTATCTTTGTTTTCTCTCCCCTCCCCCAACTGCTTAGAAGTAGCCCTTTTCAAGACATTTCTAACTAGTATTCTGGCCTTCCTTCAGCAACAGCGAAGAGAAGTACTTCACGACTTGAGCACCTTCAAAAGTCCTCCAGATACAAGAAGATATTTTACTGATCCACGACGTCCCAGCCCTTTCACAAATACAATGAACTTTAAATGGCAAAATAACAGCTGAACTTATCCCGTCACTTCCAATATAAATCCATCAATTTACCACCCCTCCAATACATCTCAGCACATGAATCTCTTCAGGGCAGGTTTAAGTTTCTAATCTAGGAAACCTGAAGTGGAATCCTACTTTCCACCTACACGCAGCAGAGCATGAGACTGTCAGAGACAACAGGAAAAAGTTGCATATTGCTTTAGAGGAGGAGCCCGGAGAGGTTAGGTGACTTGCCCAAGGTCAAATACGAATTGAGTAATAGAAGAACTGAAGCGTGAAGACCCATACCTCCATCTACAGCCGTGCCTATAAGATCAGCTTTCCTTTAATAGCAACCATAATAAGGAAAACAAACTGTATACAGCATTTTTACAAACTTTCAGTTGTTAAGCCTCAAGACTCCCTCAAGAAAAGTATCGCTTAACAAACAGGGAAAAAGACACTAAAAGTGACCTCTAACTCAGCAGTGCTTGTGTAAGGTAATGTTTATTCCTCTTTCTTCGTATCAGAAATAAGAAGTTTTGAGTTCCAGGTATTAACTTAGCATGACTGCATTCCTCTCACATTTTTAAAGAATCTTCTGACGAAAAAAACCCCAAAATTTTAATTATTTTACCTTTTAAATGGTAAATACCTCTAAAACCCACCATCTTACTGTACTCTGTGCGCTTAATACACATATTTTGTGTACATAACAATACATATTTATGTAAGCATCAGAAACCAACTCAATTTCCCCTTCTTCAGTCAGTCTGAAAGAACATCCACATGGCCACACAACAAATTAACCTTAGAGCTGACATAAATGCAGAGCAGTTGAACCCATATTTGGCCACCTGACCACATTACACATTTAAATAAATGCCTATGTGAAGAAGTGACTGTGGAGTAAGTCACATGAAAAGAGAGAAAGGAAAGAACATGTTTATCTTGATTCTCTTAACAGAATCCACATAATTCTAAGTCTAAATCAATGAAGAGACTTATGAAAAGCCAGCACTCCTAAATTGCAGGTATGCATATGCTTCCAGGTATTTTAAAGACTCTCAGCTGCATTCCCTCATTCTTCTTATCACCTGATGATTTTACCTGACAAGGAAACCTTTTACTTTACTTTTGATGAAACCATAAATCAGAAGCAATAAAAATACAGGAGATACAAATGTAAGAGATGTATACACTGACCAGGTCCATCATCTTGAGGCCTTCCAGAAGCTTACAGTTCCTGTTTTTCAGCCTGTGGGCCTCATCGATGACCACGCAACGCCATGGAATGTTACGCAGCTCCGGGCAATCAGTCAAGATCATTTCAAATGTTGTGATAATGGCATGGAACTTGTAGGACCCCTTTATCACTCGACCCTAGAAAGAACAGCAGAAGTTAAGGTAAACTCCCTGGCAAAGAAAGGAAGCACATTTGTTTCATCTTCAAAATTCATTCTTTAGAAATACAGAACAGTACAATGTGCAAGATATTTTAAGTAAATTAAGTCATTATTGCTGACTCAACGAGGGAATACCAATGTGTAAGTTTACTACTGGCTTCATGCTAGCTGTGCTTTTAATCCTGTGAAAAGGCCCACAGAATCACTGCATATTCATTACAAAGATGTTATACAAGTATTTCAGTCGTAATTCATATGGATTCTACTAATGCCTTGAAGCATTAACGTATTGCTGCAATATTCAAACAAGGTTTTCGGACTTGGTCAAGAGAATTTTCTTTTTTCTTTTAAATCAAAGGTGTGTGACAGTCCTCCCAAACAGTGCCAATAAGCCAGAAGTACATTAAGGCTCCATTTTGATGACTACTGAAATATTTTCTGCCCAGTAAACAGTAATTTCTTCCTGGTGGACACTGAATATCCAAAACACCTACAATTCTAGCAAACAGTTTTGAAAAGAAGCAGATCTCTGAACTCTTAAATGGAGAAGGTATATCTCTTCATACATTTCCTTGGTATTTTTGTAAATTTTTGTTAAGGAAAGTTCAACAGGATGATTTACTTGATGCCTGACACCATAATCGCTATTTATTTGGTTAACTGAAGGTCTTATTTTCAGGGATGATACTAAGACACTGTTCCCCCCCAAAAAAAGAACCCAACAACAAAACAACCAAACCAAACAAAAAAAAAAAACCTGAATAAACTTTACCTAAGATCATGAAATGAACATCTTTCTGACATTATGCTACATTCCTTCCCAATGTCGTTCAAAGAGAAATGTAACCTGGTATCTCCAGTGTCACTGGGTCTGCGCAGAAGCACTGTCTAAAAACGGGCCTCACACAAGTTCGAAGCCATTGTATGTTTTCAAAGCAAGGCTATGTTATGGGTTGTATATTTCAAAAGAAACAGGTACTTTACAGTAAGGTGACCATTTTTTCCTTCAAACATGTGCAAGTCTGAATCCTTTTATAAGTGACCTGTATATTGTGGGGATCAGAACTGGCTACTGACTCAAAATGATACGAAACCTGATACCCTGAACTTGGCATTAAATCTGCCTACGCACATCAGGAGTATTTCAGAGGAAGTAATGACCTGCTCAGCAGTGCTTTCTCATGGCATAGTCAAGAAACATTCATCTTCAGGAGAAAGAGAGTTGTTACCTAACAAACAGCAGATGAAGATACACTAAGTGGGCAACTTAGCCACCAAATTGAAATGCTGTAACCTTATCATGAGCCAGATATAACTGTGGAAGTAAGAGAATACAGCCCAGGAGATTCTCTCCCAGTAGTGGAAAACACTTCCATGAGCAACCTCATGACTGTAGGGCAGGCAGTGCTCTTCAAGAATGATCACTACATACAGCAGCACATCCAGGTAAAGCAAAAATCCTAAGAGGGACCCTTGATAACATATTTAGAGTTGTCTAAATCTCACATTAAAATATACATAGTTGTCTTGCCACAAGAGCTCACATTATTTGAAAGACAGCCAAATGCTGTACTGAAGAACACAGGAGTAAATCAAGCAGAAAGTTCCAAGAGCTTTCCAAGAGGTTTAGACCGTGAATGATGATGTTCCTCAACAGATTCAGGCCTCCAACACTTGAGGAAGTATGGGGAAAAAAAATCCTAAGTAATCCTAGCACTGTCACATTTGACAAATTTAAATGTAGAAACTATGAGGAAAGTGACCTATAGCATCATTGAGGTGAATTCTTAGGCAACTAGGAATCAATTTATCCTGTTTCAGTGTGGCATCCCAAGGAAGGTCTCTGATATTGGAACCACAGGAATTTCATATCCATTTGCTCAGAGAAGTTCTTCCAGTTGAGGAAATCAATCTTCCTAATAGGTAGCCGTTTCCTGTTCTGTTTGGGAAATTTTTCTGGAAGCAACTCAAGCAACAGAGGTAGCCACAAGGTACAATATAAAAGTTGGGTTACGTTTTGGGGTATTTCCTCTTAGCAGATACAAACTGAGATCAATTAGATAGGTATAAGAAGTGGACTCAAAAGGATGCACATTCCACCAGTGGGATCCATGAAAGGTTATTATAGTCTTTTCCCACCAACCTCAGACTCCGCTTTGATGAACAAGAGAACAGATGCAAGAAATGGGCATGTTAACCAATTATAGCTGGGAGGCACCTGGAAAACTGAGTCGGAGCTACTTTGTAAAATGCAATCTGACATCATCTTTCATGAAAGACAGAGTCCCTGTTGGTGAAATACTGCCTTAAACTGCTGCACGCTAACCATTCTTTGTGGAAATCTGAGGTAATCCTATGCTGATGACATGTTCATAGCTCAGTAGCTTCTCAGCAAGGAAGAAAATCACGCAGGCAATTTATGCTCTCTTAAGCCAACACCCACTGAGCCCAAAAGGAACGAACCAGCTAAGCCAGAAAAAGTCCTGAACATCAGTAGCATTATTTTGACTTAAAATCTACCAAGGACAAGGTATTCCATTTCTATGTGTGAGCCAGGATGTTTCTCTTTTTAGTCCACATTACACTAAGAAGCATATTTCCCTCACAAACCAGTCAACTCTTTTGCGGGGCTCTGTCATTAATTTTATTTGGCATATATAGTTTTCCTAATCTTACAACAGAACTCTTTCTCAGAGGTAGAATACTACAGGAGAGCAACTGGTTTATGTGATATTCCAGCCAGGGAATGCCCCCAGAAGGGCCTTCTAGTTACACTGCTCAGGAACACCAGAAGAGGCTTCCCTACGTGGCCCTCACATGCAGTAAGGCTGGAGGGATTTTAGGGGAATGTCTCTGGTAGCATAGTGTTCTTAGTGTTGAAGTCACACCACTGCAGAAGTGTATTTTGTTATTGACTGCTCTCTAGCTTTTCACAACAACTTGACTCTGGTTACTGGTGTTGACTAAAATAATTAAAAAAAAAAAAAAAACAACCAAAATCACACTACTGCAGATGGGGTAGGTGCTTCTTACGCATGCTGTCTCTTATTATCGCTCTTTAAAGCTATTCATACTTTCCCAACGTTCAACTGTCTTTCTGAGAAACGGCTCGGCTTGAGAGGCCTCTCTTTATGTTAAGACCTAAAACGCCAAAGATGCCCATGTCTGGGTTGATGTGTTTGGCAAGGGGACTAGAAATGATACTGCCAAGGCCTGCTTTTCTTTCTGTCCCTTCTCATCCCCCACTCTACACCCACTGATGGTACTTAAGAGGATGCCAGACTAAACACTACATGGGGATTCTTTTGTCATAACATGAAGAGATTTTTTTTCCCCCCCGTAATTCAGTTTCTACCATGCGTTTCACAACTGACAGAGTCTTACAAAGAATGGAACACAGAAGGTTATTTTATGACACATCTGAGCTAGTTGCCACCAAAAGGACGAGTTCACTCCATTTCTGCTTTATCCCCAACCATGGCAATTGTCTGATTCTCCTCTTAAGGCAGTTCAGGGAGCAAAGCTAGCAGAAAATGATTCATTTTTCTGTGCCATGAGTGCTTTGTCATTACTTGCTATGGGGTCAAATGACTGCCATGGTCATTACAAGAGGCAAGTTAAGAATATGGCAACAAAGGGAACAAAACTTTCTGCAGCACCTTGCTTTAGATCCTTTTAATTGCCTTTAGATCAATTAAACAATATTGCCAAAATAACACTAAGAAGCTGCACAGTAAGGTTTTTTTTTTCTGATGACATTCCTTCAGGTTTCATGCTATGAAACTGCTGCATACTAAGGGGAAGAACACGCTAAGGACAAGCGCCAATTAAAGAACAAAGAAACATGATTTTTAACACAGGAAACACTTCAGCAGAGACAGTATTTGTACAAACCCAAATAAGATATCTATCTCTGACAAGAAAAAATGTTAAACCAGAAAAACAGTACAAATCCATTCCACTTCATTTGTGTATTATACATCTAGGTAAGAAGCTACATGTAATTATTATTTTAAGGAATATAAGCCATTAGGCATCAGTGTAGCAACTGTTTTTCAAAAGAACCTTTTTTTAACAACTTCGTGTATAATTTTGATTTGAAAGTTTCTTGATAAATTGCCGAGAAAATGGTTATTTTCTAGGCCAAACAGATGCAACTTCTAACTATAAATTACTATGTGTTTTTCTACTATATTTAATACGTGATCCTGTTTCTGTTTGGCCTAAAGGCACATCAAGTTGTGCCACAGTCATCACCTTCAAAACAGTCTTAGTCTTTACTCAGTTCTTTCCCTGTAAAAGCATATTTTCTATCTCACAACCACCCTCACAGCTTTGCTCCAAGGACTCTGGTTTTTCAACACTCTGAGGACTGGAAGTGAGAACTAGGCAGAACTGGACTACCCACCACATTACTGACAAAGTCAAGAACGCCGTAACTTTTTTACTCTTTAATGAAGGTTTCTTTCCTCCTACACACTTGTACTACACCAGCCCTTTTAACCAGTCTCACAGTATGAACTCATGTTTAATTGGTCGTGTGTCATGACACAAAAGGAGCTGCATTTGTTTTACAGCCTTCCCAGAACTGAGCTCTCCCTACTGTAAGAATCACCTCCATTCCTTGTCCACAGATAACCCTATATTTAGCTATTCTGAGTCCTGTTAGCTTGGATCCAATTTATTAAGTAATACAGCTTACTCTGTATCATGAACCGTCTTAATTATTTACCACTCTCCCCATCTTTGTGTCATTTGAAAACTTCCTCAGTAATGATTTTATGTTTTCTTTCAGGTCATTGATAAAAGTGTTATATAGCTCATGGACATGAACCAATCCCTAAAGAACTACACTGGAAATGCAAATCATTTCTCATTTACAATTACATCAAGAAATATCAGTTAGCCAGTTTTAAATCCACTTAATGTGTGCCATATTGATTTTGTATCGTTCTAGTTTATTAATCAAAATATCCAGTGGCATAAAATCAAACGCTTTACAGAAAATCTAAATATATGAATTCACCAGTATCACTTCTTTAAGCTCAGCTAGAAATAATACTCCACAATATATCAAATCAGGTTGACCATCCACACTTTTTTTTTTAAGTGAGATTACAGGTTTTTGTGCTTTTTTTTTTTTTTTAACAGAAGTTTGCAAAAAAGCTGTGAATTGCAGGATTATGTTGTTTCGCAATAACATTTAATGCATGCACGTTATTTTCCCCCAATCCTGTTTACTTACTCTGGACAAAGCCATGCATTTAATTGTAGAGATCTGTTGCTCTTTATAACTTCAGTTTTCCAAATAATTTTCTGTTTCTACTCCCAATCTTTTCTGTACCTGAGTTCTTTCTCTCGTAACAACTATTCAACCTGAGCGCAGTAACACAGATTCAAAATATATCTGACTTAAAAATTTGATAAAGAAGCATTGACAAGTTTAAGTTCTGCAAGCTAGTCTTTTCCTGGAATGGTAGGCAAAGATTGATTTTTAAGCTTAGTTCCAATTAAAGTAGTATCTCCATTAAGAATCTCTTCTGCCAGCTCTCCCCTCAGGAAAGGACAATAATGAAAACGTTGCTTGCATATACCCCTGAAACCCTGAACAAGAGTTGCACCATCTCAGTAACTCTTGGTCTGCCTCTATTTCCAGCTGATCTCTTGGCTACTATTAGAAAGCACACTCTGGTTAATATATATATTTTCATTATTAGCTAAAATCTACTATATCAACACTAAAACCCTAATCGATGCTTAGATTAATAAACAACAGTAAAGCATATACAAAAGAAGAAAAATAAAGGAAAATCATGAAGAGCTTTTACCTGTGGATCTTTGAAATACATTTCATACAACTGAATGGTCCGCCGGCTTGCTTGACTCCCATGATACACAACCACATTCAACTCTGTCCAGGTGCGGAACTCCCTTTCCCAGTTGGGAATTGTGGACAACGGTGCAATAACCAAGAAAGGACCATGGATTCCTTTCAAATATATCTCATAGAGAAACGTAATGGACTGGATAGTCTTTCCCAACCCCATTTCATCTGCTAAAATGCAGTTTCGTCTGAAAACAATAATAAAAAGTCTGAATGATTTATTCCTAACTTAAAACATAGAAAATCAGTAAGGAGCTAAACAGAATAAAACAGAAATTTCTAGAATGGCAAGTTTACACGGAAGAAACATCACGACCTTTTTGCATTTTAAGTAAATGTTATGATTTGTGATGCAGTAAGCATGGATATATCCATTTTATGTACCTCTCAAGTTCACATTGGGGAGGAAGGGGCAGCAGGAGTGTGCATGAACACATATACATGCAAAAGCATTTGCCACAAGAATCTGAAACATTCACGTTTTATGTAACATGTTATCCACCCAAAATTAGTTTGCATTACTCCTGCAGGGAAGGATGGGACATAAATAAGTCTAAAACCTTGCTTTAGAAGATTACGTAAAAGGTTGTTTCAAATAAGCTATAAAAGCTTTTCCAAAGCAGGATTCATCAGTAAGCAATATTTTACGTACGTGTTGTACCAATTGAAAAGAAGCCAGTTTACTCCCTCCAACTGGTATTCCCTGAGTTTGTTATTGTTTTTATACTCCCTGGAACTCTCCGATTTCTTCCAGTCATCGGCAGGAGGTCGCTCCTGTTTCAAATACAGCAAATCCCATTAGTGGTTTCTGAAAGACCACATTACTTTACTATTTTCAAATAAAATCCTCTATATGGAGCCAATTCTTACCACACGCTCTATTTCTGGCTCCCTAGACATCAGTTTCTCAAATTCTTCAATCTTAGCTTGGTCGATGTCTTGCTTGAGCTCCCAAGTGCTGTCTTCATAAGGAAGTGAACACCATTTCACCAGATAATGCGTTACAGGCTTTGTTAAGACAAAAATAAGATTACATCACAATTTAGAAAGAATAAAAGTGTAACCATTTTTACAGATCTGCAGGCTAGATACAATTCAAAAAACTTTACCAGACCTGAATGTCTGAATCAGCCAAAAGGATAAGCAAACAGCAGGCTGACACCTTGACAACCTAATGAAGTAAGGTTACAACGCGGGGAATGCGGCCTTACCACCAAAACAAGCACACTACATTTGAAATCACTAAGGTTAGACTGAAATTTAGAAGTAAAACAATATTTATTTTCCAACGGTTACGTTTTCTATGCTTTAAACGTATTTAAGCAGTCAACTGTTTTTTCTTATCAGCTTCATCAGAAACTGCCCAGCAGGCAACCCAACCACCACCATTTACTGACAGAGGAATATGGAAACACTGACACTGTCAGTGAAGCTTTCTATTCTCCCAGGACCAAAAAGGAGTCTCCTGGAAGACAAAGCGATCTTGTTCTGCAGAACAAGTCATTAAAAAGTAAGAAACAGTGAATTCAGGACCTCTTCTGCAACAGACAGGCTAAGCAATGTCTAAACTATTATGACATTTAGCTAAAATTCTTTCAATCTTCATTTAAATTCTGTATCACCTGCATCGACGTCATATTTCTACAGTATTAAGTACCACCTCAAATCTACATATCAGAGGGTTTTTTTTGTTGTTGGGGTTTGGGGGCTTTTAATTTTTTTTTTTTTAAAGATAGGTAACTTAGAAGAAGTTTGGGAGTCTCACTTAAACCCCTTTATTTTAGGGAAACTGCTGTATTAGCCAATATTTTCTCAGACACGTTCCTATTTTCTACACACATATGCCCTGGTAGCTTCTAAAGTGTCAAATATATTCACCTTTCTAAACAATAAATTCTAAACACAACGTCTATAGGACTACAGATGCACTAAAATCTTTGTTTACCTCTCCATTATCATCTGTGCTACGTGAAAAATCCATGATTCGATCAACTTCCACATAATCTGGATTAAAAAGCTCATCATCAATCTGTTCAAGGAGAGAGGCAAAAATATAGAAGATATCTCTATTAGCCCTTCCTGAGAGGAAAAATTATCATCTTTTTCAGCAGGCAATAATATTTTGGGTCACGGTGACACAGAATTTATATTTGGCAAACTTCAACATGTTAATTGAAATGCTACAATTCAGCAAGATCATTCCCCGTGAGGGAATCAGACTTCTCAGACTTTGTTAACTGGGCCTCTTAATTACTGTGTGAAACCTTTTACTGTGAGAGAATGTTTAAGAATATTTTAAATGAAGTGTGAAATTACAATTCACTAATGAGCAATCGAAAAGGCTTATGGCATGCAATGCATTTAGCATTCTTGAAAACTACAGCTTGCAATAAAGAAATTAGAGCCTTGTACACTAAGTACCTTTGGATTATTTGAACTACTGGAATTGTCTAACTGCTTTATAAGCAAGACTCAAAGATTATTATTTCAAAAACAGAGAAAAGACACTGCATGCATACACAGTTTCTCCGACAAAAAAAAAAAGGGGGGGGGGGAATCACAATTTGTTATGTTCCTCCTTACACCTTCAACAAGTATGCAAGAGGATCCTGTAAGCTAAGTGCTGTGTTTCATTTTATCCTTTTAAGATCCCCTCCAATAGAAGAGGCAGACAAAAGGACTAGAGACTAAGTATATTTTGATAGCTTTTTCTAAAACAAGAACAAATTCCAAGTATTTACAATAACTTGTGACACACTTGGAAACAGATTAAAAAAAATGAAAAAGAAGCAATTCCAGGCATCTTCACTTAGAACAGATGGAAGTTTTCAATTTGCAATAGGTTTCATTCAGCTTGAGTTATATAGTAAAAATAAACATAAATAAATACAGTAGCACATGAACCTGGTTTTGTTTTTTTTTTGTCAAAAGACAGCATTTTACTGCAAGGTAAGCTTTCAGAGAGACAAATCAGCAGATCTGGTCTTTTATTGACAGGACCCCTGCCACACTACTGCTTATGGCTCTAAGTGAAATTAAATTGATGATAAAAAGCTTAGAATCCCTAGTGAGCAGCAGTCCATAACACAGAAAAATGTGATGCATTTTTCTGGCATAATCAGCTCCTGAGAAAAGAGCTGGTACTGATTCAGTAAGAGTCATGCTTACAATGCAAACAACTAACCACTATAGTAAAAAGTATACAGTCAGGATCGATCACGTGAGTTTCATGATCTTCCAAGACTTGGATCAAGAATGGTAATACTTTATACCAGAATAAATGCTACTGATGTATCACACAGTTGTTCAAAATCTTCTGCTTGTATACAGTACAAGGATTCATAAGAATATTCCTTAAATACCTAAAAGAAAGAAACAAACAAACCAATCGTACTTCTGAAAGGAATTTGTTCTGGCCCTGTTTTGCCTTAAACCGCTTAATCTTCTGGTGAATTCTCTTGTCTTTGTCCAGCTCTTCCACAGATGCCCACTGACAATGAAGGTAAGAACTAGAAGATGAAACAGAAAATCTTACTCGAAACTATGCTTCCATTGCATACTACTATGTATCCCACAAGTATAACTAGATCTTCCCAGGACACTGCGGTGTCACGCTAGAAACACTATCTTCATCATCATACAGATTATTCACAAATCATCTTTACTGGAAGTAATCATACTTACTAATGGAGAAACTTGTTAGTAAATAAACACAACTCCCACCCAAAATTTAAATACCCCATACATTTAGTGTTTGGCACACAGCTAAGATAATATTTATTGGGCATACTTAAAACAACATTACTATATATTTATCATAAATGTCACTATTTAACATCATATTCTAGCAAAGAGTAGGGTTTTCAGGAGTTCATAAAAATACACAAAGGTTTTAAGTACTAACATGCTACACACTTTTTTTGTGAGAACAGCATTGTATTTAAAAGTCACATGAGTCAACTGAAGTTTTAACACTGATAGAAAGGAAAGAAAAAAAACCTTGTAAATGCAGGTCCATGGTAATAATTCACCTTTAAGAAAACAAAAAGTAAGGACCACCATTTCTGCCAAAATAACTAGTCCCACTTTATGCATTAAGAGCCTGTCAAAAGTTATATGAATTTGCTAAACTTAAAGAAGATATGGTATCTTTCTAAAAGAAAAATGAGCTTATCTAGCTATGAATTATCTTATTTTAAATACTGATTGCATTGCATTTGCAGAGCCCAGAAGTGAAACAACATGCTGCTCTCACCACTACTGCATCCCTCTCACACGGGGGCAGCTACCTGCTGGAATACTGGAAGCCGTCTCCTTCATTATCTTAGCCATTTTGTGGAACACTAATCTTGGGGTTTGAAACAATTTTAAGGGTTATTTTTTAGTAGCTTGCAGGCATATTACTCTACAGCTGCAGTTAGATCTACACAGCCACATAGGTATGTGTTCATGAATCTGCATGCATAATGAGCCTTAGATTGAAGTTTTTAATAGCAGAGCAATTTTACCTCTGGATTTCATTCTGGAGAGAACACAAGTTAAAAATGACACTATCAAACCCAGCACCACCAATGCAAGGTATTCCCCTATTCGTTGGTGGTTTGGATTAAACATTAGAAATGTTTAAAGTTGGATAGTAACAGTTATATCATTTACAGTTTTTAAAAACTATTTGGCAGTTACATGAACTTAAAGATAGTAATCAAACCTAAAGCTTTACTTACAAGTTTTTGTACTTTACATAGAATTCCTCTACTTCTACCTCCTCTCCATTCTCCATCTATAAGAAAAGAATTGTTGAAATGTTAATTAAACCACTAAACAGCCCAATTTAGTTAATGATTAAAACTAACTGAAATACAGAATACGGTCCCCACATAGAGACGAGTGGAGGTGTACGAAAGCGTTTGCAGGGGGAGGACACTGATGAGGAGTTTCCTCCAGCAGCTTACCCAAGTACATACTGCACTGCTTACTACAACTTCCAAGACATGAATCATTTGAACTCCTCCCTAACCACATGCAGCTTCATTCACAACCTCACCCCAAATCTGGCTTTCTGCCAAACCCACAGTGCTAAGTAGAAGCCAAGTGTACCATTTTCTCAGGCAGCAGCCAATTAGCAACTGCACTCCTGAATGCCATATGTATTATTTTTGGCTGGCTCATGGCAACTTTACATTGTGGGTTTTGTAATGTTTTAAAAAAGAGTTTTAAAGGGGGTTTATTCCTCCATATAGTTAATAACTCCAAACAAGAAGCCATATAAAACTAAACCTTATACCTCTGCTAGAATTTTAGTGCATCAGTGTTCATGGCTTTAGTTTTACTCAATGGTGCAATTAAATTCACTCAGGCAAGATGTCTCACATACAGAGCAGCCAAATTAAATTAACACCCAAAAACTACATTTAAAGCAAGGTTAAAGTTGTGATATAAACGAGCAAAACCAAGGGCATTCAGTGCTAAGGGTTGGGACTACCCTTAACTCATCCCTAGTGCCAAAGTATTGCATAACATATGGCATGTAATACTTTGTTGAATTACTCCTGAACCCAGCCATAGGACAAACTAAGGACAGTGCACCAGGCACACGTTTAGAATTCTGTTTATGTCACAACATTAACAGTTTGTGTTTACTAATGAACTTTGGAACAATTTTAAATAGAAAAGGATTTTCTGTTTTACATACTTCATCAAGGACAACATCTGTAATACATCGTGCATGTAGCACTAAACAGACAAAACTGTTGACCCCTGTGTAAGTCAAGATCCTCCATCTTTTTAATATATATATATAAAAAAAAAAAGAGAGAGAAAAAAATATATATAGTCGAGAGACTACCCTGAAGCTAGCGGATGAACTGTCATCTTCCAAATGCTCTCTCAAAAGAAAAGTGGCTGGCTAGACATTACTTCCATAGCAGGGCAATGAAAGAGCAACAGTAGCAGCTGCATTAAACTCTATTCTAGCACAGTGAAGAAAAAGTTGATGTCTACCTAATCCCTGATTTACATAGTATTCCTTCTCTTTCAGACTAGCAAGGGGTTTTATAATTTTATCGTTTATATCACTCCAGTGCAATCTGCTTGTGTTCCTTTCTAGAGAGAGGAGCAACACGAGCTTCCACCTAATTCTCCCTGAAGAAATAGAAGAAGGTAAGGTATTTCTGGTGCTACTTCTTGATCTTCCTGAATTTGAAGATCATCAAGATTATTTTTTTAAACAAAAAAATTTAAAGGGAAGGGAGTATTTTTCAAGAAGGTATTCATATTTAGAGGTCAAAACTGTATTAAAAATTGAGAACCCATTATCTGAATCTATTCACTACCCTGAGACAAAACTGATCTTTAAGAAGTCATCCCTAATTCTAAGACATTAACTTTTTTTTTATTTTCTGAAACGTATAATGGCTAAGTCTCTTTCATTAGTTTTAAATCAGAATCCTTTGAGATACATCAATCTTACAGTGACAACATGGTTGAACACCTTTATAAAAAAGGTTTCATACTAGCCAATTTAACTCCCCTCAACAGCATTTCAGTCACAGATATTTTCTGTCAACTGCCAACTTAATAATTTACCACGTAAACCTTGATAAAACCTGTAACTCTCCTGAGTAAAACATATTTTTGTATTGCTTAATAGGTAATAACTGGTCTATGTCATTTTATGTTCTATGAGTGTGCAAAGATTCCTAAATTAGAAGTATTTTGGAAAAAGATCTTTTTAAAATCTTCCTCTGGCACTCATGCTTATGGCCAAAAAAAATATAATAAATTCTAATCAAGTTACAATCACAAACACTCAAGTAGGATTTAACAATACCTCAGTCTACAATATATGAGACAGAAGCTTATGCCTCTGACATCACTGTCCAACCACCACTACACCTATGTTTACATTAACCAGGTAAAAAAGGTGAAATAGAACACATATGCAAAATTCTCCCAAAACTGATTAGGCAGACATCCTAAAATAGCACATGGCAGACTTGGGCAACGCAGGACACTTCAAATTATCATTGCCCAGGTGTGACCATAATTGACAATCTGATCCACAGTCTCTGCAGATAACTGATGATTCCTTCCTTCAACCAAATACTTAAGAGCACACAATCTTGTACTACCACAGACATGATACAGTAATACCTGTTAATGCAAAAGTTATCTGAGCAAGCCACTCAGGTGTAGAGATAAGAAAGAGCTTAAAAAAACCAAGCAAAACCCAAACAAAAAAAAAAATCACCACCAACGAAACAATGAAGAAACCACCCCACTCAGAAATATCAGCTCCTAGAAAAATAGCAGACAGAACACATCAACAACAGATGCAAAGCAACACACAAAACCCAATCACCTCAACTGATACTCAGCACTAGATTGTAAACTAATCTGTTGTTGAAGAGATGTAGGCATTTGTGCACAGTTCAATTAGATCTAATTTTCGCCATGTATTGGTAGGGAAAAAAGAGACATTCAGATGTGTAACATGCAGGTATAATGCTCTACAAATTCCACATCTTTCCCTAATATGTGCTATGTGTGCTGAAAAGCATATTTAGTTCTAGCCATTCCTTTTCAAAAGTTAAGGAGCACAAATTCAAAGGGGACTGAAGCTGGCCAAGAAAATAATTAGAGAAATAAAAAATTTCCACATACAAACTGAAGGCGTCAGGGCCATGATGGTTTGGTAAGAGTGTGATACGTGTACTTAACACTTTGTCCAAGAGGGAAGAGCACTCAACAGAATTCAAAGTTCCATGTTAAGAACAACAGGGAAAAATATTATCTTTTATACATCAAATGTGAACTAAAGAAATTTCTACCTTTTATTCTGTACATTTCAAAAATGGTTGCAAGTACAGTGTGGCATCATATCTGGTAACTCCAGAACTAGACTAAGGCTATTTTTGAGAAAACCAACAGAATTTTACAACACGAATACTGCTCAAAAAGCATATTATCTAACATACAACCAGGGTTTTGATGACGTTAGTAAGAGTGTAAAAGACCTTTAATAAAAGCACAGTTGGATACTTCAGATGTTAAATATTAACATCCTGAAATCCAATTTTTTTTTTTTTTTTTTTTTTTTTTTTGGATTTTGAAGAGGAGGGCTGGGGAGCAGAGCAGGGAAAGAAGAGACACCCCTCAAACCTGCAAATACAATCAATAAAACACATTAAAGAGCAAGCTCAAAATAGAGCTTGCCTCCAGCAGAGCTTGCAATCAAAGACATGTAGGCAGCAGACCAACCACTTCCCACAAACTGCAGCAAAATACACACTCCCCATGAGTAATCACACCTTTGTTTGCAGGGGAGAGGAAGAAGAGAATAATTGGTGAAAAACAGCTTCCAATGTAAAGATATTTATGAAAAGACCACATTCTCCTCTCCTGCCTAGTAGACCATCAGAACAACTAATTACTGAGTTTATATTACATGAAGTTTATCTCAAAAATAAGCCTATGGTTTGAAATACAAAATAAAGCTCTGGACTCCAAAAAAAAGCCCTAGAGGTTTTGTGCTGTGAAAGCTGCAGAAACAGGTCAAATTCAGTCACAGCCAGTCATGACATTGCATGAATTTGGGTTTACAAACCTGTTAGTGATGTTATCACACACACACCCCAAAACGCCACAACATTAAAAAAAAGCCATGAACCATGAATATAGGCAACTTTCCCTTCGCCAATTTGAAAATTAATGCTTCGAGGATAAGAAATATTTCTGGTTAACTAAGATCAACATGAGTACCATATCTACATTAGCCAATGTTCTGCCCAACTGCAGTACAAGTCAGAGAATTACCTACACAAAAGAGTCTATAAAATATAAAAATGCTCTTTTTGGAACAAGTTATTTTCTACTTCCTACTCAGAGTTTGATAGTTTGGAAGTGCAAAGGCCAATCAAGTTGTGAGGCAGATTAGAAGAATCTGTAAGCAAAATAAGACCGTAACTAGCAACCAGGGCAGAATTAAGAATGAACCACACTTAACTAAAGACAGTGTTTCTTTCACCATTTTAGCATAACGACAAGGAAGATGTTAACCACCTGTATCGAATATGTAACAGTCTTGATTGCATGTAAAGTTGTTTTAGCTGCTAAGCACAACTACTATCAAAAGATGCAAAAATTATGGGCAAGGATTTTTCTTTACTAGAAAGAGCACAAACTTAGGATGTAGGAGAGGTTCTCTCACTCCTCAAACTCCCATGAAACACCGCTCTGAACTGAAGAGCACCCATAGATTTCGCTCAGGTATGTATATTTACAAAAATAAAGATTAATATCTTAAGAAACACATGAAAAGAGTGGAAGACTAAACAAGTAATCTGTTTTGTGTATATCTATCCAAAAGCGTGTTAAATACCATCAAAAGACACTTTCAGGGAACCTCCTCTAGTCAATAAAACAGTTTCTCAGTTTGCAATATCCAAGGTGTTTTAAGAACTTAGAGGCTTCAGCAGAAATATGCTTTGCCTGTTTAAAAATATGGGGGGAAGGGGTTTTGTTTTGGTTTACCTTTTTCTTGACTGAACGGCTACTCATGATTTTCTCCACAACAGGACCTTCAGCATCAGCAGATTCCTACATCATAAATACCATACAAGAGTTACGGGAGTGCATCTTTGTTACTTAAAGACTTCCTTCATTAGAAAAACTGGAAATAATCTTTTTGCAACAGGAGTTTAATACACAGGCCTTTTGCCCCCTAGCATGAGAACTGAGAGGGTTCAAATAGATTTAATACCATAATAAGGGACTGAAGGATACTTGTTTAAGCCCATTTTTAAGAGCTAACACCGACTCTAGCTCTCTCCTAAGGCTGATGTGCACAGATACATGGATATAACCACATCGGCAGTTCACCTCTCCTAAAGTAACACACGCTTTCAGTACTGTACAGCCTAAATGTTAGATGATGTTCAAAAACTCTAGCTGGTTGTCCACACAACAGCCGTCAGAATTGCCTGTGATTCTTTATCACACTATTACATTAATTCACTATTACAACTGCAGGCAAACCTACCAAAAATTCTCCTCCTGATAAGACACAATTAACAAGAGAGATCACATACATATTTCACAGGGCTTAACAAATTGCCAAATGAAATACCAAAGAACATGTATATATTCTCCAATAGGTCATCACTTAGTTAAGTGAAGTAGTTCTTTGAAAAAGCACTACAAAACAATGAGATTGTTACAACAGTCATTCTTACATTATTACCCCTCATCTTATTCAAACTATTTTATCCACCATTTACATTGCACGGAGAATAAAGTGTACCCTGCTGGGTACTACAAGGCAATAATTTCATAAAGGGGTTCTTATGGTGCCTAGCAGCAGGGGACAAGCTTGAGTGGTTTATTAAAGTCACAGAAGCCAGACCACTGAATTCACAGAAGTATATTCAAGACTCCTAGCAGTCCAGTTTAGGCTTCCTTTAGGTAGAGCCCATTAATGTCAAAGAATGGTGTCAAACTGCAAATCATCAGCTTGTAAACAAAGTAATGAATTAATATATTCTTTAAGAAGGTAAGAAGCAAATGCCTTCTGGCACAGTGTGCCAACCATGAGTGAATATCATTCAGGAAAAGGGCCCATATTTGAACTTTGAATGCTGCAGTTACAGCCATCTGTCCCGTCCGTTCATATCTGACCTGCTGCTCTGACTGAGAAGTATTTGAAGGGGAGTCTCTTCCAGCAGCATCAGCATCATCAGCCTCCTCGTCTGAAATCTTGAACTCCAGGTCTTCTGTATAACGCTTCCTCTTCACCTGCCTGCTGGAGCGTCGCTTCTAAACAGAAAGCATTGATATTTTTCATGAGAAACAAAACTGATAGATTGCAGAATAACTGAGAAAATGTCTTCATATTTCTCAAATACGCTAGTGTGTAGCAAACACTATTATTTTTACAGCACCCTGACAGAAATAGTGGGCTCAAAGATACTACCATTCTAAATTCCTCCTGTTAGCTGCTTCTAACTTCTATTAAAAAAACAAAACCCACAACAACACAAACGCCTTCACGCTTGTTCTGAGTTGGAAAGTGGTATTTTTTTCTTTTAGCATTACTAAAACCACATTAGAAAATTGGAAAGCATTATCTCAGAAAGCAATTAAAATACAAGAAGTTGCACCTCTCAATTCACATCTACGACAAACTCTGACAGATGGCCAATGCAGGAACCAAACACCACCTTTCCGCAGCATGGCCCACAGTGTTGCTAAGCAGTAACAACACACTTTCTTGCTCTCCCCATCCGCTCAGTTGTACCCAGGTTATCTTGTAGGAGAAACACAATGAAATATGGTTTCCTCACTCTACTGACCCAGCACTGTGCAGGAAGACATCCTGCAGCACAGCATGGAAGAAGACCCCGAACTAATAGAGGAAAATGAAAAACTTGAACCACCCCAAATTGAAAACATGTCCCCATACCCTCATCTCCAAGATGAGAGAAAGCTTCAGAGAAACTGCAGAAAACAATCTGTAAAATACACAAGCACGCATTTGACAGAATTTGCAACTTGACACTCAGTAACAGACACCATTTTCTCCAAGAGTAAAATTTGAATTCCCAGATAGTCTGCATCAGGTTATATATTTTGAAAAGCTGAGAGCATATGCTGTTGAAGGAAACTGCCAACTAAGCATCAAATATCTCTATGGACTGACGAATATATTAAAGAAAAATGTTGAATATTGTTCGTTTAAAAAAAGTCTTTATGTATTGATATACTCATTATTTTTACATCTTTCTCAGCTTAACACACATCTTCACTGGTATATGCAAATACTTATGTGGCTTGTTTAACAGGTCTCTGCACCCGAGTCTCTTCATGTACGCAGACAAATATTTACTTTTAGATAGTTAATCATACTTTTTAAAGCACAAATATCTGATGCACTTTACACTATTAGAAATTCTTTCTTTAATCAAAAATCAAGTTTTTGAACACAAGTTAAGTTTACATCACCCTTTTAAACGATGGTGATGTGCTTTCTACGTTTAACACAGTAACTTATGGGGGGGTCCCACAAAACTTTAACAATATTTTAATACTTGAAAATAGATATCACCTGGCAAATTTGCACCCTCATTTCCTAACCACTGATGGGAAAAATATCAATTTTCTTTTGGCTCAATAAGTGAGTCTTACCATTACTTTTGGTGCCAAAAATCTCTTCTTCCATTTCCCTAATAGAAAGGGTGCCCAAAACGTTATGGTAATCCTCTGTTTGATTTTTACTGACTTGGTTAGCTTCCTGTTTCCTCTAACATCCACATGAGGCTTTGCAATTGTTATGCGTTGCTGTCAGAAACTGTGCATACATTTACCTGCATCACATTATCTTCTACTCATTAACTGATCTATAGGTAGAAAGGCGAGTAATAGGCTTGATAATGGAATATTAAAAAAATCCGTATGACAACACACAAAGTAAGAATTTTTTCCTCTCTAAAGATAACAACGCATCACTTTGCATTACTACATAATATTGCTACAGAAGACTCAGTATTTAATGCTAACAATACAACAGTGTTTTAGACAAGTGCATAATCTCAATCTCAGCTGAGAAACCCATAGCAAATTTTTTAAGTTTCGCTGTTCTAGTGTATATAGCTGTAACCCTTCCCTAAGTTTACGCCAAGAAGTGTGGGTGCAGTATAAAATGCACAGGGTGAGAAAGTATTAAGAAAGCAAAAATTACCTGAAATATTTTATTATATTTAATTAAAAAGTGATGCAAATACCCTAACACTTATAATATTTACAAAAAATATTTCAAATGTGACGTTTATCACCCAATTGTGCTTCACAAAGAGGAAGTTTTGTCCCACTAAACTGAAGACAAGCAAAACAGGCATATATATTGAAACATAGACAGTATATAATCACCTACAAATTAACTCAGAAAAACCCCATCAGCTCGAAAAGTTTCTTCTACATCTTTTGCCAGCGCTATTAATCAGGCTGAGAGAGATTTGTGCCACAGGACAGAAAACTTATTCTTTGAACATTTTAACATTTGCATGGTGTATCTCAACTTTTCTAATTCAGAATACATGGTTTGCATGAATCAGAAATACTACTCTCTTCTGTCGCTGCTTTGGTTTTAACTAGAGTATATCAAATTGCTCAGATTTCATTATACTCTACATCCTTCTGGGAAACAGTAAGAGGGTAGGCATAAACCATGTTTGTGTTAGGACACTGCTGTTTGCCAACCTCTTCACCAGGCTGCGCTGACCATTCTCAAGTGATCATCAGTTCCAACATCTCTCCCAACTTAGAAGCAACACATCCACAACCTGATGTGCAACAGATAAATGCAATGGATTTCAGTAATACCGGCATGGCTACATAGGAGTCTCATGCCTTCCCCACCACAATTTGCATCAACCCCTTCATGAGGAAATTCTTATTTTTAATGCTCACTCTGACCACTGCCAGCAGAAGAAATACTTGTTTTAGTGAAACATTCACTACAATGATTTCCAGTTCTCACCTTCTTGGTATGACATTCTAAACAACACAGAAAACACCCGAATCCCTGTATCTCTGTAACAAAGACTGTGAGAATTACTGTTTTATGCATCTAAATTGTCAAAGGCTACATGGAACTTGAAAGATAGCATTACCTGAACACCTGGGTCATCTTCATCTTCAGGATGAGGTGATGGTGGTGGAGTTTTTTCCAAATCTGAGTTTTCAGAACCTTCCTTTCCCTTGTTAACCTTTTTCTTTGCAGCACTAGTTTCTGAATCTGGTTTCTTGTTACTGAAACAGAGGTATTTTTAATCAGTATTTGTACAAAAATGTAAGCAAAAAGTGCTTAAAGAAACAGTTAATCTATGAGATGTTTATTTTTAATTGCCTTCCTTACTGAAGTATTTAAACGTCACTGTAAAATCAATGATGCACAGGCCATCACTACCCATTTCCCATTCCTGAACAATGGACACCTCGCCTCTTTCCTTCAGTATCTTGGACAGCAACACTGAATATGTCTTCAACAAGAAATTAAAAATGAGACTGGAAAGGAAGAGCTGCTCTCTTCAAAACCTGCACTTTTTCCTGAAAAAAAGTTTTCAGGTGTTTGAGCAACCTGACACATCTGAAGAGGAACAGGATAACACGAGCACTTGTCTTGACATTAACTGTGTGGACCAGCAGAAACAGAGGAAGTGTTACCAAAACAAAAGACCAAATGAGAAAATTCCTTGCCTTCTTCTACGATCCCTGCTATTTCCAAGCAGAAAAGGCACTTTTGTGTCAGCTCCGAGGGCACCCGTACAGCTTCAGTGCATGCAAGCAACTGCAGCTTGCATGTGTGTAAGAATTACCCAGCTGGTATCTCAGCACCTACATGATACTAGAAAACTATATCCACTGATGGCGGGGAAAGGTTCGGGGGATTGTTTCTCCCCCTTCTCCCGCATGAAAACATTCACCACCTGAGGAGCTGGGACCCCATCTCTCCAACTGCACTCAGAGGCCTGGAAATGGGTGAGGATGCATCTATCAAAACCCAGCTCTAAATAACATCACCACCAAATCATGCACCAAGACGATCTTCAGCATTGCGGGGGTGAAATTTTTAACCGACAACGAAGAAGAATCGATGGTAAAAGTTAGCAATTTTAAACATATTTAGCCTTTGAGTCTCGCATGGGTTTTTGCTAGTCTTTTTCCCCTCTGTGGTCACACACCCCCACCCCCCTCCTCCCCCTGCCTGTTACCGATTTGACAGGCTGCTTGTGGAAGCTGCCGAGGCATTTAAGAGCATAACAGTTATGCACAGGTACCCAACAAACAGCGAGTACAGGTCGCCAAGCAGCACAACACGTACTTTTATTTGGCTCCTGCACCCTCAAAGTTTTAATATCATACCCAGGATGCTGCCTGGAGTTCGTTTTTCCTTCATAATCCCCAGCCTTGTAACTTCTCAACAAAACACCAGCTTTAAGCTTGTTCATATTGACCAGCACGTTGGCCCACTGAAGGGGTTATTTCAAAGCTGCGCTTTAAAATTCCCGAATACTGTTAGGTGTCGCTTTGGGTTGAGGCAACTCAGTTGCGGTATCGGGTTTTGGGGTTTTTTTGCAGCCTGCGTTTAAACTAATGTTGACTGGAAAATAGTAAGGTTTACAAGTGGAAAGACTGGGAGTTTTGGAAATGAATTTGTGTTATGGTGAAATTACAGGGCATGACACGGCTCTCCTCTAAAAAAACAAAACAAACAAAACCAGGAAAAAAACAAAAACACAAACTGAGAATTTGAAATGGGGGTGGGGGTTGGGGGTGGTGGTGTAGTTTGACACCGCGGAAAGAGCGCGGATATAAGCCAAGCCCTTCAGGAGGCGGAGGAGGAGGAGGCGGAGGGGAGAGCGGTGCCCGCCCCGCCCGCCTCCCCCGGGCGCGCGGGCGGCGCGCGGGCAGCGGCTCCCCTCGCGGCGTTTGTTTCCGCTCTAGCTGCCACCAATGGCACAAAGCCGCAGCTGAAGCGGGGCCCCCCTCGCCTTTCATCCGCGCGCCGAGAGCGCTGGCGTCGCCCCGGCAACCCGCGGTCACGTGACCAGCACCTGCTCCGCTGGCTGGCGGCCACCGACTGCAGCCATCTGCTTCCCTCAATCAGCGCCCGGCCGCTCCCGGCACCTGCGCGGCCGCCGCCGCCGCCGCCTCCGGGCGCCCCCCCCCGCCTCTCCCTCACACACCAACCACCCCACCACCACCACCCCCCGGCCCTTTTATCAAATCACCGCGAAACCGCTTCCAAATTAAAAAAATAAAAATAACACAAAACAAAACCCAAACAAACAAAACACCAAAAAACCCCACTTCACGTATTTCTTGAATTTGTTGAAATCAAAGGTAACCCGTCCGGGGAGCTGGACAGCCGCCAGGTGAAGCAGGCTGACAGCCCTGTGCCTCTTCCTCCCCTGACCCCCCCATAAATCAGAGCAAGGCGCGCAATTAAGTTCAGTAGTCGTTACCGTGCCCCCGGGTGCGCCGCTGCCCATGAATAACGGGCTTAAAGTCCGGGGAAGAATAGTGTGGCCTAGGTTTGATAAAATATCAATTTGCTGAAAGGCCGGGAAGCACTAACGAGGGCCCCGCTGCCCCGGGCGGCCGCAGCGGCTGCCACTGCACTCCCCGGTGCTTGCTGCACACAAAGACCCTGCCAGTGACTCCAGCCCTGGTGGCAAGGTCCACCCCGACAAAGGTTTCTTTCTCGTCTCGTGTTAGACCTTTCCCCACTCGGAGTGGCAGGGACTCCGAGCTGAGAGCATTTCATGACCTATATGTACCCCCGAGCCGTGCCTAGGCCTTCGGAGTCGCTCTTGGTAACAGACACACAGATGAAGCAATTCGGATGCGGTTTCAAATCTCCCCCATTCCAAGGCCAGTTAAAGACAGACATGTGAAAGAGCCACCAAGTTTGGGAGAACAAAGCCCACGTGCAGCTCCACCGGGAATTTTGAGTTCTAAATTCAGCAGAAGAATTGCGCTTTTCATGTGTGCTGTTACAAGAAAAGAAAGGAAGGTGAAGAGCAAATCATAGAAGAACAGCACCGTCCCCTAGAGCAAGGCAAGGCTTTGCTTCCCAGTGCATCTCGCACCCAGGAGCTTCACCTGGCCGGTGGGAGCATCGGCTTCCTCGAATTGTCAGCCACTCTGGTTCCTCTCCTTCTTCCCATGGACCCAGTGTGATTTGATCCTGACAATTAAGTGTACCCAACTTCTGACTCAGCCTTTCCACTTTCTGGCAGATCATACTCATGCTGTTCAGGAATGGTGTTAGTCTGGACCAGAATTACCTTTCCACATGTAAGTACAGCCAGGTAAAAACCTCTTTTTAGACACTCTGCCATTACCATTAGGTCTGTGTGTCTATGCTTAACTCTGGATGCACATCTGATAGTACTTTCCAAATCTGGCAACAAGGAAGGCAAACCGTAATATACACACGTTCAGACGACTCTCATGTTTGTTTTTACACTTGCACGAATACAGAAGCTAGCCAAGTCCCAGTAGAGACAGGATAGTGTCCAGTCCCAAACAAGAACTATAAAACTGGGGAAAAAACAAAGTAATATTTGCCACACACAAAACACTAAAATATTTCCAAACTGTCTGTTAACAACTAGTCCTTCTGTTCAAGTGATACTAACACAGACATTTCAGATGAGATGTCTTACAATATAGCTGTCCAACACCACTTTCTGATTTCCTCCTCCTATCCCCGAGCGCGGCACAGCACACTGACCAAAGGGGATCAGTAAAAGACAACCTGCAGAAGGTCAGAGAAGTGAACAACGTGAACGAAAGGGGCTGAAGAGGAAAACAGTAAGCAGGATAACTGAAAGAAAGCTTGATTTACAATATGAGAGCAAGTATCCAAACTTTGATAAACTGTTTTGTGTCAGTCAAGCGCTAGGTCAAACTCCAGGAACTTACCAGGGCCAAACCATCTGACTCAAAAACACCCCAAAAAGCATTGTACCCCTTGCAGGATTAAGAGGGGAGGTAATTAGCCCATATGTTTACATTGTGCAACTACTTGATCTGATCTGGGTAACTGACAGATCTGTTTATTAGTGTAATTTATGATGGCTATCAGGGTTTGGATGATGCTTTTTCCTGTAATTTAAACATTTAAAGTAAGTCAGACAGGCTATTGATTCCTATCTTACCATTTGAGAACACTGTCTGACAACAAATGAACGACTGGATCCTGGCTTTAAAAAAAAATAAAAGTTACACATCCACTGTGGAGCATCAAAACAGTAAAAAAACAAATCCCACCCTCTCAAAATGTTAGAGCTGTCAGACTTTCTGTCCTGCCTTACCGGAGGAAAACAATTATTTTTAAAGCTCCTAGTGTAATCAAAACATTTTTTTTTAAAATCAGTTTTTATATATCACAAAAGTAGGAAAAAACAATAGAACAACAAGGTTTTTTTCCCAGCCTGAAAACTCAGCCAAATTACTAAGAAGTACGCTTGGGTAACAGCGAAGCCCACAAGGCCTGCCTGCAGCAAAGGCAAAGGTAAATATCAGGCAGCTGGGCTGGTTCAAAAGGGAGATGAGGACAGGTGTGAATAGGAACAGCCTCAGTGGACGCACACATTGAGATCTCACACAATTTCCTGTTCTCTCCCACAGGCACCCCCTTCCTGCCTTGCTCAGGATGATCCGGAGCTTGGGAGTGGAAACTACCACCACCTCCCTGGGACCTCTCTTCCTGTCCTCCAGCTCCCCAGGGTGCTGCGTCCTGCCGCCCGCACTGCTCCCCCGTGCAGCAGCCTCTTCCCGCTTCCGCAGCCAGAAGCCATCCCCTTTCCGATACAACAAACAGTGAATCTGTGCGCCAAAAAAGTCCGTCTCCACTACCTCTAAAAGAGGTGGTTATGCTCACGCTTAGCACGCTTGTGAGCAGCAGCCCACTCGCTCTTCCCTGCATCCCAGACTGCTGCTCTAGGTGTGGGAAGGATGAAGAGTTTCCCCTGCCACAGGGAGGGGAGGAAGCGGATAAGAGCAGCCCTGCGAAGCACAGCACACTGCTTTGGGGAGATGGGAGGAGGGATGAGCTCCTGCAAAGAGCTGCCATTTGGCCCTTGCAAATAGTTACTGCTTCTCCCACTGCAATCAGTGGCCGCTCTCTAGGATTTCATAGGAAGCAGCAGCAGAGATATCAGCTGTGCTGCAGCATGATCTTCTCAAACAGGTGGTCCTCATCTCCTCTAGGGACAGGCACAGGAGGAACAGACATCTGAGCCATGACTTTGCAATTCAGTAAGACTACTTGCTTTTCCCTGTCCATCTACTTTTGGAAAAATCTGCCTCATTTGCCTGTGCCTGAAGCTGGGTCCGTAACACTCAGAGCCCACATAATACTCAGCACCACACAATTTAATGAAAACCCTTCATTTGTGATCCTGGGTATACTTACATTTTGCTTTCAAACCTGACGAGTTTGGTCCACAATAGATTTGTTTTGCAATTATTTTTTTTCCCAGCCACCACTGTGTTTGTCTTTCTGCATTGGCAGGATTGGGCTAATATCCATTACAAGTGTAATAGTACAATATTAATGCGTGATCTTTCTTTCAAAATCACCAAGTATGCAGTATAACATACTAGCAGCCCATTTGGGTGTTTTCTCTCTCTTTAAGATGCAATGGGACACACAATTCAAACAAGCACAAAATTAATCAGCTTCTTCCGTTCTCCAGTCTGACTGCTGTCCCTCGCATGAAGGTGCATTTCAGCGAGGCAGGCTCCTCATTTTGTCACTGCTTACACTAAAGATAGAGATGTGAAGGATAAAGTTTCTGTTTTTTGTTATTATTTGTTCAACAAAAGGATTGTACTGTTAGTCAAAATTGGAATTGAAATAACGGTTAAATTACAAGTTATATTAAATTATGAAATGGTTAAAATACTTAAATACCAGGGGTTTTTTATTTTTGTGTATACTCTAATACAGGCTGTGTCAAAATTAACTACCAAGGACTTATGCTCTGTCCAAAAAAATGTTGCTTTTCAATACGCACATTTCCTATGTCTGGCTTTATTTACCTGAATTTTACCTGAGTGCAACACTCTTCTATTAAAACTGATCAGCTTATTGAGGAATGAGAACTGTTAGTTTTGCACAGCATTTAGAAATCTAAAAATCACCCTACTCCTTTCAATGCTTAGAAGCAAAATACTGAGTAATATAAACCAGGAGTAGTAAACACATGCCAGATACTAACTTTGTCAAGATATTTCACTTCTACATAATAATCCATAATCTACATTAACTTGCATTAATCTCAATCATCTCAGTTACTTTAATATTTCCTTTCCAGAGTTAGTGCTGATGAAATACTGGGGGTCAGATGATTAAACGTTTGGACTGTTGATTTATTTCAAAACTCAATTCGGTGATCTGTCACTGGACAGGCTCCCTGGTCTGTGATATGGCCAGGGTAAGCAAATTTCTTTCACCGATTTAAAATTCTTTGGCAGCACAGCATCCCACACAGTCTCAGAATTCTTCAAAGCAGTTTGATACTGAAGCTGACAAGACCACAAGATGAGAACAACCTTGTTTTCAAGAGAGCATTTGGCAACGAAGACACAAGCCCATTGCGGGTAAAGTGGGACTTTCTCCACACCCTCAGTCAGCATGAGGAACAGCAAATGCTCTCAATGCCGCTCCAGACATGTTTCCTCTCACAGGTAAAACAGCAGCACTGTTTTACTGTAAGTTGTCTGGCCACCCAGGGACAAGAGTCATTGCATAGGAAAGAAGACTCTTCTACAATAAAACTTAGAAAGCAGTGATTTGTTCCTTCAAAGGAAACACTGCTCCTTTAATCTGCATGGCACATCCCAAGGTTTAGAGAAGACACGCAAAGAGATATTAGGATCGAGTGGACAGGACAGACCAGCTCTGAGGCCTAATGTCCAGCACAGCCACAGGAACCCATGCTTGTTTTTGAAGCAGACTCCTCCTAACCACTGGTTATTAAACAAAGCTTAATTGTAGTCAAGACCTTGTAAAACTACACTAATTGAGGAGTCCTGCAGTAAAAGTTGTTCTACTTCTTGGTGACAAAAATTTGCTGGGAGATGCTCAATAGCGTGTGATGTGGCCTAGTTAACCTTTCAACTTAGGAGTACAGAGAAATGGAACAAAAAGGTTATTTTAGCTAATACTAGTATTTTGGTTTCAAAATATAACTGAAGAGTTTTTCTAAGCTGTGAATTGCTGTGTATGTGTAAACCCCATCCTTAGGGCAGTCAAACACAGCCCAAGTAACTTCTGCAATAGGGATAGGCTGATCAACTGTAATTTACTGAAGAGGTAATATAACCTGTTCAGGACAGCATTTGATTTTACACGCCAGTGTTTAAAAATTTTTCAGGAAACATCGTCTCTGCTAATATAGAAACAGCTCTTTCTTGCTAAAGGCACAAATAATATCTTACTGTCCGTGCCTCACTTAGTCACACAGCTGTGTCAAACCTAACCAGTAGTCAGTCTTGTAGAATATATGCAAAGCTGATACATTAACTACAATTTTAAAACCCTAATACAAATGGGTTTTGCGAACTGATTTGGATTAACCAAGTCTGGCTGTGCTTCCATCTGGAAGTTATATTTTATAACACTAGCCACATCTTGAAAAACAGATTCAGATGTTTGGAACAAATTCAGAACAGTTGTAAGAAATTCTAGGTACAAATGAAAAAAAATTGAGCTTTAATGTCTTTTTTCCTCTCAGTTTTCTTTCAAGTAGGCATTTATAATCATGGTGTTTAGGGAGTTGAGGGGTAAGGAAAGAATCTGTGTTATTATCTGTGACGTATTTACTCGTGTAACGGCAGTTTGTTCTTTTTCATACTACTCTGGAGCATTTTAAGCCTATCCTGATAAAGGGACATGATGCTGAGTGAAAACAGTTAAGAAACAGGATTGAAGCATCTGGTCTATCCACAAAGATTTTCTGCTAGGAAAATTGTCTTTACATGAAACAGCAAAATTAATCTAATCCCTAGAGTAAGGGCACATCAATATCCATATAAAAATGCCTTTTTAGCAGCAGAGCTTATAGCCCATGGGTTGTGTCAGTATAAAATAGCATCTGTAAGGGTTGTACAACTTGTAACAACACTAAGTACCTAACTCACTTCTTTAGAGAAAAAAAGTCAAACCTTTTTCCTCTAAACCTTCATCTCTGCATTTGGTCAAACCTATATTAATGTTGGAGCAATCTGATTTCTTCATACACAAACCACACAGGAGGACGGATGAGCATTAGAAGAGAAAGAGTTTTGAAATCTAACACATCCTGGAATTTTTATGCCTTAAAAGAAAAATTAACCTTCTGCCCTTCCAGCTTGTTTAAAATAACTGTAAAGCCATAAACAGGAAAGCCAAACAGAGAAATGTGCCCAGGTTCCTCAAAACCATGATGCTGTAGATGGTAGAAGGCAAACAGCAAAACAAGATTTCCTCTCCACCCAGGCCATTTAGCACAGATGCTCTAGAAATCCCACAAACACAGTTTTTCTCTGATCGCATACAGAAGTTTCCTGACTTACCTAGCCTTTTTGCTGGTCTTGGGTTTTGGCGTGGTATTTTTTGCTTTCTTTTCCTTTGGCTCTTTAGGGGTCTTAGGGACTTTGGGGGTCTTGGGTTCCTTCTTCTCCTTGGGTTCTTTAGGATCCTTCGGTTCTTTTTTTGCCTTGGGCTTTTTCTTTTTCTTCTTCTCTTCTTGGGAGCAATCCACTGAGTTTCTGCTTAGATTCTGACCGTCAAGTCCCCCAGGAAAGTCTTCCTTACCAAAACCTTTACTGGGACCTTCTGCAGCAATGTGATTGTTTTTCTTTTTCTTTTTCTTTTGCTGTGGCTGTGGCTCAATTGATGGCAGATAATCATCGCTTTTCACTAGCTGGGTATTCGGTCCACTAACCTGAGTCATATCCGGCACTGGTTTCTCTAAAAAGGGTTCCGATGGAGAATGCTGAGAGAGACAAATAGAAATAAAATTGTAGATTTGCAACGTTCATTTCTAAAACTTTGCTCTTTTGGAGCAAGAGGTTACAGAGGGAGAAAATACTAAGCAGAAGATCAACCTAGTAGTGTATCTCAAACATTGTACAGTAAAACAGTAAAAAACCAAAGGTTTCTGCAGTTAAAACAGTAGCAAAATGGCCAGAAATTTTTTATATAGAAAGGGTAAAATTATTCTAAAGCTTGTATTCAAAGTGGAAGTATAGAAAATATTTACAGTCTTCAACATTTAGATGCAAAAGGACAGCAACTGTTATACCAGGTATTTCAAAACAGCTGTTAGTAGAATGACTAACTTGTTACAAATTATTCAGTCGCCCTGGAATTTTGTCTTCCAGTTAAAGAATTGTTAAAGTTTGTTTCTAGACATGCAAAGGAAAAGAATGTATAATCACAGGCTGTATTTACAGAAGATTAATCAAGGTAATTTGCATTGGTTCAGCTGTGACAGGAGGTATTTTGATCAGCATGTGAAGGATTAAGCCACTTTAAAACATAACATTGTATTACATTTTATGTCAAAGACCCACAGCTCCCTACTTGTAATTGAAACAGATTTGTTCCTGCTACAGACGGGACAGAGAACACCTTAAGCGTTTGTGACCCTGCAAAAACATCCTATTCCAAAGCCTGTATCATGTATCAGGTTTACACCAGACTTACAAAGCACAGGAAACTCTACATATAATCACACAAATTTTAAGTGCCTGGACTAAACATATTGAATATATTTGCAACTCTCTTGCTCTTAATGGTTCTGTTCTACACAAAGATCCATGAGTCTGCAATGAAAAAAAAAAAGTCTAAGCAAAGTCTACCATGACTTTGCAGCATATCGAAGCTCTAACCTGCTTCTCCTCACTGCCTGCCCGTGGTTACAAATGCAGGACGACAGTGCTTTTCAAAAGGAAAAGTAACAGCATGACACCGTACTGATGCCTGTCTTGCAACTGCATATATGGTCAGACCATTTTCCCACCCTTGTTCTCTCTCTGTTTCTCCTCCTTTTCCCTAAAAATTAAGTCAGGATGATTCTAGGTAGAAGAATTCCCCATTAGCTGTGATCATGAAGTCTAGCCATTCGAGATGCTTGATCCATTGAATTGGGGAGAAGAAAGGTTTATAGCAAATCAGAATTTTACTTCTAGGAATAGCAGTGCCTGTGTAACTGTCTAAATGTTATTCATGTTTCCTTTTCTCCACTTTTTATTCAAACTGCACTTACTTAGGAGCGGCAAGCATGCAAACAAATGACTACAGACCCAAGTCCATGAGCATACACAGACATATACTTTAGCCACCTGGATCTTAAGAAAAAAGCACTTGAAGATTTAGGAAATAAAATTATTAATCTCGTTACATGAGAAAGTGAATGCATGTGTATTTTCTAACTATTTTCAGCATTTCTTCACATTAGCATAAAAAATGCTGTGCCCTGAATAAACTCACATACTCAGAAGCTACCCAAGCAGCAGAAAGAGAAAGGCTGAAAAGAAAGGAAGACAACTCTTCATTGCTGTTTGGGAGAGGTTTGAACACTACGAGCTAGACACTACAGTTCTTTATGGAAGAGACTCCAGGAAAAGAGGGAAGGCCTGAGTGCTGGACCGAAGATCTGGGTCTACGTGGCATAACCAAGAACTTCCAGGATGACTTCTGCATGCTTCTGTCCTCTGCCTGTTTATTAAGATACTTTTTAGTGCAACAGGGTCTTAGTTGCAGTGGAAACTCAGCCCTAACGCAAGCCTGATGCACCCGTTCCACTAGCACCACATCAGTCAGGCCCACCTCAAGGCAATCTTATGTTAGGCATCCTGAAGTAAGAACCAACACCTCTTCTACAAATCTGTCGTCACCAGAACACTTACATACCTTCATGCTGAAAAGTTTAAAGACTGGGTATCTGTACAGAAAATGTTGACCCCAGGATGTCAGCTGCGCCAGTGAGTTCTGTGGTCCAATTATACATTACATAAAACAGAGATATTTTAAAATCTTCTAACTGGTTTTGAATTTGGTTGACTGAATTGCACGTCTCCTTAGATTTGTTCTGTCTTCTCTGTACCTCACACCGTTATGTACTTGTACTGGCTAACACTTATTTTTAGGTAGGAAAAGACAGGAATATTGCACAGATCACCTGTAAGTACTTCTTATCCATGGGTTTTCAGAGCAGTACTTTTAACCTACATTTTCCCAAGGTAGTCAATATATTTTTATATTATCTGCCATTTCATATCTCATGCATCCTACGTTTTTCAGAGACCTTTAGTGCAAGTTTCATCAATGTCTTCAAGATGTTCACTGCAATACTCAGTTCTCTTTTTAAATACTGTTCACTTGCTGTGTCTAACATATAAGAAATCTAAGTTTTTCTTTCCGTTATTTGTAACATTTGTATTGATCAAGTACCTTGTGTTTGGCACTACAGTGTTTGCCATATTAAGAGAGACTTCTACAACTATCTGAAAGCTTATCTATAAGGCCCAACTTTCTAGAACAAATCAGAATTGGTAGTTTAATTTACTTTCTTCCTCTTAAGCGTGTGAAGCAGCCAAACCAACAAATATTAAAAACCACAGGAAATCCAGTAATGTCACATAAATTTAGTTCTATAAAATTTTCAAGGTTGAACCCTCATTAGTGATATGACCGCGTCACTGAAATCAATATGAAGTTTTATACACGCTTGAGTGTTCTCATTACATTTTAAAGCTAATTCAAAGAATTAATCCTCATCTCCTAAGATCTGTGGGTTGTTTTTTTGGTGTTGTTTGCTGGTTTGTTTTAGAAGTCTGAACAACAGATTTCAGCACAGTCACAAGCAAATCTGAAGGTAAGGCCAGCAGCTTTCCAGGTTTCCACATCAGCAATGTCAGCCCTTCATGATTTGACATTTGTAGTTTTAATGTAAGGTCTGGCCAGAAGGTAAAGCACTGAGCATAGCAGCGATTGTTTCCACACTGTAGTCCTCAGTAACTCATTCTGGAAGATGGCATCCTGTGAAAATTCAGATTCTTATGACCTCAAAAAGCTTATCCACACAAGTCATTCTCAGGCTCCAAAACAACTTAAGACTGTACATTAAACTTAAATGTTATGCATGAAACAAATTTAAAAAAACCCCCAAACTTACTGCCTTTTATTTGCAGTACCAAGTCACGGGCATTACCAAGCATACAAAGTAAGATATTATGGTTTTGTTTCATAACATTCACAAGCTACAAAAAGCCAACTCTGCCCTAATTAGGCTTTGGTTATATTTCCTATTACTTGAAAATACATTACTCTTGCCACATGCCACTCCCTTTGCAGTTTGGCATGTTTTGTAATTCACTTATGCATGCTCTTTTAAATTGTAGGACTCTTTCAAAGAAATGGGTGTGATTAAGTTCATTTTTCTAGGAAGTCTGTGCCTACACTTTTGCAATATGCTAAAACGGTTTATCCCTAACTGACAAACCCACATTGCTCCCTAGTGTGAAGCTGTGTAGGAGCAGCACAGATCTAGTGAGGAGATTGGAAGAAGCCTGAAAGATGCATTTGCTTCCCTCAAACTAGTGGTCTGCTCTTTCTTAAGAGGGGAGAAAAGGAAGAACAGGCTTTCACTGGTAAATATTAGTTTCAGCCTGCCACAGGGAATTATTTCAAATAGTTCTACTTCTTTAAATCTACAAAGGATTAACTCTAGTTACAGGGTCACAATTTCTCATGAAAGAACCCCATTTTCCATTTACAAAATAATAATAAAAAATGTATATTACAAGTTTTTACCAAAAGATTGAAAAATTTACCTGCATACTTCAGAGAAATCGCTTTCCTGCTGCTTTGAGTAATAACAAAGCCGTAATTTAGTATGTTGGTACAGAATTTAATCTTCCACAGGAAGGAAACCAGTGAAGATTAAACAAAAATAGGTATTAATCCTATTTGATATTGGAGCAGAATTATTTTTGGTATTATTTGAAATAAGGTGAAAAAGGTGCTTAAAAATATTGGTGTGTTTACTAGACTCACATCTCTCTAAATCTTTTAGAGAAAAGCTGTTTTTGTAAACATTTAACAAAGAACAGATGGCCTGTTTTAATCATGCGAAAAAACCTGGAGCTCACATTAATACTCCTACCACCGACTACTGGGGCTAGTCACCTCCCTAACCAGCAGTGTGGTACTGCCTTCAGAAATACTGTTTAATTTTACAATGGACATTTTCTCATCAATTCCCACTGCTTGACAGTTAATCAATGCTATTAACATTCAATATCACAACGCAGGCCACTCCTAAAGATCGTAGCTTATTAAAGCAAAACAGAGATTCTTGAACTCTGAGGAGTTATGATTTGCAGCCCAACAGGTTACCTACGACGGAAATATGCTTTTGCATTATCAGTAAAAGCCAACAATATCCAAGGAAATAATAAATAAAAGCACTATCCAATAAATTGTTTCTGGAGTGCAAAAATCTCACTTTTCTGGAATTCAAACTAATTTTTAAACTTCCAAACATGTATCACCAAGAGCTGAAAAATGAAAAATGAAGCTGCTCGCATATCACAGCTGCTTAACACATTTAGAACTAAGCTTATTCTCCGCAGCCTAAAGCACAGATAGATGTCTCAAACCAGGCCTGTTACATAAAGTAGCAAGACGGACAGGATGTAGGATTAATCCAGGGAGGGAGGTTAAGGAGGAGAATCTTTCTGTTGCTTGAACAAGGACTGAACCACAATCAACTGTACTTAAGCACTGAAAGTAGCTGAGTGTCAGTTCCCTAGCAGAGCAGCAACTTGAGCCAATTTAAGCTTTAAGAAGTATGAAGCAAGAGCAGTAAAGTATACGACATGACTCAGCTAACTTGGTGAAATTTAAACATCAGCACCAAAAACAAAAAAAAGGGCAACTCTTTTTTACTAGGACTACTTTCATTTCCTCCATGGGTACTTCCAGACTCCCTGGTCTTTTCCGTATTTTGAAACTGTAACCACACTTCATTTAAATTTTCTTGAACTTTGGTTTATTAACTAAGTTGTGTAACAGTAGAGCAAGTGCTCAGTCAGTTCCCACTGGCTCCAAAACACAAACCTCCCCGATATGATACCAGTATGATGGATAATTTCACCTTAGGTAAATCATTACTGAATATTTTCATTTGCAGCAATTGCAGTCCTGTTAAGTTACCACCTTCGCTTTGGAAAAGTTAAAACAGCAACTTGTGACCAAAGAAAGTTCTTTTAAAACAGAAGACAGACTACAGCATAGCTTCTGGAAGCAGATCTACCTAGTGCCACAGAGATCACCCGTTTCGAATTTGTATCCTTCCTGATAGCACGGTCCCCAAGGTGTTAAAAGCCATCACATGTAGAAATTGCTCCACAATTCCTCCTTTCAAAGGTTAATGAAAGGATTCATCATCCCTCTGGATTATTTAGAGCACACTATTCATCCTGACTATCCTCCAAACAAATCATTTGGAAAGTTTCCACATCATGTCTCTATACATTGCTTTGTCCCTGCAATTCTCAACTTGTCTCCTCAACACTTTCAGCATTAGGCCTGTCTCGGCACTTCCTCGATCTGAAGGACGTTTCAGTTTTTCTAGACCAACGTAAATGCTTTTCAGACACTGTCTATTTAAAAATCTCACGTATCAGTTAAAAAGTCCAAAATAAACAGGAATCAACACCAACTCTGAAATCACAACCAAATACCAGTACCTACATTCAAAAACAGTAGAGCTGTAGGTTTCTTCTACAGTAGCTAAAGTCCAGAAACATCCTCAAGACTACGCTCACACCCATCATTCTTTCCGAAATCTGTTTTACCTGTTTCTCCTCCTCTATTGTGAATGATGATCCCTTCCCTTTTCTGTGAAACTACTGCCTTGAACTGAAGATATATAGGTCTCTCTTACTTTACCATATGAAAATACTCAGTATCTTTTCTGCAATAAAGGGAAAGGCATCACACCAGATGAGAATGAACGACTGTTTTGCAAAAAGACTCCACAGGAATCTTGTGGTTTACTAAATCTGTCGCCATACTTCTAAAAAACACAGATGAAAATGTATGGAAGACAAAATTCTACTAATACCTTCTTAGCAAGACATGACAATTAAAAATCACTTTGCATGAAAAAAGTTCATGTTTTAGTGAAGTGCTACTGCAATAGCATTTTATTCCTTAAGCAAGTCTTCTTGCTCTGTTACTACTAATGGGAGACTATTGTTGAAAAACAGGTGCGACTACTAAAGAATTAAAACTTTCTGATCCAAAGTTTTCAGAAAAACTCCCTATCAGAGGAGCATATTTTGATGCCAGAAGCATCCTAACAGTGGAGTGGAAGTGATTAAAACCAGTCTTAATGCCCTCAGCAAAAGTACACTCATTGCTGATCTGGGGGAGCTGAAAATATCACCCAGTCACTGTGTGTGGAAGAATAAAACAATGCTATAAAAAATACAGAGTTCCTTAATAAGAGTCTCAGCACAGCTACAGCATTAGAATTATTTATTTTCTGGTCAAGTACTCTGTGGAGTAAAACAGATTACAAAAGAAGAATGACACTAACCTGGCCATCCAAAAAGCAAACATTCCATTACATGTTGTAGCAATCATATGTAGCAACACTGTTTCGTGCTCACATAAAGTGAGAGGTATTGCTAAACCTTTGGAATATCAGCCAGTGCGATGAGCACCGACAGTCTGCTCACAGCTCAAAAACAACTAACTTCTCCTGTAAGAGAGCGCTTCTGGTTGCTGACCATCGATCAGAATCAACATCGGTGTTGATCAGACAGTATCAGACAACTGCCACCCCTACAATAACGAAGCGTGTATGCTCCAGATTGGCTTTCCATGTAAGAAATTGCAATAGCTACCACACTGATTACATTTAAATGTTAATGTGATGGTCCGCAAGCCAAACGTTTTATTAATACTTTTTTTGTTATAGATTACTTCATAATATATACTGGCTTAGACAGCAGCATAAGATTGCTCCTTATGCAAGCAGGGTAAGTCCTAAATACTACAGACCCGTAGCCAGCACAAGCCTGACTCTCCACACTCCATCACCAACATGTAGACTGGTCTACTAACTCTAGCTGTAGAGACACAAGAAAGGGTGGGACAATTAGGTACTGAATTTGACTGGCAAAAGCGGTATCGCTCATGTCAACAGCTTATGCTTTACCCCAAGCCTGCCTTCCCTGCACAGCCACTGTTGAAGGAAACCTCACTTCTGTGTACGCTCCATTATCAAGCAGCAGACAAGCCAGAAACATACCAACATGAATTTCACCACAGTTTTGCAGAGTTTATGCTCTGCAGTCTATACCAGAGGTGGGAAGATGACAGGCAGACCAGCAAGAGTCCTACTGTAAAATAGCCCATAAGCATCTTTTCCTTAACACCTTAATTCTGCCAAGTAGGACCTCTAGTTCAAAATGTGGATGTTTTCTTTGGGAAGTTATGTCTGTGAAGTTACATCCAAGCACAGTTATTAAGACATCTTGTGCTTACTAGACAATTCCTTGGTTCAGAGAATACCCAGGATGTTTACCACCAGTCCTTTCCAACCCCTCTAAATAAGGCAGTGGCTGCACATCTCCGGGCAAGATAGGAGTCACACAGTACAGTAAGACCATGTCAGGATGAAACGGTTTCCAGAGGACCTAGCACAGTACTTCAAGTTCTCTAGGAAAGGCGGAACAGGGGAGGAAACACCTTCACATGTTCAACCAAAACAGTAATATTGAAACAGCTATTATTAAATACATAAGCCTTATAAAGAGTAACCTAACATTTTATCATATATGCAGGCTGAGTTGTTGCTCTTGGCCGTGCCTCCACGTTCCCCACAGCCCTTCAGCTCTGCTGTGAAAGTGAAGCAGTTCCTCTGGAATAGTAAAATGCGACCATCCTCCCCCTCTTGGGCAGGTTTCACAGCCAAGCTTGGAAATTGAAGGTCCTAAGAAAAGGAGAGAAACATACTGCCCTGCACACAAAGCCTCCTCCCTCTGCCAGCAGAATTCCCTCCACTCGGTTACTGAACATCAAATATGTAGAGATCCATCCTCTCTGAAGGGTACCCATTCCCACATTACATGGTATTGCCATCACCACAGGTTATGGCGCTCTGGTACCAACTGAGATTTCCAATTAACACCCTGTCCCCTACCCAGAAAAAGAAAACCCAACAGAACAGTCCTGACTGACTTGGTGTATTAAGTGCTTACAGCCTGCCCATAGCAATTAAAGCAATAAATGTCCCCTAATTATTTTTTTTTTCCTACAGAAGACAAAGTCACTCAGAAAACCATTTGAAGAACCACCTTAATTAGCTCATGTCTACTTCTATCAATACATTTCTCTACCGTTACCACATCTAAATCACAGAGCAAACAGCATCAAGGTTTGTAACTAAGGACAAAAATCAAAGCCCAGCATACTTGGTGCAAATGCTGCTTCCTCTGACCACAACCAACCAAAAGAGTTCTACCTGCCCTTTCACTGCTTGCAGCAGCAACAGCAAAAGCATTACATGCCACAACAGCAAAAGCATGTCTATTCTGGACTTTTTTCCGCTGTCCTTTCTAACCCCCAAAAGAGTAAACCGGATAACTTATTTAACAGGCTATATATGTAAATATATAAGGTGTGAAGTAGTAACTGGATGAAGCTGAGGACTAGCATGCCAGGCAATTTTTATTTCTTCTGCCCACTTAGCAGTGCGTAAGGATCAAGTAAATACCACCTGTTTCATGGACATCCTGTGAGCCCTAGTCCATTGCTTGTAAGGACAGTACTAAATGCTTTACAACTTCAGCAATGAATCGAAAGGACCAAACTGCAGTGAAGACTGTAAGGAAGTACGCTAGAAGCAGAGATGAGCACAGACAGGAGCAGTGTGGATTTAAGTGTGTATTGCCCCAATATATTTACCTGGCACCACTGCGTGCGTATGTATTTTTTTTTAACCATTACGCCTGTGCCAAGAAGTCCTCAAAATCAGCTTTATACATTTCATGTCCATGACTATGTGCCACGTTTGTGTACTGCACCATCATGTCCTTTCTTCTGCACTTGGATATCTTCCAGTCACTCCCTACCAGCTTCAGAAAGCCTTTTATAAAGGCACTTCTCATAGCCAGTTCTTTTGGCCTTCTCATGGTAAGCCACACTCTGCTTTGCCACGCACACCTGTCCCAGAGCAGCCTCTTGCCTCTCTTCTGAGGGCACTCTAATGCAAGTGTCTACAACAGGTCTAGCCCACCTCTGGGGAAAGCCGGCTCTCAGGAGGCACACTGGGGACCTCAGCTGCCCACCCAGCCCCCTCTCACAGAAATAAATGAGGGCAGCAGCTGAATACACTCATAATAATATAAAATATAGCAACCACCAGCAAAATGGTTTCAAACATATTTTTAGACAATTACAATTTGTTAGTATACAGTGTTTGTTCCAATACATTAGTAAGACTAAGATACAACTTCTCTGTCACTTTCCTAACCCCTTCCTTATATACCTAGGAAAACAAAAAGACGATCATTTTTGTTTTAGAAGTTCTCCCCCATCAGATTCTACAGTTGCTAAACATGCATGTTTAAGAAGCCTGCACATATCAAAAATTTATCCATCAACAGTTTAATGACATACATGCATCAGATTATGAAGCTGATGAAAAGAGGATGCAATTCATAGAAAGCCTTTACAAAGAACTTTATCACTTCTGTCTGCCAGCCCTCATGAAAAAAGAGCAAGTTTTCCCCAAAAGTATAAATAGATATCATGTTCTAATAGCTCAATAAGTGGGCAATGGCCTTAGATGTTTAAGATTTCAACAGATGCAACAAAGGAGTCAAACCCCTGAGTTCTTACTCTGCTACCTAGAAAGGAGGTCCCACGGAAGTCCCATGATACTTCCACAATACCATCCACAAATATTTTTATTAATAAAACATTCTGAATTCTTCCACGGTTTGCAGCAAGATTTTTTTAAATTTCACCAGGATACCTTGCAGATAGAGCACACCAGCATAAGAAAAATGAGCTTACAGCATTAGAAGAAATACTACCAGCACAGATACTACACTTCTGTTTCAGTTTGGAGTTGACAAACTTTTACTTCATCAGTATTTTATGTGGATGACTTGCAACAGGCCCCACTAGACAAATGATACAATACTTGTTCTTACCTTGGCATCTCCCCCCTCTGCAGGGCGAAGCTGTACTGTATCCACAAGCAAAAGATTAATTCTTTTTGATTTGTTACTTGAGCCAGTGCTGCGTTGTGTGTGTTTTTTTATTATTTTTTTTTAGCTACAACTTGTACTCTGGACTTTTCTGCTACAAGTTTTTAAAAACACACAGAATTCTCCAGACCCATTGACTTCTAACACTGTAAAATACATAAGGCACCACCAAGGCAATGAAAGTTAAACCTAGCCTAAAACAACTTTTAAAATTATTTTCATGACTTTTAATCTTTAAGTTTGCTGACTTATTCTGATGAAAAGGGTCTCATTTCAGAGCTTCCAAAAAAAGCTGTATTTGGTAAATGTTTTCCAATATCATGATATCCACAGTAGCTCAATCATCTTGTCTCTACTGCTTCTATCTACTCCAAATCTCAAAGTGTTTTACTTTTTGCTGTTTCAATCTCACAGTCCAGGTGAGCATGCTTAGTACTTCGGAGATTCACAATTTAAAATTATCTAAAAGTTAACGTTTTGGTTTGACATTCTCAATGCCACTTCCTTAAGTTGCAAAGAAGTTCCACATCAGAAGAGAAAAAGAAACTCCAAAACCCCACTACCACACATACTTATATTAGCTGTCCCAAATAACTTGGAGTGACTTTTCTAACCCATTTTTATCCAGTGTTAAACTGTTCTTGTCCAGCAGAAATTCAGAAGTTTTCTCCAGACATTGACCAAATGAGCCACCCTTCAAGTGAAATAATAAACAGGCACTGCTGTCTTGGGAAGAGTATTTAAAGTTTACAGTAACCCTAAGAAAAACTATTACTAGTTTTATTTTTTAAATCACAGTCTAGATTAAGTATTTCAAATACTTGAAAACAAAGAATAAATGTCATTCATGTCACTTATGACACAAATTCTACTTCCTAGTACTGAACTTTTTACATTAATATCTTTAACATATAGGCTGACTCTGCCTTAGTTACCTCCAGAATTGCTGCCTCATTCAGCATACAGGATGGATGAGACTCCTAGATTAAATCAGATCTGAACGACTAAGGTATTAACCTGAAAAGAAGACTCATGTTACCCTGAAACCTGAAGTACAGAAAAGGGAAAGATTGCAAGAAGATGGTCTGTGATGAAAGCAGTGAATGTCAGGCAAGTAACTTAGTGTCCTTTTTTCCACCAACCTCAACTCCCTGAGATACTTTTCTGGTTTTTCTAGAAGGGGTTTAAGGTTCCCCTGCCCTTTTAAATGACATACTCATTTCTTTCTATAACAGGGATCTCCAGCAAAGGACTTTCCATGGACCTTCTTCAGAAATGCCCAACCAGGAGTGCAAGAGTAGCTACCTGGATAACTACTCACTGCAGCATTAGGGCAACACACGCAAAAGAAACCCTAAATCCCATGTCTATCACTGCGACCTCAGGCAACTCCCTGTCTGGGTCTACTAGGATGTAAAATGGAGAAAACAGATTGCAGGAGAGTTTAGAAGATGAATGAATTAGTGGTTGTTGAGGTTCTTCTGTGTTATGATTAAAATTAACATTAAAAGCCCATTTAGCTATTAATTCTTTACCAAAATATGAAGAGAGGCAGCATTTGTAGGAAGAATCCGTCTGTTTCATGAGATTCAGTGATATTCAAGATTGGGTTTACTGGATAATACACAATAAAGAAATTATCATGCCATACCTCAAATAATAAGGACTAATAAATTAAACAGCTCAGTATCAAGAAGACCTTCTGCAGGTAAAAGAAAGGGAACAGAGAAAGCATGGCTGCATATACAGATTACATCCTGTTTCATAGGCACAAGGAACATGTAGCAACAGTCCTACTTCCAGCTTTGCAGCTTGCTATCATTCTGGAAGCACAGTCACTTAAAATATGTGTATTAAATTAGATAGTTTATTTTCTATAACTAGCTTCATTGTTTTCTTGATACTTACTTTGAATAGACAAAGTATATACAAACATAATAACCAAAGACTTCTTGTGAACTGTACATACCATCTGCAGTCTGCCTTGTTTGTAACGAACAGTTACAGTTTTATGGATGCCCTCATCACACCCCTCTTTCAGAGGCAATGATGCTTACAGCAGTATAAATACTTAAAAGCTCTGAGGTGTCACACATTAAGTATGTGGGGAAGAGCAAAAGAGTAAAAAGCTACTTTTTTCTTACATACTTGTATATTTACAAATTTATACATATGTATTCAAAAATTTAACTTCAACAGTGTTCTTTAAATTTCCTCTGCTAGTACTGGCCCCCTTCCCAAACTACAGCTGTTTCCATGTTCACTTTCATATATATATATATAAACAAAACAAATTAAAAAAAACCCCAACACACCGCACCAAACAACAACAACAAAAAACAAAAACAAAAACAAACAAAAAAAAAAAACACAAAAACACACCAAAACCCTGCAACAGAAAAAATAATCAGCTAAATCATGTGGGTTCTTCCCTGGTTACATACTCAAGAATCAACATTTTCCATACTGTGAAGTAGAAGATGCCCAGTTCTCAGGTTAAATAAGTTCTATGAAGATAAAACAAAATATGATGGAAAGGCAGGTTTTTCTTTTCCCTCTCCCATCTCTAAATAGAAAAGGAAAATAGCATGAAAACATAATGGCTTGTGAGATGGTTTTCTTACATTGTTTTAGATACGCTCCTAAATTGTCAAGGAAAAGCAGTAATTCCAGAAAAGCCTCTCGAATTAACCAGCCTTTAAACACCCATAGTTGATCAACTCATGGAAATCAGAGGGCAAAAGGTACAATATATCTTCAGCAGTGATGCATTTTACACCAACGATACCTATTTTATGAGAGAAAAACTACTAAAGATTTAATGGTGCCAATTAAAGAAGCCAAGAGTTTGCATGGCTCAATGGCTGAGTCACAGACCTTTTGCCTATAATAGGTTCCATTATAGCCCCAAGCTCAAGCTGTGGGAAGAGGATTGCAGATGAGTAAGAGGAATTAGTATTTTTAAATGTTATTGCAAAGGAAGGTGTCCTTTAAGCATTACACAGCTGTGATTCTAGCAGCAGTAGAGCAGCTTGTGCTTACTCAGAATCCTAGTTTTAAATGAGATGCTTCGAAATTTGTGGACACCTCACAACTTCAAAACGCTATCAGAGAAATTAAACCCCATCGCTGTAACAACCTCACAAATTTAACCAGCATTTCATGCACATTTCCAAACTTGTAATTTTTGTGTTACTATCCCCGTTTTTTGGTATTCATTTATGTTTACATAAATAAGACTGTGCAGAAGACTAAAGTAGTTTGTACTTAACCATATGATGTCTATAAACAACTGGTGCAATGTACAAGGAGGAAAAGAAAACTGAAATGTCAAAGTGCCTCTCAATATGATTCCCAGTAAACCCAGAGAAGTATTTGTACCATAGTACAATATTGTACACAATTCTGATCATCCACATCAACAACAATTAGACCTCAGACACAGGTATAGATTATCTTCAAGGAGAAGGCTAAAGAGAATTTAACTTACTTTAGATAGATTGATATTTATGAAAATATTGGCAGATCCTAATACAGGAAATAAAAAAAATATTAAGATGGGTAAAATTGGCACATGAGCAAATTGGGAATAAAACCAGTGACTAATAAGTTAAGGACAGAAAGTCAGGTGCCTGTTTCAATATTTAGAGAAGTCTGATTTGGGTCAGGATTTCAAAATGGAGTACTGGGAGCAAAAGCCAAGTGCTCTTTAAATTGAAGTTTGATATGGGTATGAAAAGTAGTTCATAAGATGGTCCATGTGACAGCTAGAGGCCCAAGCAATCTTCACAAGTACTTTGCTGTTATGACTGGTGACAGTAAAAATCAACAGCAAAATCTTGTTTAGATTAAAAACTAAATGCATTATAACAAATGTAATTTGGGATATGACGAACATGGAACATATTAGTTCAGGAATGAGTTAAATATGCTTAGAACAACCATTTATGTTTAATTTTCTAGGGGAAAGAAGTACCTATTAAGCAGACTAATAGTGCTGGTAAGACAAGCTTCTGGTCACAGAAGTTTTACCTTCAAACCTGAAAAAAACAGGTTGGTTACCCAAAAGGCTTTTATAATTAGACTGGCCAACATAATCAGAAAAAAAAACCTTAAATATTACCTCTTTTATAAGCCTGACTTTGCTCCCACCCTCAAATCACAGCTATAAATGTGACTACTCAGATAGCCCAAGGAAAACCTCTGTGATTTCCAATGTTTGTATTTATAACACCTTCCTTTGTCTAGAAATTGCCTTAGTTCATACCACGATTGTCACACAAAAATACAACACTGCTATTTAAAACAGAAAGGGTTACTTTTTAAATAAAGATGAGGCAGTCCCCAGTGTCCTTTTGCAGTAGCTTCTATATTCCCATGTTTGGACAATTTCCCAAAATAATGTAGAAGTCTCTTTTATTTTTAGGTACTCTAGATGAGATTTGAGAAAAGTAGAAGTCAGCAATTTATGAAATTACTGGTCATCAGTTGTCATTTACAAAGTTACATTTAAATATTAGTGATATACTTGTTAGGAGTGGAGTGGATAAGTGCAGGAGATGCTAGTATCCAGTTGCTGTGCGTGTGTCTTAACTTCCAACAGGAATATTGCAATTAGAAAGGCTCCTAAGAGAATTTCACTTCTTTCTACTGTTGTATTGGAAAACTTATTCTTCCTCAAGAGCTTCTTACACACAACATCCCTAACACAAGGATCTGAATCAATGAGGATAAATGAAGGTGGAATAAAATCTTTGCCCCCCCCCCCCAAAAAATAAATTGTTTACCATAGAAATAACCCCAGAGCTCTCAGATCACAAGTCCCGGACCTGCTCTGATGGCTCTCCAGACCAGTTAATTAACAATGTAAACCCCTTCTCCCATCCCCACCCATTGAGGCAATCAGGTGGTTTACAGGAGTGCTTTGTTTTGGGGTAAGTTTGTACAAGTTGGTGTAGAGACACTTAGAAGAGAGGGAAAGGAGCAAGAGTTTTATCTTTTAACAGCTATTAGTAAATGTATCAGACTTCAGCAGTTAATCCCCAAATCACAGAATCACAGAATTGTTCAGGTTGGAAGAGACCTTCAAGATCATCAAGGCCAACTATTAACTTCGCACTGCCAAGCCCACCACTAAACCACATCCCTAAGCACCACATCTACTCTTCCTTTAAATACCTCCAGGGATGGAGACTAAACGACCTCCCCAGGGAGCCTGTTCCAATGTTTGTCAACCCTTCCCATGAAGACATTTTTCCTAATATCCAATCTAAACCTCCCTGGTACATCTTGAGGCCATTTCCCCTTGTCTTATCACTTGCTACTTGGGAGAAGAGACCAACCCCCACCTCGCTACAACCTCCATTCAGGTGGTTGTAGAGAGTGATAAGGTCTCCCCTCAGCCTCCTTTCTCCAGACTAAACAACCCCAGTTCCCTCAGCCGCTCCTCATAAGACCTGTGCTCCCGACCCTTCACCAGCTTCGTTGCCCTTCTCTGGACTCACTCCAGCAACTCCATGTCCCTGTTGTAGTGAGGGGCCCAAAACTGAATACAGTATTTGAGGTGCAGCCACACCAGTGCCGAGTACAGAGGGACAATCACTTCCCTGCTCCTGCTGGCCACACTATTCCTGATACAAGCCAGCAATAGTGGCTTGTATCTTTACTTCTTGGCCACCTGGGCACACTGCTGGCTCATGTTCAGCCGGCTGTCAACCAATACTCCCAGGTCTTTTTCCACCAGGCACCTTTCCAGCCACTCTTCCCCAAGCTGTAGCGTTGTTGTGACCGAAGTGCAGGACACAGCACTTGGCCTTGTTAAACCTCACACAATGGGCCTCGGCCCATCAATCCAGCCTCTCCAGGTCCCTCTGTAGAACCATCCTTCCCTCAAGTAACATTCCTGCCCAATTTGGTGTCATCTGCAAACTTACCGAGGGCATACTTGGTCCCCTCAACCAGATCATTGATAAAGCTATTACACAGAACTGGCCCCAAAACTGAGCCCTGGCGAACCCTGCTTGTGACCAGCCACCAACTGGGTTTAGCTCTGTTCATGACAACTCTTTGGGCCCTGCCATCCAGCCAGATTTTTACCCAGCAAAGAGTGCTGAAAGAGCAAAACCTGCAGATCATACTTCCAACTGCTTGCAGCCCAGGTTTTCTTATATAATATATTCTCCCCCTCTAATGTTTTCTTTGCTTTACCTATGAATACAAGCATCTGCATCTTCAGCATCTACAATACACAGAATATGTTCCTGAGTTAAAAGGAAAATATGATGATCAAGATTTCAGTAATGCTGTGTTTGTGACTTGCAAGAAATCACTTGGTGATTTTCTAGGACTGAAGGTAGATTTTTCATGTGCACTGCTAATATTCCTTTTATGTATTAGTCACCACAGTTCCACATGAGAATTTTTGTTTATCCAGTTAGACATTGTTAGTAGAAGCCCTTTAAACGCAGAGAGTTACTTTCTGAAGCCACAGTGGTTATACTTTGGGTATACTAAAAGACAAACCAGAACAGAAGACTATATCCAAAGGCTTTTTGCCTTTTTGAGGACAAACAAATGCACAGAAATAGTCAATTTGGCATCTGAGAAAGCACGCGGGAGTTGAGGAACAAGGGGTGTTAACATCTCTCAAGGGAGGACTCCCGGCATGGGTGCCCCTCAGAGCACCAGGCAGCCGTGGCAGGAGCCTGCCCAGGGTGGCAGGGGCGGAAGAGGGAAGAGGTTTGTGGCTGCCTGCGTAACCCCAAGCACGTTACCCAGCTGCACGTTTCCACCCAGTGAAATGGAAACAGTGATCAGGTTTGCCTGCCTTGCTAGTGTATTCCCACTGACTCAAAGTACTCAAAGGTCCTCTGATGGAAGAAGTTAACACCCATGGAGGGTACGTATCACAGGCTAAAGCCATCTTTTTCTAGCTGGTTTAATGCTGTCACTTTCCACTACAAGATTTGCAGTTCCACAGAAAGGCTCAGTTATGCTTGGTTCCCTTCAAATCCAAAGGCAAATATAGCATTCTTAGTATACATTCTCTTCACTCTTTCCATGTCCTTTCCAAAAAAGGTGGCGCTGTACAAGCCATTACTTCCAGGTGAGGAAAGGATGCGCTGCCTTGATCAGCCACTACTGGGATTCCCCGCTGAAGAGATCATAGAATGGCTTGGGTCAGAAGGGACCTTTAGAGGTCATCTAGTCCAACCCCTCTGCAGGGAGCAGGGACATCTTCAATTAGATCAGGTTGCTCAGAGCCCCATCCAGCCTGACCTGGAATGTTTCCAGAACGGGGCATCTACCACCTCCCTTGGGCAACCTGTTCCAGTGGTTCACCACCCTCATTGTAAAAATGTCTTCCTTATATCCAGTCTAAAACTACTCTCTTTCAGTTTAAAACCATTATCCCTTGTCCTGTCACTACAGGCCCTAATAAAAACTTTGTCCCCATCTTTCTTATAGGCCCCTTTAAGTACTGAAAGGCTGTAATGAGGTCTTACCAGAGCCTTCTCTTCTCCAGGCTGAACAACCCCAACTCTCTCAGACTGTCCTCATAGGAGAGGTGTTCCATCCCTCTGATTGTTTTTATGGCCCTCCTCTAGACCCACTCCAACAGGTCTATGTCTCTCCTGCGCTGAGGGCTCCAGAACTGGACGCAGCACTCCAGGTGGGGTCTCACCAGACCAGAGTAGCGGGACAGAATCACCTCCCTCAACTTGCTGGCCACACTGCTTTTGATGCAGCCTAGGATAGTGTTGGCTTTCTGGGCTATGAGTGCATTGCTGGGTCACATCCAGCTTCTCATCCACCAGTATCCCCAGGTCTTTCTCTGCAGGGCTGCTCTCAAGCCCTTCATGCCCCAGCAGGTATTGATACCAGGGACTGCCCCGACCCAGGTGCAGGACCTTGCACTTGGCCTTGTTCAACCTCAGGAGGTTCACACAGGCCCACTTCTCAAGCTTGTCCAGGTCCCTCTGGATGGCATCCTGTCCCTCAGGTGTGTCAACCGCATCACTCAGATTGGTGTCATCTGCAAATGTTCTGAGGGTGCACTCGATCCCACCATCCATGTCATTGATTAAGATATTAAACAGTACTGGTCCCAATACACTTTGCTTTACACTGAGGTGCAACTGCTGTCATTTCAGACACCAGCCTGAGCAGATCCTTTCTGAAGTAAGATTTACACTACAACACAGAAGTCTGTCCTGTCAATTTTTTTTTTTAAATCTGCAAACCTGTAGTAGTGAAGATGTAATTCTCTTTAAGAACTTCCCATACACATATTGCTGCCTAGCACATAAAGCTGCTCTCCTTAATCACCTTTCCCAGGCCACTTAAAAGCAGTCCGCAGGAGACTTCAGAGGTGTACAGACCACAGGTTGAAACCACTGACTCAAATAAATCTTAATGGATACATGTGAGATACAAAACCAGAAGAGATCATCAGTAATCAACTCTATTTTTCTCCTGGGGTGGGAAAACAGGAGTTCTCCAAATGGCTTTTCCATTGCAGTATTTTATTAACTTCAGCATGACAAAGCAGGCTTGAAATCGCAGACTTGTTAAAAATCCTTTGATGTTATATATGCTGCTCAAGATCCATTTATGTCAAAGAGCCCAGGATACTCCTCAAGCTCTAGTTCTTTAGTCACAGCAACAAATGAAAAAAGCCTTTGAATATGTTATCTAATATGTATTTATGACATGTCACAGGTAAGCCTTTCCCAGCTCCTCTAGTAATTGAACTAAACTAACAATTAAATCAGAAAGCGTTACTGAAACTGGAGGGGAGAAGGTTTAAAAAAAAAAAAGAAAATACCCAAACTCCCCATACTTCCTTTTCTATGGACAAACACTTCATTTAGCAGTACTAATTGAGATAACCCTTAATTACAATGTCTAAATCATACTTCGGTCCTCCAACCAGTTTGATTAACATTGTTCAATGAAACATTAAATACCTTATCTTTAGTGCAGATATCTTTAGTATCCTAGCTCCAGCCATTCTTTACGCAACCTAGAGTAAAATGTAAAAATCCCTATACACAAGTCTTAAATCAGACTTCCCTACAGCAATCTCAGGTCTAAATTTTGAGTTATACTGTAATATTATATTACAGCTGGAGAGCTGTGTCTGAAGTGATCCTTTATAACTTACCATTCTTTGCCAGTAACAGTCTGAGTTACATTTCTAGGTGTTGCTGTACAGAGCAGCAGGGAACTGCAGGAACTGCTCTGCCATCCCCTGCTCGCTGCTGCTGCAGAGCACCTCCCAAGCACACCCAACAGCAATACTGGCAATACAAACACAAATGGTTAACAAGCAACCTATGTCAGACAGCAAAGATTCCCTGAATCCCAGCCTAATGCCTTAGTTACACAGTTATCTGGTTTTCAACAAGTTTTCCTGAAATATTTCAAAGGAGGCTGGCAGAAAAAAGACTTAAGAACTAAGTAGTCTCCCAGTATTGTAGGCATTCATCCCTGCATCTGCAACTGATGGTGCTTGCCCTGGTAAACTTTTGCAGTATCGTATTAGCAAACTGCATGAGATATGAATAACAATTATCAAGTCGAAAGTTTTAGACTAGTTTTAATGACTATCTACTTCATATACAGTTACACAAGTCAACTGTGAGGTTAACTTTTTACGCTAAGGCGTCACTTCAAATTCAAACATGCACTGTATATTACAAGATTCGTACTATATTTAGCAACAATTGGCTGGTACAGAAAGATTTCTTCCAAAAATAAAATAAAGCACTTCATATCATTCAGCGCTCACACGTAAGGAAAATTACAGTATTATCACAGTTATCGGAGTCCTGCAGGGCCAAAAAAGATAGGAAGTACCAGAATGCAAGTGGATGGAGGGCCATCTGGAGAGAAAGGACATGTAAAAGGAGAGTGGAAAAAACAGAGTTCATGTTGACTATATGATATTAGGAAGTTTGTATGAAGCTTGTTCTGAGTCCTGCCTCTCTTTTCTTACAGGAACACTAAATCGAAAAATCTGTAAAAGTATTAACTCCTCATTTACCGTGGTCATTATGTTCTTTTGGTTGCGGGAGTTACAGAGCCATAATAAAACACAATTAAAATTGACTGATGTTTCTTATTAAACTGATTAAATTATTCACTCTGTTTTAAGAAGGAAGTCTATTGTAGGTGGGTATACATTCCTTTTGGGAACTCTTGTATTACACTGAAAATTTCCTCCCTGATTAAAATAACAAGAGTTTATATTTAACAAAATATTAAAAAGTGAAAGAGGAAACTTAAGTGTTTGGCACTCCCTACAACATGTTATACCAATATAGCAAAGATACATTTGGTGCTGTGTACTGAATAATAAGCGTTGCACTCTTGAAGACAAACACTTGCAACTTTCCAAAATTAAAAGGTTAATAACATTCCATAGAAACCTGTCAAACTCCAGAGGTTAACATTTCTTGATGTTTAATTTCTACAGCAGCAGCCCATGCGATATGAACTCAATCCCAGAAATTCTTAAATTTTGTGCTTTTTCAATGTAAACATAAGCTGCTGCCTCCTAAGCTTGGCTAACACAGTAAAATCGCTGAGGAGGAGTACAGGAAAGAGTTGCATCCAGACCCTTGGTACTGATTTAGGGATGAACAGGTGATGGGAAAAACAGAAGCAAAGGAACAAAGATTCCTACCAACACAACACGGGAAGATCAGAGAAAGATCCACTTATTTTCTTCCACATCCTGTATAGCTGCACTACTCTCAGGTTAACCTCTACAATTACCAAATTCCTACACAAGAAATGGGATTTCCTGCTTTGAACTGTTAGACTGGTCGCCTCTATCTTTTTGAGCTGCACTCTTAGGCAAGAGCAATACTGGAAGGAGTGACAGATAAAGCAGAAAGATGGCACATTTTAGAGTAAGAGATACCTGAGTAATAATTGGAATCTAGAGTTTTATGAAGTAGGGTTTTGCATAAAACAGTCTTTATGCCTGTCATCTATATGTTCCCCTTCATAAACAGGGGCAACATTATTATCAACCTTGCCCAAATTCTAACTAAACAGGTGATATATCAAGGTCAGCAAAATCAGAAAGAATGCTTATTCCAGAGTTTATAATCAAACCCACACTCAAATCACTAGGCCACCCAATCTCTCAGTTGTTTCCTCATAAAGAAGACTTAAAAAATTAATCTGAGTTTTATTTCTAACTTTTCATGCTTTTAAACATTTCTCATTGTCAGAGAAAAAAACCCATACAGTGCTCAAGGAAAACAATTCATTGACAGATATTAGAGGCACCTTCCCTCTTTTTAGTCCACGTGACGCACATGTAATGAAATTGTGCCAAGCTTTTTTTGCTAGAAAGGGAATGTTCTTTCACCTCTTCAGTAACAAAATAGTTGCAAATACTTCAGCTGGAAGAGGAAAAAAGTACTTCTTTCTTAGAAAAGACAATGCATCTCTGGAATCAAATCAGTTACTTATATTTGTGTCAAAACAGGAAGAAAAGGTGAGAGTTGAAAAAAAAAACTGGGGAGAAGTTGGAATGTGACCTGTTTGTCACTAAGTTGGACAAAGCTTTGACTTCTAATGGAAGTTTTTATTTATCAAAATTTGAGGGAGGACTCAAGGGTTGGTTACTGAGGGCAAGTGCTACAGAAACTAGAGCTGTGTAAGGGCATAAAGGGCCTGAAAGCTCACTGCCAGAGGAAGAGACAGTCCCCATCTTCCCTCACCAAGCATTCCCACTCCCACACCATCAGCATGGGTGATCAGGTGGTCACACAGTTAAGTGATGTCAGGAACATGACATGGCAAGAAGTGAGCTGATAAGCCAGTTCACCAAGTGATCAGGCATGCTGATGCAAGGAAGGAGCTATGGTTCTATATCCCAGACCTCAGCCACCGTTATTTGCATGGATTATTTTTTTAAGAGGATTAGATATTGAGAGTTACTGAGTTCACACAACTATGCTGGGAAGCTGCCAGTGTCTGCCCACAGCATGGTGATGCAAAGGTGCACCCTGAAGCAGGGCGCAGAGCAGTAACGGGCACCATTGTGCCAAATGGCTGCCTCTGGCAAGGGCTCAGGAGGCTGGTGACTTGAGCAGCTGGCACTGGAGAGGTGGGTGACCCCCTGAACTTCTCTGTCCCCATTTTAACACAGACGTTGGCCATTTCCTCTCTGTTCCTACTGCTCAGCACTGCTCCATCAGCTCAGCTCAGCCTTTCGCTGTCCCCTCCCTCGTCACAGCTTCCTGCTCACGCTTCCTACTCTGCTCCTACCAGCTCTCAAGAGAAGCTGCTTCACCATCTTTAAACCACACCTGAAAACTTGGGAATTTTTCAAAAGAAAGATGTGTACAAACAGATGCTTTAATCACCATGAAAAATTTAAGGATGTTAATCTCACTCCTCAGCTACCAATCCCTACAACTCTGTTGGCAAAAGAAGGTACCAAATACTTGTAGATTACATCTCTAAAGAAAAAAGTTATTTGTTTCCAAAATCCAGACCACATTGCCACTTGTATAATAATATATATATTATCTCCCCATACAATTAAATGATCATTGATACTTAGAAAGGAAAGCTCCCAAAGACAATGAAGGAATGGGAGGGATAGATACATTCATTCAGATACGTCTTTCAAGTGAGACCATCCCTTTTTAAAACACCAATCTAGTATTTTAGCTTCATAATTTTTTGATTATCAATTCTTTCATGATAACTCAAATCTGAAAATTCAAAAGTGAGAAGCACTGGCTCACTGAACTGAGGGAGAAAACAACCTCTACAGACAAAAGTTAAAAATTGAACTTCAGAGCGATGGTGTCCCACCACAGTGGGAACAAAGACGTTTACTCTCTCCAGAGGAAAGAAAAAAAACCACGGACACTTACGTAAGTTTGTGACACTAGCATTCAAGATACAAACAAAGGCAGATTAGTTTAAAACAAATGGATGCTTCGAATTCCATATGAAAAAGCAGGATGGAAGACCAGAAGGAGGATCCATAGTAAAAAAAGCAGGAAATTATTACTTCACCTGCAACTTGTTCCTTATTAAGACTGCCACTGTACTAAAAGAAATAACGTAAAAAAAATTTAATCAAGCATTTCTCCTTTCATTTGCCCCCATTTTCCATCCTTGTAAGTTATGTAGGCTGATGATGACACAGACATGAGGGTTTGTACTAGACTATCAGCTTTCAGTCATGAAAAAAAAAAGCTTCTCTGAAACAACAGATTTAAAATTGTTCAAATAAATATAAAATAGGAGAATGTGTTCAGCCATGGGAAAATAAGATGACTGCCAAATCCCACTGGAAGTGATCACCAGCAGAAGTACTGAAGTACTGAACAGCAGCATAAATTTTTAAAATATATCTAGTTAGGTGATTCCTCAGATAATGCTAATGATTTCAAGAACACACACATTCAGGTCACCAACATATCATCGAAACTTTCAACATATTGATGCTGAAGAACACGTCTATTAACTCTTAAGCCTACAATATCAGTATGCTGATACAGACTTGTGTTTTATGCTAATGCTGCAAACTGGCTTTACCCAGAACTCCAGAGCAGGTTATTTTAATGGCACAAATTATCTTCATCACAGTCAAATCATGGCACCTGAGGGAAGAAGTATTCTTGAAGTTGCCTGTACCCCCTCAACAGTAAAAAAAGACCAAAAATCCATAGCAAAACCACCTCAAAACTACAAATCTTTGGCCAAAGGCCTATTCACTGCAGAATCACTGCAACCCTGTATTTATAAAATTACATTTAGCCTTCTCAAGGACGAGGAGGAAATAAGCCTTTGGATATGTTAATATTAACTGTTAGACTGGAGTATATCTGTGGAGTTTTAGAACATGAACTTTTGTTGGACAATGTATTTCATATTAATTATTATATCCTTTAAGAGACCTGCATGTCTCTGAACTGGCTCACAGATGGATCAAGTTATCAGTGTAACAGACTATTCTACTCCAGAGGTAAAATAACTTCAATACTTTTAATCAAAGGTAGCTTTAATTGTCCACTTTTCTTTGGAAAAATATAGTTAAATACACTGCTTATATTGCTGAAATACAGGAGTTCTTCAGAGCCTCAACAAAATAACAGCAGAAGCCTGTAAACTTTTAAGAAAAATTTACTATTATCAGCCTTTACTTCTAGATAAATACTATGGATTTTCTTCTTAGCTCTTCCTTCATCATTCTCTACAGCTTCTGATACGGCCTAGTGTTTTTACATATACTTTACATAAATACACACACACACAAATGCATACCTATATATAAAAATAATATACAATTGTAATCAATCAAGGTTCAGTATTAGTGGGTTTTTTTATTTCCATTTAGTCTAGCACTTTCAAAAAATCTTGTCGACATACACTAGTTTGCTGGTCTATGAACACTTAAAAAAGGGAAAACTAGAATTTGCAGGGGCAGCCATGAGATTTTGCTGAACGTGCAGCACTTACAGGACTCCAAAAGACCAACTAGCAGTCACCTGAAATAGCCTCTGAACCAAAACAAGAAGTACTCAATAGTGTTTATAAGTTTTTTTAAAAAATTGGAGTTGTTCTACTCACTGACAGGAAAATAGTCAAAAAGCTAAACACTCAAAGGATGAAAAAACTAACAGTTCTCTCTGGAGCTGTAGGACATTGCCTATGATTACTAATTTATGGGAAAAATCCTAACCACCTGAAATGATACTATTTCTTACTAAATAAAATTATAGGATGCACATTGTAATATAATCGGTTATGTGATAACAGTGAGGAGGTAAGGAAGAAGTCAATCTCTTATTACTACTCATAGGCGTTAGAACAATTAAATACCCAGGAAAAAGTCAACTTCATTTTAGTGTGCCAGCAGTAACTGACTTAAGATGCACTCTGCTGGGTTAGGATATTGTGTCAAATCACACCAGCCAAGAGTAGTTTTCATTACTATCCCTCTCCATTCAGGTATATCTGAGCATAAACTAAACTGAGGCAGCAACACAGGGTTTGAAAATGCAGGAAGGGCCTGTGACAGAGGTGACCTAGCTGGTGACTCTGCAGGACTTTCCCTGCCTCTTCCCCCACAAGGGAGGGCAGGAAATTTCAAAATAATGTATTCATACCAAACACAGCTATGAGTTATGATTTAAAATAAAGTCACATGCCCACAGAAGTAAGGTCAGCAGAGTAAACCTGACAGTGAACCAGTAACACACAAAAAATTAATTCCTTCTCCATGAAAAGCTGGACACCACAACCCAGCATCCTTCAACACTGTTGGTGCCCGCCATTGTGCTCTATCATTTAGTCAAGCACGGAGGCTATACCCTAACTGGTTGTCATTTAAGTATTCCTATGTTTGACTATAAATAATGTAGATCACATTTGTGGAATATGACTAATGAACAGGACTTGAAACTTCAGCCCACACAGTAGCTGTGGGTAAATAAGTTGTTCTGTATAACAACACACCCAGGATAGCCTATTCTTGGCAGGGAAACTCCTACACTTGTTCTATCACTCAGAAAATTCTCTGAAAATGATACATAAGAGCAACTGCATAGCATTAGACCCCCAGAGGCCTGTCTAACCTGATATTCCCTCTCCGATAAATTCTGTGGAACAGTACAAGGGCCAGACACGCACACAGTAGATGCACCCCAATAACAAACTCTCAGCCACTTATTTATGGCACAGATCTGCTGAGCCAAACGTGGTACCCTCGTGTTTATCAAAAGACAATGCATTTTTCTGGACATCTCAGAGATCAGCATCTTATTGTGTGGTTCTGAGCTCACCACCTGATAATTTGCTGAACACCTTAGAAGAATTCAGGGAGATAAAAACTGGTGACAAACAACCCTTGTTTCACATTCACCTTCTTCATGCACCCATATTACTCACAATTTTAGAGGCTTTTACCATCTCTTTTCTTCCCTTCCCCTCTAAATCACCTCCCCTCTATGTTTTTTCAAGTGCTACTGTATTTTCTGAGGCCTGAGGAAGGGACCCAGAGCTGCACAGCACCTGCCACATCAGCATACCATGCATTCACGTAGCAACATGATAATGATCTTTGTTTTGCTCTCTACTACTTCCATAACAATTCCCACAGTTTTATTTCTTTGACTGTCGTAGAACATTTTCAGCTAGCCATCTAACACCAAGAGCCTGTTCCTAAGGAGAAGTTTTTGCCTGCCATTTCACTGCCCAGGCACCACAGAATCACAGAATCGTTTAGATTGGAAAATACTCTTAAGATCAAGTCCAACCATTAACCTAACACTGCCAAGTCCACCACTAAACCATGACCCTAAGCACAATGTCTACATGCCTTTTAAAAATCTCCACTCGACCACTCCCCTGGGCAGCCTGTTCCAATGCTTGACAACCCTTTCCATGAAGAAATGTTTCCTAGTATCCAATCTAAACCTCCCCTGGCCATGCCTTGACTCACACAGCTTACAGCCAAGCAAATGACATTCATGTTGTATTTCTAATTATTTAGTTTCATTACTGTTAGGCTCTTCACCATATCTGCACTTGGTACTCAGCTTCGAGTATGTTAACAGCAGCAGCAAACTTTGCCATCTGACTTTTCCCTCTTTTCAGATCATTTATGAGTATTTTGGAGAGCATAAGCTCACACGCCCAACACAGATGCCTCCACTGTGAAAACAAGCAAGCTACTCCTACCCTTTGCTTTGTACCTTGGTCGATTACCCAGCCACAGCAGAACCCACCTCCCCACGCCACAGCCACCAAGCTCTTCCAAAAGCCTTTGGCAAAGGACATTTCAAAAAAGGGCCTGAAAAACCAAGCACACTGACTCTATGTCCCAACGCTATGGTGGTTCTGATTAATCTATCAAACTCCACTGAAGCCAGCCAACTCACTGCTAACAACATCCTAATAACCACATCTAGTTTTCAGCTATTAATCTAAACCAGCTGAATTGTCAATCACCAGCTTCTTCTCCCAGCCAAAATAATTTGCAGTTTTGCACACAAAAAAGAAATAACGAGCCCTAGAATCGACACAGCAATTTCTTTCAAGTTAAAAGCAAAAGAACTTCACTTTCCTTCCAACATATCTAAAAACAAAACAGTAATTTGGTTAACCACAACTATTACAGCCATCCCGTGATAAAGCTAGCTTCAAATCACTGAAAAATAATTACTAAGATGGCTCCTGTTGATCTAAAAGTACACAGTGATTTCCATTTCACTGACTATATTCGTTTTGTTGATTCATTTTATACAAATAAAAACAAGCCAGTCATTTAAATAACTGTTCTTCAGTGAACAGTTTTCTGCCAACTGACATGAAGGGGAAACCACGACATAGACAGGAGAGCTACAAATTCTGTATTTGGTCTTAAGAGCAGGGGTGTTGCACATCTGCATTTTTCCCCAGGGGGTGGGGAGGAGCTGAGTTTTTGTTGACTTGAACAATATTTATTTCATCCAAACAGTTTTCAAGGGGGAAATGCCTGCCTGTCAAGAGTTTCATTACTATAGTCAGGTCTCTAATTACTTAATGGGAAGGTATGTTAACAGTAACTTTTACCAAATGAAAAACTTAACAGAACTAGGCTAAAAGAGACGTTACTTGGCTAGCTCCAACTGTTTGGATTACTGATTTTAATCAAATAACTTATCATGTGGTTTTCCTCTAATTATTTAGTTTCAAGCACTTACCTGTGTTCAAGCTATTCATCTGCAGTTCAGCACTTTGTAATAGGTTGCATAGCTCATTTAAGGGCTGAGCTGCCTGCATTTTACCTCTTCACCGATTAAAGGGAAATGAATGTCCCAAGAACATTTAAGAAGCCTGACCATTCTACAAGTAAACCTTCTCCTCCCGAACCACCTCTCGCTGCCAAAAAAGGTTGACCGGATGAAAACAAGGAATTAATGCTGGTAGAGAACACCACAGCTTTAGGGCACAGTCAATCCCAGGTGTTCCCACACCCGATGTGAAACATCCCAGCCTTGGAAGTCTTACGTTACCATTTCTACAGTTTTCTTTCCAGTTTTTTTTTCTGCTAGAAAACCACATTATCTACTTCTTTTTCTGATCCCCAGTCTTTCTGTACTGATTTCTCTGTGCTGCCATTACCTGCTTCCCAAATATCTACTCATTCTCTTTGTTTTTTTTCTGTATAGTCTTGAGTTCTCTCTTTTTTATCCTGCTTACCCACACAGCCAATAACACTAGGAGTATTGTCAAGAGCTGCTTCCTCCAGAAGGAACACACAATTCCATGTGCACGAGAGAACGGTAATTTAAGTTCTTCAAGCAAAGCCTGTGTGTGGAGGTGGAGGGAGAGGAAAGGCCAACAGCTGGTATAAAATTTCACATCATTTTTGAGGGGGCAGGGGAGAGAAACACAGTCTTTATGATATTTTTTGCCCCTTCAAGAGGAAAGCTTCCTCTTCCCTCCCAGCATGACAGCCTCCTTCCCCTTGCCCAGCTTAGGGCCCGGTCTCCCTCCCAGGGCTTCCCCACCCTGCAGCACCTCCAGTGCTCCCCCCATCTCTCTTCCACAGGGAATGTGGAAGCCTCTCCCAGCTGATGAGCTGCTCCATCTACCATTCCTTGTCAGCTGCCTCTCTGGAGCGCATACATCTGATTCCCAGACCCACCTCATGCTGTGCGGAGCGGCTAACAGAAGCAGCCGGCAGGCAGCAGTGGAGGGGACTGCTGAGCAGCTGCTTTCCGCACAGGCCTGGGACACTGGCTAGGACAGCTGTTTTTATGATTTATTAAGCTTATTGTAGCATCATATCATTATGACTGCATTCCAACAATTGTCTCCAAATATTTATGGGCAGAGCTACTTGGCATTAATTACTGACTGGTTAAAAAAAAATAAAATCAAACCTCATATCTTGACCACTTATTCATTCACTATCAAAAACCTCTTGAATGACGACTCACAGAGCCAGAGGCAAGCAATGGCAAACATGAAGATCCCAAAAGGCACTTTTTCAGCTCAAGCTTAACATACTAGCATGTAGTCAAACCTGCTAAGCTAGAGAGGATCAAGATGTTTTACTCTTTTTAGCTTTTAATTGAAAAATTACATGGAAGCAACACATCTTCATAAAAACCTGGCAGATCAGAGACTCAGTAAAATAAAACTTCTATCCTGTTTGAGATTTCATTTAAGCCTCAGATTTGATTTCAGACTATGATTCACATCTGCTGCCTTCTTGCATAAACTGTTGCCCCATCACTTCTTCAGCACTAAGTAATGCAACTGAGAAGTTAATCCTGGAAGTTTTTTCAGATGTAAAATTTTCAGCTTTAACTTAAAACCACAAAACATTCCCTTAGGATTTAAAGAAACCCCTTGGTTTGGCCAAAACAAACCCATTATTAACACACATTTCTTTTTCCAAGTTGCAAATACAAAAATTAGTAGTTTAAATGACAATTCTCACACATGCTTTCCATTTTCCCCTCAAAGGAGACAATGTGAAAAAGCAGGTATTCAGCTTGTCCTGTTGCTGTATCATATTTTATTCTATCCCTAACATTATCCTGTGAAAATTACTGTAAGGACATTAGCAAGCTACCTGAACGCCACTTTACCTTCAGCTTGTGTGCACCAAGAAAGCCACATAACCAGTAAGAAACAGGGGAGTCAAACAGGAGCAACTATTCCGAAACCAAAGATCTTGTGTATCCTGGAACTCATTTACAATTATTAAAAACATTTTCTATTCATCAGAAGTACCTTACCTGAAGGACAGGCACTTTTTGTGGTGTGTTTTGTGGTGACTGGTGAAGCTGTGCCCAAGGCTGATGATGAGGATGTGGGGGTGGTGAAGACTGATGATGTATCCCTGGATGAGGCTGCATGGGAGGACAGGTTGGCATTTGCTGTTGAAAAGACTGCTGTTGACTAGGAAGCTGCTGGCCAGATATTAGTCGCTCTTGTATTGCTTGTGGATCTGCAAGGCCAACACCTGGACAACCATTTGGTCTCATGTGCCCACCCATCTCCCGTGGTGTTGAAGACATACCCATAAACGGACGATTCTGTTGCATGTTTCGGGGGCCCATATTCCTTTGTCCAATTCCCATGGCACCAGGGGGCTGGTGTGACGGCTGAGGATGGGGTATATTTGGATAACTGCCAACTTCCATTGGTATTCCAGCACTACCAGGTCTAACCTGTGGAGGAGGCGTACCTGCTGGATTACTCATTGCTTTCATAGGTGACATGGGAGGTGGAGAGGCATAAGTTCCCTGAGGCTGTGAAGGGTGCATAGTTTGCGTGTTCATTTGGTTAAGTGAGCCACTAGGGTGGATGGGTTGCTGGTGCATTAGTCCTTGACCACTGTTTGATGGAAATCCGACAGCATTTGGGTATCTTGGTACAGATTGATTCATTGGAGTGTTATTTGTAAGGCCTAAATTCTGATTCATCCCTGTATTATTAACTAATCCCTGATTAAGGTTACTGTAAGGATATCGAGAATACTGCCCTGAGTTGTTTATAGTAGGTGAGGGTACCGTCTGGCTCCGAGAACTAAAATTAAGTGTTTGCGGCCTAACAGCACCCTGCTGGGGAGGATTAGGGGAGAATCTGGGATTGTGGGCTACTGATTCTCCATGGAGAGCAGTGGGGGGATGGTGGTGAAATTGCTGGACTGAGTGTCGCAAAGAAGGTGCCATACTGGGATTCTGCTGGGGCACATGAGACAAGTGGCCAGGTCCTGAGGTGGCAATGAAAGGGTTTCCCTGATTGAGGCCTTCTTGGCCTTGAGAAAACTGGTTCATCCTCTGCTGTTGCGGCTGACCGTGCTGCTGCATTGAAAAATCACCACGAGCCATGTAGTTTCCCATCTGCTGCATGTGCTGAGGATGGCCCTGCCCAGGGGGTCCAGAGGGTGCCTGTGGCGGCTGTGTCGGTTGCGGTTGCTGCTGCTGTTGCTGCTGGTACGGCGCTCTTATCTGGTCTGGCACTTGAACTGCCCGTGGTCCCCACATGGAGCCACTGTCTACGAAGGGTTGCCCGTGTCTTTCATTCTGCATGCTGGGATAGACTCCCATCTGACCACCAGCACCACTGCCGTGAGGAACCTGAGGAACTGGAGGGTTGTGATACTGTGAATGAGGAGACGCTATACCATTCCCAGGGGCATTGCTTATCATCCTGTTCGGCTGATCCATCAGGTGCATTTTCTGCTGTTCGTATTGATTATAGTGATCAAAATGGGTCAACTTGGCTTGATTTTGATTTGCAGGGGGATGATGAAGAGATGACTGTAAAGAGGGAAATCCTTGATCCATGGGCATTTGCTGCCCCATAGGATTTACTGTATTTTCAGGATATCCACATTCTCCAAGACCTTCCAACCCTTCACTGAAAATATTCCCATCTTCTCCAAACAGACTCATCATTCCTGGATCTGCCATCTTTTTTCAGCACACAGCTCCTCAGAGCTACAACTAGAATGCTAGTCTGTGCTTCACCTCGGCGAGGTGTTTTGTCCTCAAAGCCTTTAATCCTCAACTAATCTCCTTCATGTCATTCCATATTTCCTTAATTCTTTTGGACCACGCAGTGTCAGGCAAAGTCTGGTTACTGCTCCTAGAAAAAGCAGGGGAAGGGGGAGAAAGAGAAGAAGATATTGAAATAAATAATGTCAGGCAATACAAAGAAAACACACTTGACTGTCTTTTAGACAATGCTAGCTAGTTTCAGCCCCTGAAACACATCTTAAAAATCTATTTTGCTTTACGAAGGATTCATTAGTTTTATCAGAAGCTTTATGATAGTGAGTTAGGAAGCAAGCAAAACACTAGCCTTAACCTTAAATTAATCCATTCACTAGACTTCCTAGTGCTCCTTTCTTGGGTGGAACAGAACAAAAGAACACAACATGCAGCAGCAGCAGCTGCCACAGCAGGTAGGCAGATGTATGAATGTAGCCAAGCAGCCCATCTGCCGAACTAAAGCCCTGAAAATGCTCTAGTTACCAACAGCATGTCCTTAACCTTATTCCCTTGAGCTGCGTAATCAGATGAGCAAGCAGAAGCACCAAGTCCTACGACAGACTAAAGTTAGTTATACGGACAACAGATTTTTTTCAAATGCACACAGAGGTGACCCTCTAAAACGTATTAAACATCAAGACTTAAGATTTAGGAAGAAAAATAATTTTAAAAACATAGGTTATCTTCATTTAATGAAGCTGTAAACTGAAAGACATGATGCTTCTTCCCATTTAAGCAAAACTATATGCTCAATTTACGTAAGAAAATTAAATTCAAAAGCTTCATTCTATGATAGGATAGATTTCTCAAGCCATATCCTAATTTCTCTCATGATGATAGCAGGGAACACTACCATTGGAGTTCATTATTCATCTTCAGGCAATCATGCTACTAACTGCAACTACAGCACTTTAGAAGACCACACTGAAATTTTGTTCTCTCCAGAACTACAATCTTGAAAATTCATTCAGGAGAACTACTAATGGCAAAAGAATTTTAATAATAAAATGCTAGCCTAACGAGGTACACTCTTGGACTTGGGGAAAAGAAAACAACACACAGTAACAGATTAGATTCAGAAAATATCCTGTTTAGCTTTTTCACGTGGAAGACGGGAGTGTTCTGAAATGTGCCCCCCATCCTCTTCCCGCAACAACTTGAAAGACTTTGTTTGCATCTGCTTATTATGAACAAAACTAGTCTAATGTTCTCTTTCCTTCTTAAGATCAGAATTTTAAATGCTATGTCTTATATCTCAAAATTAACTTTAATACAATAGTCAAAAGGAAGCCCATCGACGTAGCAAACAAAACCAACTATTTTTACATCTTTGTCGTAATTTAGTAGTGACTGTACTTGCAGATACCAACTTGCCCTTAATCAGTGAGCAAAGAAAAGAAGATTTACAAGTTTCTACTTTCACATCTTGCATTTTGTTCTGGAGGAGGGATGCTTTCAATCACTTTGGATGCAGAATGCCAGGCCAGACTATTTTAACTGAAGGCAATTTGTCCCAGACAAGTTTTAGGAGAAAATATCAGCACAATTATTACACTTCTTGTAGCCATTGTCAAGAGGACCTTCTACAGCATGAAGTAGAGGGCAAGAAAAAAAAGCACAAGCATTTATCACTCCTCTTAAAATAGCATTTGAATGTCACCTTTAAAACCACACTCAAATCTCTTCAGTGCTCGGCTGGGATATTAACACATGTATTTCTAAACCACTTGGGGGTAAATTCCTATGAGCCATCTTCATATTGTTAATATCTATTCCTTTTGTTCTCATTTTCTTTATTAAGCAGAAGCCATCTGTAATACTTACCACCTCTACCAGTTTATTAAAGCATAGCATAAGGAAGTTCCAACAACAAAGTAAGATGGAACCTCCTTCACCAAAACAAGCTTTCGGTATTAGACTGCTCCAGAGCAGACCACTCTGCTGTGGTGAAGATCCCTCCAGTGATTTAAGATTGCTTGAGGACTTCTGACACTGCTACCTCTGCTGATGCACTCTGCCATCAGAAGCTGGCGAAGCTGGACATCAGCGTGTACTGAGAGTCTTGTCTAACGGCCTTTTTACTTGGAAATGCAAAAAGCACAGTGCACAGACGCTGCTACCTCCCAGCCACTGACGTAATCTGGGCAATATCAAAACTTTAGCCAGGTAGAGGATCTCACCCACCAGCTAACTTATTTACAACCACAGAATTATGAATAAGTAAGGATTTTCACTCGTTTTATTATATAAATCATGCCTACTTAAAGAACCATTTTTGAAGACAAGACTAGTGAAACTGGGCAATAAAAAAACCTGAAAACTACATAGAAGAATTCTCTTTGCTATCTGTTGTAGACAAGCTAACAGAGCATCTCCAGAAACAAGGGTGCAAGCATCAAGCACACATTTGAATCACACTGCTTCCCTCACTGTTCATCAGCTGACAGGCTTCCAATAAAATTCAAGTGAGAGTCAGCCACTGGTAACAGTCAAAAGCTAACAGCAGTTAGGAGCTGCTACCATACCCAGAAAACCAAGTTAGGAAAGGGTAAGGGTGTTGTTTAATTAAACAGACCTTAATTCTGCCCAGCTGACTCCATCCCAGTTCGCAGGTCTGGGACGGGGACTGTCCCTTGCAACGAAGGAGGCATGGTACAGAACGGCTTCCTGAGAACACTCTCTTTAAAAAGAAAAGTAACCTCTAAGTTTATGATGCAGTTTATATGCAAACAAATCCATCATCCAAATTAAGAATTAAAACACTGTCTGCTGCTACTTATGATTTTAGCTCTGCCTTTTTATCTGAAGTGTGAATTGATTTAATGTTTGAGCTGTTGATGCTAAAGCTATTAGGTTTAAAACACAGCTTAAGAATGTGCTTGAGAAGATGTCTTGAAACTGTAGTTTAAGTTTAGCCTTAAATTTAATGACCACAGCCCTTTACAGTCAGAAGTTGTGTGCTCTCAAACCTGATTCTACTTCCCCAAATAAAAGTCAGACCTCTGATGTGATATATAGCACATGTTGAAGAAAAGACAGTAGCAGCTGAAGCCCGATCAAACTGAATTAATCAACTCTTTGATAAGAAAACAGTCAATACTGGAATTACCTAGTAAGTTCTCAACCTCCTATGCTAACAGGATAGATGCCTTCTAGATAGTTAAGCAAGTCATGAGAGTCACAGCCTTATTATAAGTTGCAATCTTTTGCTTCTTTCACTACAAGTAATGTAATTTCTCTGCTTAAATCCTCAAGGCTTGTCAAAAAAAAAATTCCCACACAAAGGTAGGACCTGCACCAAGCAATAATTCTAGCTATGATTAATTCACTAAGCGCCACTGTTCACTTCTCCAGGAAAGCAGACAACTAACAGCAAGACTGATCATGTTAAGCTCCGCTGAAAGTCTTTTTATGAATAAGTAGTTTAAAAATATATATTAGTGCATCATCTTCTCTACCATCCCATAAAACCAATAGACATTCACAAAATGACAACTATTTTCCAGGCCTTGGAAAGGCAGATTCCTGAATAAAAGTGCGAATGTATGAAGAGATAGTGAACCTTTTTTTAAAAGTAATCTTAACCAAACTATGCAGATTCAGCTACAAAATTCTATAGCTGTTCTGTTCCTGAACATGAAAGATTGCATCAGCAAAGCTGAACTCAAAGAGTGAAGACTGCCTAGACAACCTATTTCTGTTCAAAGCAATGGCATGATCCCAGCTTCCAGGACACAGTCAATTGCTTAACGACCCTGTTGTCTCAACAGACAAAGCTTACATTTACTCCAGTCTGCAACATTCCAGTCCTAAACAGCTAGATCTCAAATTTAAGTAGTAGTTAACCATTGCTCAACTTAATATTTCAGAGCTACGTGGACTCAGTAGCCTTGGGCCGCTTCCCACTTTATGAGTGGAACAAAACTGCCTGCTGCATACATATAACCTGATCTAGGGCTGTAAAAACTAAAACCTGAACTTTGTTAGTCTTGCTCCCAAAGCAGCAGATCCCAGTACTCAAGACCAGGAAGCAGCAGGGGCAGCACAGATGCACATGCCCTCCTCACATTCTGCTGTTCAGAACAATGTTTTGTAAATCAACAGGTCCTTCGATTCAACTATTGATCCTTCTATACAAGAAATTTAGCAACATTTCTTGATGGCCTTGCAGCAACTAAACTGAATAAACAGAATGTGTGAAGGAGCTAATACTGACTGCTTAAAGCTTTGAAGTGAGATGTGTCATGCAGAGTTAATATTTTTACTGCTATCAGTTGATATTTCAGACAAAGCGCTTAAGTACTCGACAGACTGAAACAAAACAGTTACTCATATAACGGAACTATGCACCTACAATGCAATACAAAAAACACTGCAAATACTGTCCTATTTTGAAGAACTAGGCTAAAAAGACCTCTCATGCTAAAAACACGCCAGAGGTCATTTTGAGACCAGAGCCTCAAAATGTAGGATTAAACATTAGGCTACTAAATCTGCATTTAAACATTTTGTATTTAAACTGCTTTTCAAAACTGCTAAGCTCCTGATGGCTGTTAGGGGTAGTAATTTAAGCATTTGCTGCATGGAAGTACATGACACAAATGACAGCAATTAGAGTCACATTCTTATTTTATGAACAAAGTTGGAGGAAAACATTCACCAAAATCTTCATAAACACATGTAAAACCCTGACAACATTGGAAAAGTCATGCCAAGACATTCAAATTGGGGAAGATGACTGATGAGACTTCTACCTGTCAGCCCAATTACCTACCAAGCAAATAGTGCTGCTGATGCCAGGACAGTTACGCAAGTGCCTAACTGCGTCCGTGGGAAGCGCGCCTAGTCTCCTGCGTGTTTAATGCTTCGTTCTCATTGTTGTGCAGGCAACATGATTTCTGACTGTAACTTCCAAGTAAACTTGGTTATCCAAATGCCAAAAGACACTTCTTCATGTAGAATGCTTTCCTAGTATGCACTTCACACAGTACAACTGCGTTAAAAATTAAGTCTGTATAGTTTATATCAGATCAAAGGATAACAGTAATCTCATTCCCCCCCATCCCAGGAAAGGGAGACAGGACTTGCAAGGATGACAAGAATGACCTCACACATGTCAGGAATATTCTGCCTTCAGTGGGAAGAGTCAGCAAACAGGGTATAAGCATTTGTGAAAAGTTTAATTTCACATCTATCGAGTAAAATTCATTTAGTTCTTCAAGGAAACACATCCTTACAGAAGTCTGCAGTGGCAAGTTCAAGGCAGTCAATAATGTCTTGTTAAACTCAGAAGGGGGGCGGGGTGTGTGAAAACCTCACGTGCCTTTCCTCAAAAGTCAGGGTTTTTGCGTATGTGCAGTCAGCTAAATGCCATGAATGCTATTCAGTAACATCTTCAACACTGGGCAAGAAATCCATGAAACTAAGTTTCCCATACAGTATTTAAGGAAATAAAATGCAATCTGGTTTCTGCTTAACACATCATGTACTTTGGCAAAGAATGGGCTTTTACAGAGGCAACTGAGGGCACAACAGCCTTCGAATACTTGGCAGCTTGTTGCTGTCAAGCAGCTGATGCAGGAATGACCAGCTAGAGTTCAGCCTGTGCGACACATTTGGAAACAATATCCTACGTCATTCAAGTTCACAGGAGCTCTGATACAAGACCACAACAACATCTAGGAGCACTCTGATGCAAACCCACTGAGCCTCGTCGTTATATCATATGCTCCCAATACATGCCTTCTGCATTTGCCATACCAGTCGGGCTGCAAACTCTTTTCCGAACATGGGGCACTGCTAATTTTGTCAGCACCTATAACATTAAAATAAGAAACCTCAGCATGTCTTTTCTTTCCAGTCATTAGAAAAAAGGGAAAGTTTATAGCCATTTATTAGAAGTCATGTACTTGGAGGTCTTTAATGAGGTAACCAGAGGAATAAAAAAAATAAAAGGTTTTTACATTTAAGTACATTACAAACATGAGGTGGGAGGAGAGGGGACAAGCCTAAGCCAGAAACACTTCAGTTTTAGTGTTACGTAGCCTGGAATTTTAAGAGGCCTTTTTTGGTCATACGACCACCCTCTCTCCCAATCTAAGTTTAAAATACAGATGTGAGGAGGAGGTTTATCTAAAAATAGTCCTAGATAAGCAAGAGAAACAATGCAGTCACAAAAATATTTCAGAAATACTTTTTAAAATATTTGATAGCGGTGTTATCTTGCAAATGACTTCATAAAGGGGAACTATAACATGTTGGATGTAACCCTAAAAAAGGTTTGAACGCTACAAGCGCAGCCGGTATCGCCTGTGCCCTTGCCGGTGTCAGTGGGCTGGGGTCTTTGGAAGCCGCGGGTGCGGAGGGCACGTTGGGCGCTGGGTGCCGGCTGCCGCCCTGAGCCGCGGCTGTGCAAGGACGATGGACAGCGAGGACGATGGACGGCGAGGACGACGTCCAGGAGAACAAAAAGCCGAGGCAGGGCCGGAGGGGGGGAGGTGGTGTCACGGAGAAGACTCACATTGTCGCCATCAGTCACCAAGAAGTCTCCCAGCAATTACATTGTCTTATAAAGCTGACACTAAACCGGCCGGGGGATTCAGGAGGTGGAGCCAGCGGCGACCCGCTGAGGCGCTGAAAAAACACCCCGTGCAACTGATGACTCTTGTTAAGGGCCCTGTTTTTTGTGCACCTACTGCAGTCGTCACTGATTAACCAACTGCTCTGGCAACTTCCTACATTCTTTTGCATTTAAAAAGGATCTGAGAGGCCGAGAGTCATCCCCTTTCATATTCCACGGGGAGCGGGAGGCTGCGCCCCGTCCGGCTGGCTGGCTGTGGTGCAGAGGGGCCCCGCTCCAGCAGGCCCCTCTCCCTGCACCGCCGCCCTCCTCCCCCAGCCCAGGCCTGCCAGGCCTGCAGCTGAAAATAATTTATCTGTTCGCTCCGCCGGGCTCCCAGCATATGCGATTGGGAGGGAAACGTATCCATCATGAATAAACTTGAGCACAAAGACAGGCTGAGTGTCACAGGATAGAAAAGGGCAGAGGTCGCCGCAGCGAGCGGGAGGGTTTGTGCAGGGCCGGGGCTGGGCGCGCATGGCCGCCTCACCCAGCCTCCCTCCACACAGCAGCCTCAAGCCTTCCCACTTTGTCGCATCCCCCGAAGTAAACAAAGACCAGCAAGTGGTCCCAATCGCAAAAAAAAAAAAACCAACAAAAAAACAACAAAAAAAAAGTAAACGACAAAAATAATCAGAAAGGTGATGAAGCTCAAAGTAAAACGGAGCCTGTTCTCTTCCTTTTACTGGAAGTAGCTCACCGTGTTTACACCCGGAAAGCTGGGAACTGTAAAAATTCATGAGGTGGATACTCAAATGTTTCCCAGGGTTTCTGAACATGTGATTTTCACTGAAATGTATTTTCTTAATCACAGGCAGGTTTTAAGACTTAATCGTATCCCAAAAGGCTATTTCCAGCTATAGAATTATGAGCGCTTTAAAGTAGCCAGACCCTATATTTTACTTTACCTGTTGTAAGGCCAATACAATCATGTTTCATTCATAGTTTATGAAGTCTGAAAAACCACTTGATGAAATTACAGTCTACCGATACCACACATGGTATATTTGTCCACGCATATTCTATAATCATTTCAATTTATGACTTGTACTTAAGAGTCATTTTCCTGTACATGTGTTCTTCATAAATACTGGTAGATCACAGTCTGCGCTTGCACAGGAACCACATATCCACACTCATTTCTGTGAAGATAAATACACCTTATACATCCAAAGTGAAAAGCCAGAGTTTTCACATATTTCAAGATTGTGGAACAAAATGGTAGTTCTCCCTTATACTCTTTACATGTGGCAAGATGAATCATCCTACATCTGAACTTAAGCGCTTACTCAGCTTCCAGCATTGATGATAATTTTTGCCCAATACACTTAAGCATACTGTCTTGAACCTTTTGGGAAAGAAAAAAATTACATCTTACATTGGTAAAGGATTACAAATTCTCTCTTCCAGAAAAAACAACATCAATGTTTTAGAAAGTATGTTAAATGAAATCACACATTATCTATTGGATTCTATGAATCTTAACTTTCTGTTAGAAAGAAGACCTGTAGTACCAGACTAATTATGTATTTTATCACATGCAATAGATTCTTTAAAAGAAGTATTAAATTATTTCACTAACAAAGTCTACTGTGAAGAAAAAGGATTGGGGAGGGAGGGTGTGGAGAAAGACAGCACACTGCAGGATACAACACAGTAGATGGAGTAAATAGATTTCAGGAACCTTCATTTACTGCCTGAACAATTAAGTATGTCCAATAATGTCCCAAAGAATATGGGGGACAGCTGGGATAGAGGACAGATACCAAAAAGACCTTCCACAACTGCTGCTTATCGGACCACTTATTTGTTTGTTTTAACAAAATTAAGACATGTATCTTAAACATCCTATCCTTTTTTTGAAGAAAGATATGCCAGCAAAGGTAGTTTATTCTTGGCCTGTGGAATGGAAGCAGGCTCTTGCATGCACAAATCAAGTTTGATTTTTTGTTTTGTTTTGTTTTTAACATAATGCCTGCCTCACAGTGATCATCAGTGCTTATTCAGACCACAACATAAGTGATTATACCAAGCTGTTCTCTGCAATGGAGAATGCGAAAAGGTAAAGAGTTTGGAGCTCTCAACAGCTCCCAGTGTGTGAGACCGAGGTATTTAAGAGTAAAAAAACCTGCTGTGTTCAAGTTCACTTAGACATAGAAAAAGGCTGTCTACACAGCATAAGCAACGGTGCCAGAAGTTATAAATCGGAAAGGGGACTCTCAGATGAGTGCAACCCTCATCAGGCATTATGTGCAGCATGGCTTTTCCTTCCAGGCAGGACTGAGCTAAAATTCTCTTCCTCTATAAAAGCAGGGGAAATTCAAAAGGAAGAGAGCCAAATTTTCTTGTGCAAAACTTTAATGGGTCTCCCATTTCTTCACAAAGGAGAAAACTAACTGGGGTGTTTTGAGGTGTGTTGCTTATTTGATATGCATTTCTCGAATTACTCCAACGTAGTTTTGTTCAAACAAACAAAGTCTTCCAGGGAAAACTTCGTCATCTAAAGTTTTAGAACTATGCAATCTCATTCCCCTTCTCATCAAGACTTTGAAGAACTTGGAAGTAGTTTGCAAGTCAAAGATAATTACTGACCCAGCACCCAGAGCCATAGTCATTCAAGCTATTGCAAGCAGTAGGAGCAGCTGACATTCATCTACCACAAAATCTTTTACACCCAACAGGGAAGTTCTTGAGCTACCTTCAATTCTCCACAAGCTTTTCAGAGATTGATGATGAACATACAAGAGCAGTGCTGCATTCATGGATAAGATATGAAAGGAAATTTTTACTCATCTGAAAACAAGCTTGGAAACTGGCTCCATTTCATGGTAGGTAGCTCCACCTCTCTCAAAATGCAAAGATAACTAATTAAAGCAGAATCTCTTAATTTTATAACCGAAAGCACTATCTTTGCTGTTCCTAATTATTCACATTCCATTTAAATTTACTTTCCAAGCTCATCAATCTTGCTGCACCATCTACAGAGGACTAGAAGTTTCCAAGTCCTTTTAAACAAACAAACAAAAAAAACCCAAACCAAGAAGGTAATTCCCACACTACCTTCCCCTCAACAAAACCAAAAATATACTTCTACTCACTAGAAGCCTTCTGTAAGGTTAAAATTTAGCAGAGAGGGTGTTGTTTTGTTTGTTTGGTTGAAGTAGAAAAAACAAGCAAATTAAAGGAGGGGACAGGCTAACTAGATTAGAATACTATTTTATGAGTGTGAAAAATAGGAAGATTTATTTTTATAACATTGGAGAAGTTTAGATTGTGAGCTCTGTTGGACCCACAATTTCTTTATTTTGTGTTTGTAAATACCTTGAAAAGTGAAAGTCTGACCCATAAAATGGCTCATAAAAAAAATAACAAGCAGAAACACTTAAGTAGCAAAGATCCCAGAACAACAGAGTTCAGAGCCCTTCATTAAGTACTATATGAAGACTGCTGCGATACAGGTTTGTGTAACCAGCCATGTTTAGAGCTATTTCATTGACTATTCACAGTCTGGTTGACAGAACAAGACCTACAGGAGCCAGTATATTATCTGTGCTACAGGGCATTGCAGAAACACTAGGAAAATCTTCAGTCTATCAAGAGGTAAAAACCTGCTACTCAAAGGTGGAAAAAAAGACATCAAGCAAAAGCTAAAAACGTACTCTTTTGCTTACAAACTATGTAGAGAAAGAAATTAGAACAGGTATGAAAAACTTCGAAGTTCCAGTGCTAAACAACATTTCCAAATTTATTTTACCTCTACAAAAACACTCATTCAGAATACAACAGCCATCAAAAGACTAAAAGCATGAACACTACACTATGTTTTACTTAAGCAAACAGTAAATGGCATTATTATAGCATCCCTAGTACATCAAGAACTATCCTGATGGCCTTTCTAAGTCAGCATGCAAAGACTTACATCACCTGAACCAAATAATACAGTGCACAGCTGAGAAAAAAAGCATGGATGAGGCTCTGCTAGAGTTTAATTGACTTAAAAGTCACAGGCATTAGTGGCAGATGAAATGCTTATGCTGTATAAACAAATATTATTTGGACCTAGAGCTGAGACTTGGTTAACTGTTTTACTAACAGTGCTTGCAAAGCAATAAAAACTACCTTCTTGTCCCCCCAGTTATATATATATAATTTAAAACTAGTTATGAAAGTAAAAGTACTTAGAAGTACTTGAAAGGGATGATGAACTGCCTGCTGCCACTGATAAACCTCAACAATGAGCTTTCCTGACCAACTTTTAGAGCACCTTTTAAATTACTGTACCTGATCACAAAGCATCGTCCAAAAATCTGAGAAACATTAAGATCAGGATTCTTCCTTTCCTGCCCTGCTCAGCACCAGAAGTCCATGTACCTCTCTGTTTTCAGGCAACAGCAATCCCTGAACTTAGTCTTGAAATAAAAGCAACTCAAAAAAGTACATGTTACGTCCTCAACTGAGACCGCAGCTTCAAAGCAAAGCAAGCCATGAAACACCTCAGTGACAGCCAGTCATGAGAATCAGCTCCCCTTGGACACTGTATACCACTGTGCCAAGCTTGGAAGACAAATTATTTAGGAAAAAAAATTCTATTTGAGAAACTTCAGTGTCTCACCACTCTAAAATACATGAAGACTTAATTTGATAGACTGATCTTCTACCACCTGGTCTTTATAAAAATTAAGGAGGCTCTTTTGTTCAGGTTTTCCTCAAACCCAGGTCTCACTGCTCAGCGTAATGGATGCTAACAGGTGCAGTTGGTATTAGGTCCTTCTATCGAATCTCCACAGCACCCAACACATTCTGCGCAGCTCTGCAAATTACTCAGAAACCAAGAGAAGAATAGAGCAATCAAGAGATGTCTGCAAGGCAGTAGCAACAGCTGTCAACCGGATTTGTTCATCGGGATTGTCAGGAGTTCCAGCCTGCTTCTGAGCATTCAGGTAAGTCAGCAGCCACCTTCCCTTTCAAAGGCACTCCTCGCTAGTCAGCCATGCCTCATGTCAAGCTTGCATTACAGCACAGACTGCACTCTCAACTTATACAAAAGCTGTTGCTACCAAAACCTGGAATTATTTATTTAAAATTAAGACCTTTTTTGGTGGTCTTTTTTCCTCTGAGGAAGACTGCATTTGCATTTGATTTGTGGCTACCTTTATAAGTAGCCACAAAGTAACTAACTTTCTAGGGGCAGGCTAAGTGAATGTTTTATTAAACAAATTCTAAGCTTCAGACTTTACAATACTGACAGTCTCTTATCAAAAAAGAAACTGTCTGTACTTATCCAAAAACCATAAATGGCATCAGACTGATTTTTCTGATTATTCAATACCTACATTTTAAGGCACCTGCAGTTGCAGAAGCAGCGGTTAGCTGTTTGTAAAACTAAATGGTGGATGTACTCTAGTAACTCTTCCTGACACCTCCACATACAATGCATTTTCTTTAGAAGGGATGGAAGGTGCTATGAAACAAGAATTTCTACACTCTTCTTAGTAAATAGTAATTGAAGCATTAGGTTAAAAAAATCAAACCCAACCAAAAGACACAAAATAAACCCAACAAAACCACTTCATCAACATCTGTCTGCTCAGGAGGAAAAATTCCCTTATTCCTTAGGGATTTCAAGATTGTAAGCAGCATCACATACAGGAGGGATTATTACATTTTTTCCACAACATCAAGATGTTCTACTAAGAAACGGACTAAATCACTTTTTCTGTCTACAATAAATACATAATTCAATTTAGTTCGTTTAAACCAGGAGAGTCAGCTCCAGGCTATCAGCCTAGTCCACAAATAGCCCTTGTTGATAATCTGGGAATTTGAGATTACTGATATGGCCATGACATATTACTTCACCTGAGGATGAACAGTTAATTTTTCACATCTCACACCCTTTCCCTATGTCGTCTTTGCAGCAAGGACAAAACTGAGCTTCCTCTCACACCTTCTACAACACTGAATGAAGTAACAGCATTAAAGCTGGAGTGAATTTACAGGTAAGGTCCACAGCAGTACTATAAAAGCCTTTTCTTCCAGAGCTGAAGCCAACTAAAACAAGTTTAAAGACAGAGTTTCATTTGAGAAGAGAGGAGGAAGCATACATAAACAAAGCAGTGATGCAAGGAACATCTACAAGATAGAAATCTATGTAGCGCCTCTGTTTTAAACCTGTGACTGCAATATAGTCCAATCATGTATACTTTGTTAGAAAAGCAGCGTCCACCTGTATTTTCACAAAAGCCATACCACTTTTCTGGTAACTGATACAAGTGAAACAGCTACAGGACACACTCCAAAATCTTTTTACAGTTTTGATAATTAGACTAACGATTTCAGTGTTTACCACAAACTTCACATTTCACTGGAGCCAGGAGGCTGTCCAGCCAGTCTCCCCTATTTGTTTTTGATCTAGGGATCTGCAGCTTTGGCTGAATTCAAACCCAGGTAACTACTGAGTCAGTCGTTTAAATGAGTTTCCCATTTCTGCTGCACCATACAGTAGCCTTGTAGCTCGACAGACTAGCATACTAAATATCTACCTAACTCCTTAAACCATCCACACTTGCTCCACTGTTACAGAAATGGAACTTCAGAAATCACAAGCTGGCTTCTCCTTGATCCTGATTTTGTGTCTTCCCTAGTAATGCTCCAAGTGCAGAAGGCATGGTGGGGAAGCTTCTTTCCAAAACCCTGCAGGGCCCCTTACCTGGCATCTCCATGCCATTCTCATTGCTCAGGTACACTGCTAAGCTATTTACAACATCGTAGTTGCTCATGACAGAGCACACAACTGAGATACTGAGTCACACGCTGTTATCCATCAATAAAAACACTCCTGTTTCACTGAGTCCTCTCCTTCTCGGTCACCGTTTTGTTCATGCCATGTTTTTCAGGAAGGCAACAGATCTCATGGGCATGGAGCTTCTCTTCTCACTCTGCACAGAACAACGCGTGGCAGCTGCACTGATAGTCATGTACTTGCACAGAAAACTATCCAGAAGCGTATTACATCTGATAATGCAATACACCTATCCTCCCAAAAGGCAAACAACTGCTCCTGTCAGCAACTCTATTTTATTTCTCCATTATCAATTTCTGCCAACATCAAGCTAATAAATGCATGATCCCCAGTTAGAAATCAGTGGTTAAGTTACATACACCATATTAGCTGGAATCTGGGGGCAGAGGGGCGCTAATTTGAGAAATACATAAAAACCCTTGCTTTCAGAAGAATGAGCATTAGTGCTTTTAATGTGCTCTGGGATTTCAAGTTGAACGTATGAACCACTTAAAAAAAAAATCACTTTACAGTAATTTTCAACTGGTTGCCTAACACCCATCTCCTAAGTGACTATCATCAAAACACAACCATAACACTAGTGATGAATTAATATTAAAACCCTTCAGTGAGATCACAGAAGTCCTCAAAAAACAGCCCAAGTTGTCAGAGCATGCTTCTCCCACACGCTGAGTAGCAGTCAGGTTCTGGAAATAAAAGCTTTGTTCAATTACAAAAGTGGGTGCTAGGTACATTTCTCATTTACACGTATAATTTTAAAATCCAAACCAATTTGACAGTGTCTAAACAGGTTTTAAAAGCCAAGAACAAACACTTCCAAAAGGAAGATGACGCAACAGTCAGAAAAAGGGAAGCGACTCACTCAGTAGGACAACCTGACTAGCAAGGGACTGCACTCTGACAATTTTATATACTTTGCCAGGGATAATTAATGAAGTTTTGCAGGACTTCTGTATTCTGGCAAGTCAGAACTTATTACAATTTTTCATACGTATAAAACAGATGTTTTGTTGTTCACCTGTTTTGCTTTACAGGGGTACTTCTCAGCTGCATGCCTGTGTTGCCACTGTCTCTGCTGCTGTCGGTAACTTACCAGCATCACTCAAGAGAGCAACAGCCCAGCAATCTGTGAAAGGGATAATCTAAGCGACCGCAGGATGGAATAAGTGCTAAAGACAAGAGCAGCCTAAAATAGCAGTCTGAAGATGGGCAGCAGGCATCCACCCACCAAAAGAGAAGACACATTGCAGGGTAAAGTTCTGCAGCTCCTGGGCCAAGACAGAGATGGCCACTCCAAGATTTCTTAACACCTCCCTTGGCTCCCTCCCACTTCTTACTAGTTGCATGTTTTTGTCTTCACAAATAAGGCTTCAACTATTTCTCCCACTGTCTGCTGCAAGTTAGCATTCAGCATTGCTGTACATTTCTGAGCCCATCACAGACCGAAGCACAGAACTCCTCCCAGGGTGGAGGGCAGCTGCCATGTAGGATAGGCCTGCAACACTGCACACACAACTAAGATGAGTAAACACATTTGCTACAAAGAAATGGAAATGCACCTAACGAAGTTCAAGATATTAGATGTGCCTGCGTTGCATGCCAAGTTTCTGAGAGGAAAGGAAAATAAACATGTGAGACATTTTCTCCAAAACCACAACCCCCTAATTCCCCGGGTCAGTGCAGTGTCTGGTCCTTCAGCATTTTACTCGGCTCAGCAGATGAGGAAACAGTCACACCAGAAGGCCCCGTAACAGATGGAAACCAGAGCAGCTGGAGAGCAGGGAAATGTCTGTGCGGGCGTGGGGCGAGGGGGTGGGGGCAGAAAGCCCATCCCTGCTCCTGAGCTTTAAAGCTGTGTGCAGCCATCATGCGGTACTGCAACTCAGCCCACGGATCTGCTGGGGAGAAAGTTGAAGGAAGCGGTACGTGGCCGGATGATTTAGTGCTTCCCAGACTTCCCATCAGGAGAGCAACACTAAGCCATGCAACATGGACCTGCAAGCACTGGGTGCGAGCTCCTCACAGGAGCAGGAGGTAGCAGAAAAGAGCAAGCTGGGCATTTGCCTTCTTCATGAAAATCACAGCAGATGAAGAACTGCCAGCTCAAGAAAGCCTAGAATTGAAGGGGTAAGGAAGGAGCCAAAAACTACACACACATACTGGAGAAATGAGTGGATTAAGACTAAAACCATTCAAGGTTTGAGGGATGCTTGTTTTCTCCCCTTCTTTCTTTTTTAAATAAGAGGTACTATAGAACCAAAGCAGCACAGAAATACATTTTTAAATAGGAAAAAACCAAACATGGTAAATGAAGAAGAATAAAAATGGAAGAAAAAAACCCATGACATATGGTAAAATTATTCCACTACAGTTTAGATTCACAGCTTTACAACACCTGCGCAGTTAATAACCATATTAAGTCATACATGATGTCACCAGTATTTCCTTTCTCAACTTCGTCAACTATTAGGGAAATACATCTAACAGTGGTTTCTACACTTTTGTAAAGTCAGATGACTGTCCATGATTAAGATGCCCATCCCCTGGCACAGTTTGGACCACAGCCTGCACTCAGGTCCCAGATGAGGGAAAGGGACCAAGCCCTGTGAGGGAAACAGCCATTAAGCAGATAGTTTTATAAACAAGAGCAGGGGGTGAGGTTTTGTTCTTGTTTGTTTTTTTCTTTTAAGCCCGGTTGGAACTACCTTCTGCAGTCCTTTTGCCTCCTCAAGTCAAGAGGCAAGAAACTAAACTGATCAACATGTAGGAGAGAAGTCCTCATGTGAGAGCAGCAGATTAGAGTGTTAACCCTGATGATGCAAACAAGGTCATTCAATGGTTGTAAAAAGCACACAGAAATACTCCATTTTATATCTATACATCTGTATCTATCTATGTATAAAAAACTGTTCTTTACCTAACTGGCCATGTGGAATTAGACTTGAACATTGATTTTCAGCAGCCGTCAGCAAGTACAAAATTGACAGGGCAGTGGCAAGTTTTCATGACACTTTTTCCTCCTTAGTTATTCCTGTTCCTAACCACAGACAAGATGCTTTCATTCTGCTGCTTACACCAAACATCTCAAGAAAATGTTCGGGTGCAGTCTGACACTAGAGGTAAGCTGATCTCACCATTAGTTGCCATCAGAAGATCGTCACCGCAGGGGCAGCTGAACAGCAATGACAGCTCAACGGAAGAAGCAAGAGTGGTATGGCCAATTTCAAACAGCACAGCCCACTGGATCAGTATATATTACTATACCACTCATTCAAACCGCCTTCAGGCCACGGCCAGGTGGTTCAACAACTTAACCTGAAAAGCACAGCATTAAAACAAGCCAGGCATTTGCTGTATAGAAAGAACATGAGAAACCAGTGTCTGCTGGTATGACGTTCAGAGAAAAAAAACCCAACTAGTTCTAATTTGATCAAATAAGTGAAAAAACTACTGTGCATCTGACTAATCAAACACACAATGAAATCAATACCGAACACTACGCAAAGCATGGAAAATCTTGCAGTTACCGCTAGCTGCTCCTGCTGGCTGGAAAGGAAGATTGCCGACTTGGAGTTATTTCATACCAACGTACAACTCCAGTGAAGGATGTCCAAATATTCTGGGATCTGGCATTAAAATTTCTTTTAGACAAGAAATGTTATATCTCTGTGATTTAGGAAAATAGAGGCCATTTGTGAATACTAAGGATATTTGTCAAGAGAGTCAAAGAACAGGGTTTAGTTAAGACATTCCAAAAGCAATTAATCCATGGCGCTCAGAGGACTGCCTCCAGCAGTTCAAGCCAAGCACACGCACAGTCCCTCAATGATCGGCTGTGATGGATAAACACACTACTTAAAGGGAGAATATTTCATCGATATCCATTCAACACCTAGGAAGCCTTCTGAACACAGAGGTAAAACTTTCTTAGATTTCTCATAACACTTCCCCTGCTCACATCGTACTTGTCTGCAGTCTTCCCTAAATCCCCATACTAAAAGTCCATTAGCATAAGAATAGGTTTTACATATTCTTTTTTAAAAAACATATTCACCACAAGAATTTTTAAATATATCCCACTATTTGAAACACTTTTGTTCCAAGAGCTGACCATTACAGACTATTTTCTAGATATGGCAGGACAAATTCCTTCCTGTCTGAGAGTTTCCATGGTAATAAAAGTCCCCTTTAAACACATTCACGGTGGTTTGGGCAGGCCAAACAGGCAGCCTTTGTACTGAAAAGCTCCCTCTTTGTACTCCTCTGTGCTGATCCTGCACAAACTACCGTAAAAGTATATTTTAGTGGAGGCAGAGTAAAACTAAGGCTCACATCAGTTTCACACGACAACTGTTTATTCCACAGCACAGATACAATCCTCTGGGAGATTCCCTTCCCAAAGAATTTCAAGTGGTTGGAGAAAGCAAGCTACAGGACAGTCTACAGCATGTTTCAAGCAGACCTAACCCAAGCAACTTTGCCACTTACACTATTAAAAAAGATGAACTGAAATGACCATCCTCCTTTTCCCTTCCCCCCCTCCCCACCGCCTAGTCTCACTGCTATTTGGAGATGGCGTATTTACACCAGTGCGTGCATGTCTAGTTAAATAAAGGTAGTCTTAACTGATACCTTCATATCAATACACAGACTTGTCATTGAAAGGGACTGGGAGAACGACCTAATGTGCAGTTCAAATTGCTGTTTGGAGAATATACAGAAACAAACAAAAAAATGTTTTTAGGATGGTCAACAAAACACATCCTTTTAAATGTCTATCTGTTCACATTTGTACTCTGACACCTTTGAGTACTAGCACAAGTTCTGGCACATTTAAGTCTTGCTACAAGTGCAGCATATCTGTATTAGGAGTTTAATTTTCAGTAAATCTTATTATTTCAGATTTAGAAATATTTTTTTTCCCCACTACCGCTACAGCAGACCTTCTACTGAAGCTGGACCAATTCTACAGGCAATGGATTCTCTTTAAGAACTAAATCATTAAGCACAAACATGCAACTTTCATTCACTACGAAAGATTTCAGCCATCCTTTAGATTTTTTTGCTTTGTTAGCTTTTGAAAATTTGTATGCAGATTTCATTTTAGATCAAAGGTCTTTATTTCTTAATCAAGTTTGTTCACTAGAGTTTTCAAGTCCTGTAGCTTCAGACATCTCTGTAAGACTCTTAAATGCAGCTCAGTTCCCAGGACAGGGACAGTATTTCTTTACTTACAGTAAAATGAGAAAGAGAAAAATTCAAGCATCTAACTTGCACAGTGAGCTTTTTACCAATGCTACTGTTAAAATTTGCACTTCCCTCCCCCCCCCCCCCCCCCCCCCCGTGGAACTTTCAGCATAGCACAGACTCTCTCATCCAGGTCTGTGAGAAGATGTATAAAGACAGAAGCAAGAACAGCAGGAATAGTTCTGAGAAGTCAACATAATGCTTCATATCTCTCATCTCAGCAGTTTTAAAACCCCCCTCACACGCATGCACATCCCCTTTCTCAACTCCCGCACCCGCCATGTAACTCATTTCCCATTGGGTGCCCCGCTCCTGAGAGGTACAATCTTGACTGCGGACTCCCTTTGCTTCCCAGGAATTGATGCAGTTTGTATGGAAAGCATTATCTAGACTGGGGGGGGACGAAGAATCAGTCTTGTGATCACTTCACAAGTGTAAGAATGAAAATACCTGATCTTTGTCAGATCTAATTTAGGGGCATTTAAGTTTCCCTTTTGGCAACAGAGGAAACAGCCTTAAAAATCACAGCAAGTTTAAAAATTGTGGGAGGCAGTCCAGTAACATTTAAGACAGGCATTTTGAATAGAAAGAAGAGGTTTGAGAAAGGCACATTACACAGAATTATTTGGACGCATAAACCCAAGCTATAGGTATAACCTTCTGGAGAAGGTTTTCGGTAGGCAGATTTTAAGAACAGGATCAGAGCAGATACAGAAAAATCAGAAGATAGCAAAGCATTCGTGAAATGCCTCTCAAAAATAACAGGTCTAGTAGTTCGCTGACTACTTGCAACTGAAAAATGACGGGTTTAGCTTAAGCAAGAGCTAACAGCGTTTATTTTTTTCCAATAGAAAATTTCAAGTCGGGAAAGGAAACTGAACAGAATTTGTTTTGGTTGCCAGCAAAACCTGGTCTATCGCTTTCGTTGAAACTAGTCCAATTTAAACAAACATCTATGTAACATCCCACATTTCTCATGCTAGCAAATCTTATTAAGAATACTTTCCACAAACACATGGTATTGCTCAGTTATTAACAACAACAAAAAAATTCTTACACAGTCCTTAAGGATAATTTGTAGTAAATCCACCTACTTCAGCAATCTAGCTATGAATTTATCTCCTTAAATGGATGCAACATGTTAAATGGTTTTCACTGTAGGCTGTAATATTTCTGAGTATGTTTAAATTGCCCTCAAATTATGCTTTATCAAGCTATCATGCTGATTGTAAGATAACTGAATATAATCAGAAAAGGTAAACTGTAGCCTCTATTTCTTATGCACCCACCCACTTCTTAAAATCAGAGTCATCGTACGACAAAGATTTCATTACCAACCTGTTCTGACAGAAACCAATATTAATTATTATTTGAATTAACCTTTGAGCCATAGTTTTCATCAGTACTCAGTAAAGACACGGACAATTTCTAATTACATTCTACTCTCATTATAAGTCACTAGGCTGTAAAGCTGTATCTGACAAGACTGTTATACTTGGCCTTGAAATGCTCTGGACTTCACTATAAATCTTTCAGAAACATGTAAGAACTCATTGAATACAAGAGCTATCACACAGGATGCTCCAACAATTTAGAAGTGTTTTTAAGGAGATACCAACTTGATGTCACAGAATTGCAGTACTGTTGCTGAAGAAAAATTATTGGTGGTTTTATCGTTCAGCAGCATTATATAAAGATCTTTTACCTGAAGTTACATACAGTGGATCCACTCAGCCTATCAAGTGCAATTATGCAGTGATCATCAACTGAATCATAATTACACTCGACAAATAGTGTAAGAAGAAAATGAAAATTTATAGACTGACAAAAATCAAATTCTAAAGCTTACAGCAAATATCTACATCATAGGCTATATTTATTACAGACCAGAGAGATTTTATTCACTAAAGAGTTTCCTAGTAGGAAATGTAGATTTCCAGGGTCATAAATGAAGAATAACCTGTAATTAATATATAAAAATAAGTGCAAGAGGGCATTTTTTCTTGTGTAATCTGTCTGCTTTACCTCACATAATCGCTTTGCTGCGGTCAGCTAGCTGGCCAACAAAAAATGAAATATATACAGGGATACAGAGAAAGCAAATGCCGTTCTGGAGAACAGGTTTCTACCCTTGACTATGCCAAATCTCTTCAACAAGCAAAGTAAACTTCTAAGAGTGATTTCTGGCTCTATAACCCAAGCCTCATTTTCACAACTTCACAAAGCTCACATCTATGACTAATTCCAAATGTTCAGTCTCTGGGCAGAAGACAGTTTTATTTGAAGGAATACCAGAGGCTGGGATCTATCAGGTTTCAAAACCAGAACTTGACTTAGCTGCTGACTCAAGACATATTTCAAGATAACAGGAACATATTTCAAGATATCATTCTAACCTTCCACTGTTCAAAATACCTGTATCTTAAAACAGAAGCCTCGGTATGAAATCAGTTTAATCCCAGTGAATGACATCTCATGTTATAGAAACCTCGACTTAGAATAAGACGCACAACAAATATGACTTTAGATTTTGTACGTCTCCAAAAAAAACACCACAAAAAACAACCCAACAACGGTCTTTCCTTCACAGATCACTTTTACTGATGCTGTTAATTACACAGAAGATCCAAGTTACTCATTTCACAAAGATTTTAAAGAGAAATTACAAGTCATAAGGAAACTCTATATAGAGTTTGGAGTTGTTAACACAGGAAATGCCAGTTGGGCATGTATTTAAACATATTATGGATTCCATCAGTTAATGCACAACAACTTTGTAATCACATAAGGTAAATGATGGTCCGTGAGTAGAAGAATAGCTACATACTGTCAGGCTTATCACAAGACAGAATATGCTAACAGAATTCAGATCTCTTGATTTTTGAGAAAGGGTAGAGATTATGGACTTCAGCCTACAAAAATGCAAAGTGTTTGTAACGTTGGTGTCGACACCGTTACCGATTCTAAATATGCATCAACTTAAACATAGAAGTGGTATTTTTCCTTCCAAGCCAGGTGACTAAGACAACTGCCTTAAACTGCATCCCCATATTCTGAAACTATCCTGACGCTTCGTCTTGAGGCCCCAACTTGCTTGCCCAGTCAAAACCACAAAAATTTGCCATACTGGTTTGTTGGTTTTTTTTCCTTCCAGTTGCATACTTCTCAGAAGTTACTCCAAATTTACATCATCTTTGTATTTCAGTAGTATCTATCTGAGTATTCAAATAAGCATCTTCCTTTTATACCTGATACATTAAATGCCTGTATTATTCCTCTACTCCTCCAGCTAAAAACACATAACTGGTAGTTTGACTATTTCTTCTGAAGACGTATAAGGGTAAAAGGGGAAGAAGAGAGGAAAGAAAAAGCATCATTCTTGACCATGCAAAAACTGTGCTTAAACAGAAACAAATTTCAAACAAAATTTCAAACAAAAAAAGGATTTACTTCCTTCTACTTATCCTTATCCATCTCATTAATAAGAAAATGAGGCTGAGTGATGGGCAAATGTAAATCAGCTCATGCTCCAATCAGATCAATAATCATACAAGGGAAAAAGAGGCATCAGAACCACAGCAGAATAATCTGTCTTTATGAACATTAAGTACTTTCCACATAACATTTCCAAGAGCTTACTGTTGTAGTTAACTCAGGGTGAGCCCTACCACACTGTTAAACTTCAAGGTAGACCAGAAGGAACAAGTATGTATCCAAGCCTTTGAAAAAGCAAGGAAAACCGAAAACTTACTGTCGAAAAATCAGTTTTGATTTTATCCTACAACAAGCCTTATGTTGGGACTCCATTCTGCTAATGTATCACTGCTCCAAAAATCCTCTAAAACAGGGACATGGAACCCAAAGCACATTATTTCATTTCATACCACTCATCAACACATATGCCCGTTTGATTAGTACTAAGATAATACTGACAAGATCATTAAATCATCACACCCAACTTATCTGAAAGACTTAACTGAGCTGCAGAAAGGCTGTCCTGCCTTTTAGTTTCATACCTTTAGCATATTTCAGGCTTAAAACACTGCGCTTCTAACAGTTTAAAATAAACCTAATATGCAGTTATCTCAATTTTCAGCAATTCAAAGTTACAATTTAACGAGTAATTGTCATTTGTGGTGCAGTACCCAGCTACTCAGAGGTCTTTGTTAAGAGTGTATTAAATGGAGCAGAGACTTTTATAAAAGCCCGTTGCCAGCCCCAGAAGATGTTGACTTATTGCTGGGAGATGGGGGAACAGAAGTGGTATATGCCTTTGACAAGGATCACAGAAACAGGAGCAGATACCTATAATCCATAGCTCTGTTCATGCTAGTAGATTCAGACCTACTTCCCCCTCCCAATACCACTTTCGAAATCCCATGTGCGTGGGGGGATGGGGGACGAGGAGGTTAAGGGAGGAAACGACAGCATTACAGCACCTCGTTTTGTTTATCAGCTATTCATAGACCATGACAAAATCATCTCCAACTGCCTTCATGCCATTTTTTCATATCAAATTTGCTAGTGACACATTTAAACAAGCCTATAAGCAGTGTATTCTAATAAATCAGCCTGTAAAAGCCCCTATTCCATTTAAACCTGGGCACTAAATGACTGATAGCTTGTGATCTTCCAATAGCAGACATACCTTGCGCTAATGCACAACAACTACGCGGCTTTTAAACAAACAAATTACAGATTTCCCCTCTATTCTTCAGGAAAGTTACTTAGGAGGAGAAGCTCAAAATGCATTAGTTCAGAAAGAGATTAAAAAATGGCAAGTGCTCATTAAGCAGCACCTAAGAGAATTTACCATCTCACAACATGCTGCTTTTGATTGTGTCCAGGCTCGATTAATTTCAAGCCTTGTTACATCAAATTTTGTAACCAACCTTTTCTTTGCAGACAGAAAACTACCCCTTCACTTTCTTCTAGGTGCTTTGCTAGTATTATTTGAACTAAGAAACGACCCCATCCTAAAATTCCTTTTAAGTTCTTTTTAAAATCAAAAATCTATACTTCTAGTTTCTTTCCCTGTTACCCTCAAAAAAATTACCTGTAAGCACATTGACTGCAACTGGACTTGTTTTAAGAAAAACAAAACAACTGATGAGCTTATCTTGTACATATGGCATGCTATCTAGAAGCTGAAGTAGGTTTCACGAGGAAGTTAATTTTTAAACTTATCAAAGCACAACCATGACTCCTCGACAACTGGAGCGGGCACAAGCCTTTTATGACACCTGCATTCTTGGTAGGAAATAACAGAAGAATTTAAGATCTCTCTTAAAATTCTGGTTTTTTTCCTGAGTGTTACGAACTCACACTTGCCTCCTTTGAGCATCCATTTTGAAAATGCAGCTGCTCCTTCTTTATGAAATCAGTTCGCCTACTTTCATGACTATGGGCTCTCAAATATTTCACAATCTTTATACATCACACATTTTTTTTCCATTCCTGAAATGTAAAGCTCCCCAAAATTCAGTTGCTTATGCTGAAGTACTGCATGAGTGCATATTACAGACTACTCTGAAAGTCTAAGTAACTTTCAGGCTAGCCTCTTCTCTAACAGAAATTATCAAATAAAACGAAGACGTTAACAGTTGTTGCCTATGCCTTTAGATTTACTGACTTACTACTTTCTAAGGGCTTCTTAGCTAAGCAAAGCAACATAATTACCAAAAAAACCACAACAGTATGAAGTGGTTATTATTTGTGCAAACGTTTTCCTAAATATGGTACTTGCATATCTATGCATAAAGACATAAACAAACTCTTACTGTTCCACCGCTGCTTCAAGCACCAAAGGTTTTTATACAGAGTGGTACTGTAGCATGTCACACACCATGATAAAACAGAGAGACCTCAGTACTAAACAATTAAATAATATACTACAGTATGGTTTTTCACATAGGAAGCCAAGAAAAAGAAAAGTCAAAGTTATGGTTCCCATGATAACTACAGCTTGATTGTAATACTGTTTTCTACTGTACATTTGAACAAATGCATCAATTTACAATTGATGGGGAATTGTAACTGAAGGCCACAGTCACACGCTTTGTCTCACTCTTAAATAAATCAGTGGCATTCAAAATAAATTTCCATGCCACTTGTATAGCTTGGTAAGGTGGCTGGTTTGCTAGCAAGAAGAAAACAGGCTATCAAAGCACATAAACCGTATTTATCAAACAACCTCTCCAAAGTTACAGTGAAGCAAACAGGGCAACACTGCTGCATTTTAACTAGATTATGGACTATTTCAACATCCAACAAATTATATTAGATTCAGATTTGTCCATGTCATATTTGACTCAACTATACCATGACTCATGGCTACTGCTAATGAAATCCATTAAATATATTTAAGCTTAGCATTCCTAAAAAAGCAACAGCGACAAAAACGCATTATTGGAGCGCTTACTTTAAAGAGAAAAATGCATGAAAATGAGGAAGCTTGGTAAGAGAAATAAAACGAGACCGTTGGACAAAATGTTTGCAGAGAACGGACAAAAAATACTACACTGAAAATGCAGAGACCCGAGGGGGAAAAAAAAAAAATCATCACAGCTAAACCACAAGCTGAGGAGGCTATCAGTAAGAACGTTTTTCATCAAGAAGGGAATACATCAGAAGAGCAATAGCAAGTAAAATTGCAAACAAAAGCCGTGTTCATAAAGGGGCGAAGTAATAAGAGGTCCTTTCACAAATGCCAGGTACACAAAGTCAGCTAGAGAATCCACTGGGCTAACATACAGCCAAGACATGAAAGAAATACTCCCATAAAATAAACAAAAATTAGAAGGTTTTTGCATCTACTGTCATTGCAGAAGCTAAGGGAGCCTTTTACCTTTTTCGTCGCATAGAGCCTCAGAGACAGTTTTGGTCAAACCAAAGCCAACAGTAGCGAGTGACCAAAGCGAGATGGTACTCATCCAAGAGTTCTAAAAAGCTGAAGGATAAAATAGCCTATCTATCCACTATACCACATAGTACCTTGGTGTCAAACACTGCTTTTTTGTCAATGGTGAAGCAGTTTCAAAAGGTGGTCACACCATTAGACTGCAAAGAACTACAGACCAGCAAGTCCCACGTCTCACCAGGGCAAATAAGTATAAGAAACAATGTTCACGGGCACATAGCTAAGTACAGACTGCAAAAGTGACATTGATGCTTTCCCACAGAAAAGACCTGTCTTGTCAATACATGAGAATTCTTTGATAAGTGGTCAAAGTCTGTGCTAACTTGGATGACCAAAACACGTGCCAGCTGCTGAACAAAGGTCCTCCACCAACGGTTCCTAAAGAAACTAAGCTACAACAGCAAAAGGAGGAAGGTGTAAAAAAAAGGAAGGTCTTCACATGGGTAAGTAACCAGTTCAAAACAGGAAAAAAGTGTTAGGAAACATCACCTGACTCTTTTCCAGACCAGTGTTGTTTAGCATGCACATAAAGGATCTAGAAACAGGTGGTCAGCCTTGAAGTGAGTTTGCTGATAATGTTAACAAGTTCATTATGCTAAAAATGAAAATCAACTATGCAGGAAGCAGCAGACCTTCATTGTACCCAGTGAAGGTGTAATAAAATGCAGATGAGGTTCAGTCTAGGTAAACAGAAGGCAATGCACCTGAGAAAATACAATCCGGCTGTTTTACATATATTTTACTGAGCCCTGGCCCAATTACCTTATTGTCAAGAAAGATTTAGGAGCTAGAATGCATATCTCTAGGAAGACAAGATTTGTCAGAAAACAGAACGCTAAGCATATTTAAGAAAAACAAACAAAAAAACCAAAACAGAATTGTACGAGAGATGCACAAGTCTATGAAGTACCTGTATCTTGCTGCAGTGCCAGCGTTTGCTCTGCCCACGTCCAATTCAAGAGTAAAATTACAGAAAGAGAAAAGGAGGGTGACAGGCATTTGAACACCCTTCGCATCTCCAGCTTCGAGAAGGGACAGCCAAGGAGAGAATAAGAGCGTCCATGAAATCAGGAGTGGCATGGAACAGGTAAGTAGCAAACCATTTTCCCTTTTTCTTTTAACAAGGAAACTAGAGAACATCAAACAAAACTAGCAGGTGGTAGGTTCAAAATAAAACAAATAAAAGGAAGCAGTTCTTCATACAATGTGTACTTAAGCTGCAGCACTCATTGCCACGGTCCCACTGGAAGCCAAGAGTTTACACAGACCAAGAAAAGACTAGATGAATTCATGCAAGAAAAATTCATTAAGTGTTACCTATCACTTTTTCTGAGGTAATTCTGAGCTGCAGAGTTGCAGAGGCTAAGGGACTTGCCCTGTTTCTGGATAGCCTCTGCTGTGGTCACTGCGAGATAAGATTCTGGATGAGACTGACCTCTGGTCTCAACTGGCAGAGCTATTCCCTGATACTAAAAAAGCAAGATTGTATTCATAACATGGTTTTAATAGCTCTTGACAAACATGCCACTTCGATAATACACAATTTCCAGTATATCATTTCACCTTCCTTTCATGAAGAAACCGTCTTTCAGTCCACATTATCAGTACTTCAAGAATGCAAGTGAAATGACAACGTTAGACAACCACAGCGTGAATGAGACAGGGACATCCAAAATAGTGAGAGTATCAGGCTCTGCTGAAATTCTACCATTCTTGTATAAAAGATTACCCTATTCCAAAAACCAAAAATTCAAGGAGAGTTTATGATCTGTTTTTTACCCCATGAGGGAGTTAAAGGTGGATAAGGGTAGTAACAGAAACACTGGCAACGCTAAATACTGCAGTACGAGCAGTACTTCTCTGGATGCTACTCAGTACCTGCAGTGGTGTTTAAGTTTGGTGTGGGAGTAACTCAGAGCAGAGTTGTGTTATACATTGAAATTTTAAGAATATTGGACTTGTATTAAAAACCTTTTTTCAGTTTGAAAGAAAAAGAATTAAAAACAACACTAAGTGGTGAAAAGATTAAAATATTCATACTTTTTCTGATTTAAGCAGCAGTTTTAAGAGATTATATCAGCTCAAAGCACTGGCCTGAAGCTTTACTACTGTTATAAAAAGGTACTTAAAATAACTACAACATATTTAGGTTAAGCACTTAAAGGAATTACTGGAAGACTGAATTCAATCCTCAGCTCCAATCCACAAGTCATTGTGCAACGTCTTAGCTGCCGAAAACAAACTCTCCCTATTACCTATAAAGTGGGGATCCTGCCCATCCCTGAAATTAGAGGTACAAATTTTTCCCTCAACAAATATAGAAGATGCAACAATTGCTGTTGTAAGCAATGGAAGAACTCTGCCTCTTTGCACCTTCCAGCCTACTCCTGCTTCCTCCAATACAAGAAAAGTGCTGCTGCCGCTCTATGCTGAACACCGTCCAAGCTTCAAGACAGCAGCGTGTGCCCAGGGCAGAACAGGCCTTCTGCTAAACCTCCATCAGAACCAAAGCAGCACAAGCCAGTGGTTTTTTTTCAAGGACTCGTACCGATCAAGGTTTCCACAGGTACAGTAAAACTCACCATAACCTCCATATCACACAAAACAAATTACATAGCCTTGCTTGGAACCAGAAGTTCTTCAAAGAGATTGTTTGGCTGTAGTTTAGTTGAGTCAGGTTAAATACTTGACTTGAGAAGGAAGAAAAACCTCACAGAAAACGTGAGTCAAAATGGCTAATAACATAGCATAGAATAGAAAGTGTACTACTAAAACTCTTTCTACTCCTAAATCTAAGCTCAACATATAACAACCACAGACTATTTGGCAGAGCTTATTCAGGAAACTCGTAAGACATGGGGGAAGCTTACAGTCCCTAAACTCAATACACAAATATAATTGTTTAGAATTTACTCCTGAGAAAGTATTTAAAGACGATGTAAATTCTGAAAAAATAGCAGGCTATTCAGGCACAGACTCTGAACACTTAAAAAGGTTGGGGTTTTGTTTTTGTTTTTGTTTTTTTTTGTTTTGTTTGGGGTTTTTTCTTTTTTTTTATGTACTAAATATCAGTCCAACTCTGCTTTTAAGGACAGTATTTATCCACTTCACGAGAGCAGTGGCAAAGCAAAATTAACACTCGGTGAAGAACTCTCATCTGATGAAAGCTGCTAGGTAAACAGCAACTATTACAAATCCCAATATGGCAGACCTCAAAACACATCATTATGGACCTGGTATACCAGTTTGGAGTAGCACTCTGGTTCCTGGCTTCCGACCATCTGCTCAGGCCACTAGCCTTGAAAAGAAGAAAAACCATCTGAACACTCGGAGACACGTGCACTAAACAGATATTTTGCTTTCTATCACTTCCACGCATAATCGAGACAAAGAGCATCGAACTCACTCACTGGAAGTGACTGTACTTTTTCCTCCAGTACAGCAGAACTATGTGCTCAGAACTCCTCCTGATCTTTCCGCAAGCCTTGTGCTACTGCACAGACCATACATCAGCAACAGTCAGCAAGAACAAGTGGGAAGATACCCCCGCCGCTCCTATTCCCCCCCGCCTTTCTTTTTTTGAGGCCACACTGTTTCTCAGTTCCTCTTAAGCCCTTCCTGTAGCAATGCCCACCACACCAGACACCTTCAAATTTAATCCACTGGAATAAGCAGCCTTTAAATTAAGGTGTTATAAGGTCATATAGCAAGATGGTCGGATTAAAGAGGAAGTGGAGTTAAGTCAATACTGAGTCACTATTTTAAGTTCTGCGTTCAAGACAACAGCATGATAGCCTTTCAAGTGTAAACCAGTCTTCAAGCAGGATGGCTAAGAACTTTTCTATTAAAAAAATAAGTTTTATTTCTTTTTTTAATCTGAACATAAAATGCAGGACAAAAATTTATCAGACAGACAAGATCTGGTCCCAGAGACAGATGTTTTACAGCTGTGCTTTGGGCTTCCTAAAGCCCATTAGAGCTAGCACATACAATTCCTAATGTAAACAAGCTGCTTTTAGTAACTACAATATTCCCTCTGAACACACACACACAATGCTAGCCAGGGCCACCACTCCTCACACAGTTTCTACCAAAAGCAGCTTGCAATATCCTCAGTGCCTTGAGACAGAATGTGGAAGTGCCCTCTCCTGCTCCTCCCACCATCCCCTGTAGCTCCTGAAAGGGAATTTTTTAGATGTAAAACCTGCAGAAAGGCATCTAGATGCTGCACTACATTGGGGTCTGGGTTTTTTTTTTTGTTGTTGTTTTGTTTTTTATAATTATGGCAAGTGCTTACCTTCCATTACAGCACATACAATTGCCCAAATCTTGAGAAAAACAGGAAGGAAAGCACAAGATTCCACTCTTCCACCTGCTAAGAAGCCCCTTTCTGTCACACTGCAGGCAGTTTACACAAATAACTTTACAAAACAGCCAGGGCTCTTTAGAAAGCAAGCAGTTTCTCATGCCACATTCCCGCCACGCTGAAAGAGTCACCTCAAGCTGGCAGGTGGCTTAAGCAGGAGCTACAGTCAGAATATCCGATTTTTTGTAAGGTGTTCATTCCTCTGCTGAGCTACACAACGTGAACTGCCCATTTCTCTCTCTGGAGAACAGCAAGAGTATAGTATTACAGGAGTAACTAAGCAGCATGTTATTTTACTCGCAGTGCAATTTTTTTCATGAATTTTAAGGAAATAAGAGTGTGTTCATTTTGTTACGAGAAAGCTTTAGGCTATGATAGGAAGTTAACAGTCTTAGCCACCTACTATGACCAAGAGCTCTCACACCATCTCAGACTAACAGGAATAATGTAGATACCTGGAGTAAAACTCTGAGTAACTGAATCCACTGAATTAAAACACTGATTTGATAAAATTGGAGATGTATAAATAGACTCAGAAGGTTGATGAACCTAACGGAGAACTTCAAGCTTGCCCACAAAAAGAATCACACTCCCCCAGAGCAATGTACTTTCCTGTGGATAAATTGTTCTAAAGATTAAATATATTTGAAATATCAGACAAGCCATTCATATATTAGTAAATCTTTAAGGCTTTTGTCTTCCTACCTCAAGAGGAAAACTGATTTCTGGGCTGTGGATTATTAATTTCAACAAACTGTTCATAGCATGCAATCCATACCATCACTAGAATAAACACGTTTTAATATCAATTTGAACTCAGGCCAGCACATTTTTCTTTTGGTGTCTTTTGCTTCACAGATGATTACTCTATTTCTATTTCCCCCATGAAGGTTCCCAGGCGACTGATCCAATCCACTTGCTCACTGCCACCAAAATGAAAAGATGAAAAGGGCTTGCTGCTCTCCAAGCCACCGGCCCCCCTCGTCCTTAGTACCAGCTCTGGTGTTCATCAGATCCTTTTATGAGCCGGTTTGATTCATTACAACAGCAAAATGCTCTCCATTTTACAGAGTTATTTTTCTGCCATTTTAGTGAACTAAAGTGGTTCACAGAAGGACCTGACAAGCACTGCTGCTATAACAAAGTAGCAGAGCCATGCAGTTGGGAGGAAGGGTGCAGGGGGACAAAGGCAGAGAGGAAACTTCTCCTTTCAGAAAAACGTCCAGCTAAATTAGCTCACTGCATTTCTCAAACCATACCCCGATTTATGAATGATTAGACGGACACAAGACGACGTTCAACAGCTTTCAGCTATCTTCGGAGCTACAAAAAATTTATTGTACAAAGATATAATATGTATTCTTATACAGATTTAAGTATAATAATCCAGCAGGAAAAAAGTTCTTACAAACATAGCAAGATAAGCAAAAGTCAGAAGAGGAGGGTAAAGAAAGCTTGGCAGATGTCATCCTAGCTTTTTGTTTTGGTTTGGTTTTTTTAGTAAAAAAAGCCCTCAGAAAGTGACCACCAATGTCAGTAAGCATTATGATATAGAAAAGCTACAAGTGTTTCTGATAAGGAAAAAACAGCAGGAACTTTTCCTTTTCTCCTGAAGTTGTCACCAGTATCCAAGTAAACCTACTAGGGGAAGGCTGACGTGCCTAAGAGAAAGGATATGGAGGGAGGCAGTGGAACCAACAAGCTGCAAGGTGTTGTACCACAGGCAAGCGACCATGTGCTCTGGATGCCTAGTCCACAGGTTTTCTGCCCAGCGATTTCTCTTCACAGATCGATCCGCTTCGTTCTGTGATGGACTGCCTACTGTGGATGTGCCATTTCACTTGAGAAGCAAGAAGTGAACATGTATCAAATATATCACTCCCACAGCCAAATTGAATCGATGACAGCAGCAAACAGGACAGCTCAGCTGCTGGAGTCCTTTGCTTCCTATTCATAGTTCATTGCCTACCTGGAGGCACCTCAAAACAGAAACAACTCATTTCAGAATGCACTGAAGAGAAAAAGCACCCTGCCCCAAAACACCACCATCGTTACACCTTATCAAATTAGACGAGGGGTTTTCAGCCTTCCTGACTCTACCAGCTGCCTACCAAAAATCTTAATGTTGGGCAGCCACAGAACACACCACAAATCTCTGAGTGCCGCAGAGACGGAGCCACAAAGGAAGACAGCAGCAGATCCCAGAAGGCCCACCGGGCGATAAGATCGGGCACACGGCCTGCATCCCAGCTGGCTCTGTAATATCCGCCTCCAGGAGCCTCTACTAGTCCAGTTCCTCCCACAGCAAAAATTCACCTTGCCCAACCATCCCCATAACTGCACAGTCCAGTCACGCCACTAGTCATGCGACAACCTCAGCAGGGGAATCACACGCGAACCACTGACAAGCCAAAGGTTGACCACCCTTCATCTACAGAGGCAAGGCAGAAAGGCAGGCATTCTGGTTTCCTTTCTTTTAGGGGAGGGAGCTGGGAAAGGGGACTGGTGGACGAAGGAGAAGAATAGATCAAGGAGATTAATCTTTCAAATGACTGCAATGAAAGCAATTCCTTTCACCTGCCATCTTTTTTGTAGCCAAGGTTCTTTTTTAACACCCCAAAATTAAGTGGCAGGGAGGAGCAGAGGTACAAGGGATTAGTTTATTTCCTTGAGAACTAGCTAGTCAAGGACTCGGTCACCTTAACCATAGTATTTCTCTAAATCTAACCACGATAAATGAAAAGCCACACAGAAACACACCCCCTTCCATTTTTCTTCCTTTTTTTTTTCCCCTCAGTGCAACATCTAACACGTTCAACTTCTAAGACTACCTACTACAACAATTACTGGACCTAAGTTAGAAAGCCTGTTTCTGTTCTAGCACTGCCTTTAACAAGATGATTTTTCCAACAGCCATGCCATTTCTACGAAACAACTCCTTCCTTCTGCATGGCTGCCACGAAGTTCAAATCCTGTTTAAAATACAAAAGTATGTTCACTAAGAGTCACTTCTGTGAGGGAAGACAGCATGGGCTGGGGATTACTGCAGAACCATAGTAAAGGAGAAATGCAGGTGGAACTGATGCAATTTTTTCGGTAACCTCTGATAAGGGTACAGTGGAATTAAAGAATCACATAACTGCCTTCACTTACTTCTGTATGGGGGGGGGAGGAACAAAACCAAAATGACAATGTACCTTTGCAGATATCGAGAGAGAAAGAGGGGGGAAGTGAAGCTGAAGCCTGCTTATTCACTTCCCCACTGATCAAAGAACGGTGATTAAACTAAGGAAGAATAAGTCCGGACCCCATTCACAGAGACGAGTAAATGCAAAGCACAGCAGACACCTCATAACGGTACTGATAAATAAACTGGATTACTTTGCAGGTCTCTCCCAGACTTACCTCCTGAGGCAGTCCAGAAACCCCTATTTAACTCACTTTCTGAATGATTCCTTCCTAAATCAAGAAAGATATTAAATTGCTCACTATAAACTCTCACTTTAATTCTTCATGGTTAAAACAACTTGAGGCAATAATTATACTCCTAGGAAGAGTCCCCTCACCAGAGTTTAAAGGAACCTCTGAACTCACATAAGCAACGGCTATGGTGACACAGGGCCTTCGTTTAAGCCATCATGACACGACCATAGCACTCTGTGAAACCTGCAAGATCTTCCCAGGAACTAGCAACACAGTCCCAAGTACCTCCCAAACCAAGAACCAGAGATGACGACCTGCCTGCTTTTTGCCTTGCAATAAGCCACCAAATCAAACAAGCAGCTACTCCAGTCCGATAGCAGTGCAAACCAGAGCACGTCCTCAAAAAGCCGCAGGATTTGCCTAGATATATGCCAGACAGTTGAGACAAAAAAAAAATAATCATATTCTCAGATCTTACTTCAAGCTAATAACCACAGTTGCGGCTGTTTAGGTATTTCTGATCCCACATGAACAAACGATGCACATTCCAACATAGAACTAGAAGCAGCAAGTTACCTGGGATGCCAGATTTCTGGACTTCAGATATGCTCTCCTACCCAGGGATAGGTAAGATTTTCAAAACCTTTGTTATACCCTAAACAACTAATTAAGATGCATCCTGGAAATTTACCAGTCTCTCACCTACGTACAATTTTGTCTCAATTGCCCTGATAAGAGCCATTTTTGAACATCTGTTAGCCTCATTGTTACCTTGCTTTCTTCAATCCTCCTTCTATCAAGCATTAAAAACAAAGTCAGTCATATCTCCTTTCTGGTTGTCTTATTTTCAACTCGAAAAAATACTAAACTGCTATTCTCTATAGTCCAGAGTGACGTGCACTTTCCTGTACGACATTTTACTGGGCAACATTTCAGCTTTGGATTTCAATCTCAACAACTACATCGATGAATCCTCTCTGAAGCAAGAAATATTTTCTTAGAGTAAGTTATCATCAACTCAGACTTCCCACTTACGAGCCCACCCAAGCCGTTTAATACTGAAGACTTCAACTGCACTTCTCCATTCCTCTCATTTAAGGGCTTGTTTCACACTTCTCCTGGAACAGTACTACCCCGGTGCTTTCTCTGATTCAAGACTTTTTCCTCCTTGTTCTGTCCTATCGCTGATCTCTGAACTTCTAAAATTCCAGCTTTCAGGTCAGTTTTAGTTAGTTTTCCCCTGAATCCTCTCTCCAAGAATGACTGGTATTCCTTTGCACCTTGAGACTACCCATTCAACAAATCCTGTTTACCCTGTAAATAAATCCACAGGCTTCCTATTTTAAGATCCAGGACAAAAGTGCCTTTATAAAAGTCTTCCTTGGACTTGCTCCAGGTTCTGATCTGCTTTACCACGGGCCATATAGTTCTTGGTCTCCAAACCTTCCCCGTTCCTTTCAAAAACATCACAATCCCCAGCAGGAGCTCCTCCCCACACCCCAAAGCGCTCTGTTTGGAAAGGGACATCCCATGACAGCTACCCCCATTTCACGTGGAGCGTGATGAGACTGGACTCTCCCCACTTGCAACTACTCCACACACAGAGCAGGGGACACTATTACAGCTGTGTTTCTTCACTAGTAAATGATGGGGGAGGCATCATTTTCATGAAAACAAAACTTGAAATGACAAGAGGCCTTTCCTATTCAAAGGGTCACGAAGAACCTTCGCAAAGTTGCCGGCAGGCTGCAGCACCCAAGCGGCCCCCCGCTCCAGCTCTCCGCTGCCCGTCACCCCCTTGCCAGGCAGCACCCAGGGTCTCACATGAGACTTCATCAGGCTTTGGTGCAGCCAGCAAACTCTTCCCACACCGACAAAAACATCCTCCGTGCTTTGGGTAGAAAGCAGTGTTATTAGGAGTTGAAACGCATGTTTATTTTGCAACATTTCCTAATTATCTGAGGCTGGCAAGAAAATGCAACTCTGCTAAGCAAACAAAGAGCAATATAAATTGGAAAGAAGATTAGAAACCCAATAGGAAAGAAAGGCACAATCTGAAGAGGAAGAAAAATCTATGGGAAAGCGGGGGGCGGGGGGAGGATCAGGAAAGAGAAATAGAAAGAAACAAAACGTTTAGATTTCAGAGCAGGACTGGCTTTGCTGCATACAAGGAATCATACTTTGTACATCTGATATACACCTCCGTAAAATGCTTTAAGAAATGACACTTACTTTGTAGCTAGAAGACAAAATAAACTGTGGGGTAGGCCAATTTCTTTCAAAAAATAAAAATCACTTAGAAGAAATTTTAAAGCCAGCTACCTGTTGAAGTTCTAGCAGTAAACAGAAAACTCAACTGAACAGCTTAAGAAGTGGCCCAAAGACATCCAAATTAAAGCACTTCCGAAACTATTCAGCACTGGGTTCTCCACACACCGGCTACTCCCAGGCAGGTAAGTCACTGCGCTGTTCTTTACAATTACCAGCCCATATTTAAAGGAAGCCTGAACTGAGTAACCTCTAGGATCACGACCATGTACGTGAAATTTAATTTTCCTCTCAGAACCATTAGGAAGAAGGCCGACATTTTGGCTGCAATGACTTTTTCCAGACAATTGATCCTCGAAGTTATTTATTCCCCACCATTCCCCCCAAAGCCCTCTCGTCACAGCAATTGTCTATGTCAGAGGAAGGTTGGACACAGCTCCCATGAAAGCCCAGCAAAACCACACCCAAAATAGCTATATAGGTCACTACAAAGCAAAGCGAGCCCTACATCATGCCAGCAAGGGCTTCTGGTTAGTTCCTATATGCCAGTAAGCTTTCCAAGTCGTGTTATGATGCTCTAATAACACGGGAGCTTTTTTGATAATTAGCACTCGTTTACTGAATTTCAACTTTTAAATGACCATGGTTAAATTAAGCAGTATCTTTATGTAAAAAAAAAAAAACAAAAAAAAAAAAACAAAAAACCCAAAACCAAACCCAAAACCAGGAGAATGCGTTTAGCATAATGGCAACAAAATCAGGATGTTTAGAAACTGCTACGGAGCAGCATCCATGAAACGAGAGAACTCAACAGCACGAAGACCCTTGGTTTTGACTTGGCTTCTTCCAGGCATGTGTTTACATCTTTGAAAAGTCACAGTGTTGGAAGCTGAGAGCTAATCAGCTTTTGTATACTTAAGAATATCCTTAAGAGCTTTGTTGTCATATTCAGGCGCTTGGAATGTGTCCTTTAGGTCACAGCCTCTTTTTTTATTTTTTCTATCCTGCCTTCCAGCCTCATTTTCCAAGTAAGAATTTTAGTGTGTAACTATGGCGCAGTACTTCCACGACCGCTGATCTCAGGTAAGATACGAACCACTAAAAGTTATAGTTTGATTCTGCAGGCGGAAAGAAATCAAGGAGAAAACTCTTCCTTCGGGTTTCAGTATCTTGTCAGAATGCTAATAAAAGCATGGGAAGTTTCTGCATACTGTACCTCACTCCTTCCTCTGAAAAGAGTTCTAAAAATAAATAATACTTGGAGCTTCCCTTTGCCTTTTTTTCGCTGCCAAAACACAGACAACATCTGAGACTTTGCTCCATAAAAATCCAGTGGTTTGTATTCGGCAAACAAGCTATTCACAGAAATACAAGGGATGAGAAGCGATGGAGGTAACGTCTGTCTTAATGGTGAAGCTGAATAGAGGCAGTAAATTAACACAACAACTTTTCTGTTGGGAAAGTGAAATCTAAAGCCTCACCTATGCGCGAAAGACTCACTTGTAAGAAAGACAGTTTAATTATTTACTAAAATATGCAGTTGTCTCATGTATACAGGGAACATAAAAGTAACATAAAAGTATCACCCGTGTTACTTACGGGCGTCAGTTAACCAGCTCGTAAATCTGCACAGTTAGTGATCTGTTCAGAGCAGACAAATACAAAAGGGGTTGGAAGTCAGGATTTAAGGGAACTGGGGGAAGGGGGGTGTCACGCAGGCACACACGACTTGTCACACAGTTGCCCGTATCCTTGCTAGCCACACAAATTTATTTGAATAATGCCGGGCTCACGAGAGCAAAGACCAACCAGCAGATTCTAAAAGCTTTCCCCTCTGCAAATTAATGTGAATGTAAGACGAATGGGAAATAAGGAACAGAGTTAAGGCACAGGATTTAGGGCAACGCACGTGTTTATTTCTAGCCTCTTCCTTTCTGGTTACTTTTTTCCTCCTCCCACCTTAACAACCCTTACGTATCACGCCACACACTAAAAACAAAACAAAAAAAACCCAAAGAGCCAGCCACTATAGGATGCCATTGATACGGCAAACCACAGAGCCTCACCGTGAGATTTCAGCAGCTCTTTGAAAACCTGCGAAGTTCCTATTACTCAGGCCTTCCACCTTTACAGAAAATCACGTCTGGGTTGGGTTTGTTTGTTTGTTGAGGTTTTAAAGCCACATTGTATTCTTACACTGCCCACTCTCCTCCAGCCAAGGGCCTAGGCCACCTCCTGCCCTGCACGGCTGCAGCGGTGCGCAGACCTCGCACGCAGCCGCCCTCCGCGCTGGGGTAGGACAGGCCCCCCGACGCCGAGAGGGTGCCAAGCCCGGACCCGGCAGCACATCACCTGCCCCAGCATAGCTTGGCCATCGGCTTGTTTTGCCTTTACTTGCGAATAACTCCACTTTACATCTTATAAAGTCCGAATATTATTTGAGCGTTAACAGGAAACAGCGTGGACATTCATCGAAAGCTTTTCAGTGTGAAACAGCAAAACGACTCGCGTGAAAAAAAGCTACGCCCTGGTTAACTGACCCCTCTAGACGGGCTGGGAAGCCTTCACAGCGCTCCTTTGACCTAATTCTTCAGGTTTCCGTATTAACCAAATTCAAAAGAAAATGGTTACAACTCAAATCTCCCGCCACGCTACAGAGTTCTGATTGCAACAGGGAGTATTCCGCTATACCTCGCGTTGACCGGTATTTTTACCGCACTATGTCCTCAGAAATTGTTATTTTCCTAAAAACTGCGTGGTCTTTGCCTATGATCAAAACTTTCCTTCATTACTGAAGAGGCAATAAAATTGTTTTGGGTTTCAAATCTGAGCAAGTTTTTTCCACTGTTTAAATAACCCAACCAGGATTTACAAGTAATAACAGAAATATCATTACATTGTTAAATATTTAGTAAGATATTTGGTCAAATATGATTATCCAGTTAGTATCAGCGAATCACTGATTCAGTTCAACTCACAATCACAGCATTTAATGCTCATCTAAGAGCGTGTTCTACAGCTTCATAGAAATCTTTATATATTTCTTGTTTTTTAAAAAAAAAAAAGCTAAGAAGACACTGAAGGTAAGCAGTTTAGGTTAACAGAAAAGCAGGACAGGGGACGTATGAATCTGTGGCATTTTCCAACACTACAGCAGGGGAAATTTTGTTTTGTGAAACTGTTTCAAACTTCAAATGATGTCTCGAGCAAGAAATAATTACTTTTTCCAAGCAGTTGTGGTTTTATCCTAGAGGAAAAACAGCACCCTATCAAAAGGATCTCTGCGAAACCCTGAGCACATTTACAACCCCAAACAAGAGGAAACAAGCAACGTTCCCGCTTTTAGTAGCTGGAGATGGGAAAATGTAAAGAATCCAATTGTTCTAATCACCTGTTACAAACCTCAGAAACCAATGGTTAATTTCCCCCCCCCCCCCCAAGACTACATCTTATTTTAAAAGGCATTACTAGAATTTTTCCGCTGCTGTTCAGAAGGCAGACCTGTTCAAAAGGCAGACCTCTCGGAAGAAGCCCTCTCTGACTACCTCCTCACCGCTAAGTTTGGCAGCAACCCTGCCATCTAGAACGTGTTTTATACAGAGTAGCCTATTTTTTTTCTTTTTTTTTTTTTTAATAAAAAAAAAGAAAAAGAGCGCTGGAAACTTTCAGGATAGAAACTAGAGAGCTTCGAAGTTCCTCCCTTCACAGTGCCTAGCAATGGAAAGGAGGGAGTTCTGCAAATGTGCCCCAAGCATCCAGCTACATTTAGCTTTCAGCCTTTTTATTATCATTGTCAATGAATGGGCCCCAGTCAAATTAAAGCTGCCATTTTAGGTTAAAGACTAGAGAGCCTCTGTTGTGCAACAGCGAGACAAAAACACTCCAAGCGACAGATGCAGCACTCTCACTGGAAAACGATGGATTTTAACTTTTATATAAAAAAAAATAGCGATAATAATAATTACCGATCATGCTTTTTAATACGAATTATATATTGATACTCACACATTACTGCAAACTAACGGGATTTATAATTGGGATAAATCAGCTACCCATGCTGCTAAGGTCATAGTCATTAAGATTTTTTTGCCGTCGTTAGAATGGACGATCTGTGAGGAAACGAACAGAAACATTTTTTGTTCAACTTGCTCGTTCGCATCTCCGCCAGTCCCATACACCGTGAGAAAAGGAAAGGAGAAAGGAAAAAAAAAAGAAAGAAAGAAAAGGGCAAACACGTTCTCCCGAAAGCCATCTTCTAGGACAAACACAGCTCGCAATCTGCTTTGATGAAAGTAAAATCGAGACGCACATCGACACAGAAACAAACTTATCGCATCGAGGTTATTCTGATATTCCCCGAGCAAAAAAAAAAAAAAACCACTAAAGACCCAGCGGCGGGGAGGGAGGGGGGTTGGTGGTGGAGGGTGTTAGAGGGGGGGGAAAAAAAGCTTCTCGCACATGAAAAAAAAAAAAATAATCGCCCTTTTCTGCAGCGGGAGGCCGGCTCAGCCCCTTCCCAAACGAAAACAAAGGCAGAAAGTGGGTAAGTGCGGGAGAGTTGCGCGGCGCGGCGCGGCGGGCGGCCCCGGCGGCGGGAGGGAACTCCCGGGCATCGCTACTTTCCTTTTGTCCATTGTCTGTTTAAAAAACAACTAGTTTCAGCCCGGGCGTGAGCGGGGTGTGGGAGCCAGCCGAGGAAACCGGCTCCATTTCCAGCCCGTGCCCCGCAGCCGCCCCCTTCCCGGGCACCCCCCGACTCCCCCGGCACCCACCCGCGACGGCCGGCCCGGGGGGGCGCGGGGCCCGCCCGCGGGGGCTCCCCGCGGCGTGGGAGCGCGTCCCCTGATGTAACGCTACCGGGATAAATGAATGCAATGTAATGATGGCTGCTCATTGCCTGCAGCGCCTTCTCCCTGAGACTAACAACCCTGCCCCCCTCCCCCCGCCACCGCACACACACACACACACCGCGCACACGCACTCACACGCGCTGCCCGCTCCCCGCACGCAGCGGCCGCCGCCGGCCCCGCTCCGTGGGTCGTCCCCCCCCCCGTGTTTCCCCCACCCCACCACCCCCCCGTGCCGTGACCGCTTGGCCTCAAACCACCTTTTTCCGCTCACCCTCAAAATGGCCCGGAACCGGGCGGGGGGGGGGGGGGGGGGGAACGGTGGGAGCGCCCCGACCCCATGTGCGCGGCGGCGGCGGCGGGGCCGGCCAGCCGCCCCCCCGCCCCCCCCCCCCCAACCCCCCGGCCCGCCGCCGGCGGAGCGCGGTGCCCGGCGGGGTGAAGCCCCGTATTATGCAGCGTCCGCCGGCACTGCTCCGGCTGCCTTAGATAGCGTCCTCCCTTCCCTTTCGTCCGTCCGTCCGTCCCCCCCCGCGCTCCCCTTTCTTCCCCGGCCGCCCGCTGCCCCCTCCCGCCGCCGGGGCAGGACGATCCCCCCGCCGCGCGCACCGGCGGCCGGAGCGGCACCTCGTGCTCCCGCCTCCCTCCTCCTCCTCCTCCTCCTCCTCCCTCCCCGCCCGCCTTCCTGCCGCCCGCCGCCACCCACCGCCCGGCCTCCGCTGGGGGTGCCCCCGCCGCGGCCCGGCCCCGGCCCCGGCGACCCATGTGCCGGCAGCGCGGCGGCGGGCGGGGCGGTGCCGGGCCGGGCCGGGCCGGGCCGTGCGCGGCGGGGAAGCGCCCTCACTTTGTTAGCGCTTGTTGTGCCGCCGCCGCCGCCGGGAGCCGTCAGCGTGGTCAGCGGGGGAAGCGCTCACCGCGGCCATCCCGGCCGGCGCTGGGCCCCGCCGCCCCCCCCGCAGTTTCGCTCAACTTTTCCCGGATTTTTAGTCACCCTCCAAACTTGCGGCGAGGAGCGGGGGGGGGGGATGGGGGAGGCGGGGAGGGGAAGAAGGGAAGGGGAAGGGGCGCCGCCGCTCCGGCTCCCCGGTGCCCTCCCCTCCCCCGAGGCGAGGCCGGCCGGCCGCAGCACAACAAAAAGCCATTTACACCCGGGGAAGTGCCCCGCTGAGACACCTCCCCCCCCCCGCCCCGCCTCGCCCAGAGCCGCGGCGGGGCGCAGCATCATCCCCCACCCCCCCCCCGGACCGGCACGGAGCACCCCCGCGCCGCGCCGCTCGGCTGGGGACGGAGACCTGCCGCGAGTCCCCGGCTCCATGGCCGGCGCCCTCCTTCCCTCCCTCCCTCCCGCCGCGCTGAGCGAGGTGCGGGGTCACTCACCGGGCCGGTGCGTGGCCGTCGGGGCCGTCGGGGACCGGTGTCCCCCGCTCGCTCCCTCGCTGCCCTCCGCCGAGGGGCCGGGGAGGAGGAGGGGACACGCTCCGGAGTTGGTGCCGCCGGCCGGGGGGGGGGGGGAGGGGGGGGCGAGGCAGGGTGCGGGTCTCCACGCACGCACACGCACACACACGCACGGAGTTGTTCGCTCGTACCGGGGCTGGGCTAAGAGGGGAGGAGGGGGATCCCTGACCGGGGCGGGCGGGCGAAGGAGGGGTGGAAGGGAGGGGAGGGAGAGGAAGGGTCAGCGCGGGTCTCGGGTAGTTTCGGGGTCTCCGCCGGGTCCCGGCTCCGCTTCGCTCCTTTGTGTAATTTCACTCGATTCAAGTTTAATCCGATAGTTCCCGAGCGAGCGAGGGAGCGAGCGCGCCCGCCGGAGCCGAGCCGAGCGCGACACCAGCCAGCCAGGCGGCTGCCGCCCCCTCCCTGCCTGCCTGCGCCGCCCGCCCCCGCCGCCTCCCTCCCTCCGCCGCCACAAGGCGCGCCCCCGACACCGCCCCCTCCCCGGGGGCGAGCGCCGCCGCGCGCCCCGCCCCCCCGCGACGTCACCGCCCCGCCCGGCATAATTTATGCAACGGGGGGGGGAAGGAAAAAAAAAATAAATAAAAGAAAGGGGGGGAGAAAAACCACGCGAAAGCCCGGGGCGGGGGTCACTGACCTGCCCGCCCCCCCCGCCCCGTGGGGCCGGGGCTCCGCCACCGGGCGAGGAAGCGGTGCCGCGGGTCGGGGGGCGGGGGTCGAGGCGCGGCGTCCTCCGTGCGCCTCCCCCGCCGCCCCGCCCCGTCTGCCGGTGACCGGGGCGGGGGTGGGTGGGTGAGGGCGGGGGGCGGCCCCGCACCGCGGGGTCAGCGGCGGGACCGATCGGCCTCCCCGGCCCCGTCCCGTCGCGGGGAACTCCCGGCAAAGCCCCGGGTGGGGGGTGCGGGGGTGTCTCCGGGTCAATCCCGCGCCTCAAACTTCCCAAAGGCGGCGGCGAAGTGAAAGCGAGAGGCGCCCCGGGAGGCTGCGCGGCACCCCGCGGCCTGTCCCGGCACCGCCGCGTCTCCCCGGCCGCCGCCGGGGCCGGGCGGGGCAAGGCAGGCGGCGGGATGGCCCCCGTCCGCGGTTGCGGGTGGACTTTGTCCCGAGCGGGTCGGGTTTTCAAAGGGAAGCGGCCATTAAGGGCTGCCCGCCGCGGCAGCGCCCCCCTCTCGCCGGGGCCGGGGCCGGGCCGGTCTCGGCCGCTGCTGCCACCGTGTTTGTAAGTTGAACGTTCAGATTCGTGATACAAAGCGAAACAAACTCATTTCGTTAAGTAAATTATACGAATCCCACCAAAAAAGTGATTACCAGTAGCACGCTTAACAGTCTTCCCTGCCTCGCTCTGAAAACTAAATAAGCGTCTTAAAAACTATAAAGAGATTAAAACGTAAACCCGGTGTAAAGACGCTCTGTGTTACAGGAATTTTCAGCGAGTCATTTGACGAGATAACTTTTTACCGTCGTCGGTTGTAGCAGATTGGAGAAGGAAAAACAACGTCATGTGCTGCAGAGCAGGGGCACCCCCCCCCCCGCCGCTCCTTTTCGGGGACGTTCGCTGCACCCACCCTCATACCTCTTCTGTGGGAAGGAGAGAAGCCGTTTTCCGAGGATCTCGTACAGTTTTTCCCCTACGCTCTCTTACTACGCAGTTAGCGAGGCGGGAGCTGGGCCCCGACACGCGGATGTCAAAAGCTCCTCTCGCTCCTTGGGTCGTTGGCTCCGTGGGTCCAGGCGTCCCCGTTGGTGCTGCGGCCCTGAGGGCCACTACGGACGCAACAACGTTTCGGGCTTCTCTGGAGGAAGCCTGAAACTGTTCCACATCATGTCATTCACGTCTGGCCTACTCGACCTCTCTTGGGTTTAGGGGGAAAGCACCTTTTTGGGAGAAGGGACGGTCTGCGGATGGAGAGGCGTCACCGCCTCCCGCGCAGCTGGGCCCGCGCAGTCGCGCAGAGGGGCCAGCCGCCGGGGAGGTGACGCCGTCCCTTGCTTTCAACTGAAAAACGTGTTGAAAAGCTGATAGCACGTGATGGTGCGGTATAATACGTTCCCTGTTCTTCACCGTGGTCTTCCATAAAGTTAAAAATAGCAAGTGGAAATAGCATTTTTAAAAAAAAAAAAAACCAAACCCAAAACAAAAAACCCACACAACTGAAGCAGCACATGCCCCGAGCATCCCTTCACCAATTTTGCTCGGTTTAGGATCGTTCTATTTTTAGCATTTCTCTGTGAAAAAAAAAAAAAGAAAAAGAAAACCAACGACTACACCGAGGTATCCTCCCAAGTTACTAAATGTAATCGGTTTCAGTTTTCTCTTGCAGTCTGTTGACAGACCAGAGAGTAAACAGCCTAGAAATACCCACAAGTCTGTTTTCTGCATCTATCATTTAACTGCGCCCCTGGTCTGGCAGCCGAGCACCCTGGCGTAGCGTAAACTCGCCTGGAACTCCCCTTGCTTTCAAAGATTTAAGTTCTCCAAGATTTAGGGGCAGGAGAAACTCATTCTGAGACCAACTGCCAGCAGCCTCGCTGCTCCCCCTAGAAACTTGTTTCAGTTTCTTGTTGAGCAGAAATCAGATTGCAAAGCTTCCGAGCATGAAAAGCATTTAAAGAATATCGTGGTGACAGCGTAAGGCAATCAAAGAAATGCAGCGTTTCTTTAAAAAAAGAAGTGTATCAGCATGGCACCAGCAAGGAGGGGGGACACGTGTAGGTACTTGGTTAAATGTTTGTTCCAAGGAAAAAAATCCCGCCCCGGTCTCCAGCGCACGCCTCCTGCTGAAGGCACCGAACCAGCTCCCTGGGTCCCGTAAATCATCCTCAGGCCATGGCCTACGAAATCAGCTGGCTTACGACTCGGGTAATAAAAATGTGAAGGGAGTCTTCCAACGTTTTCCAATGCTAGAAGAAACAGAATCCGCAAACGGCACTTTCAGAGAACAGGGAGGACTGCGGCCGCTCTCCAACTCCTCAGCAGCGACAGGAAAGGGAGGGCAGGGAAAAGCGCGGGAGGGGTTTCACCACCCCGAAGTGGGACACGGCCCTGGTGCGGCACTGGTTCGCACACATGCATACCCCAGGGTGGTACCAGACATGGATGAAATACATCATTGCGTGGCTGCTACGGAGGAAGAAGTTTTGAAACCTTAACTCGTGCTTCAACCAGTCCCTAAGGAGAAGGTCGTAACTCCCAGAGTTATCAACAAGCACTTTGCAGCTCCGCAGGAGTGAGGGAACGGCAGCATGGCAGCCTTCGTGATTAACCTTATTGGTAACAGCTTATTAAAATATCCAAGAGATGACAGGGATGAAAATTCACTGGTAGCCGCCCAACCCTTTGTACGCTGTTGGGACACAGCGATCCATCTGATGCAGGCAGCCATTTGGCTCACAGATTAGAAAGAATTTGCATGAACGGCTGAGAATTTTGACAGCAGTTGCGGAGCAGGGGTACGCGCACCAACAAAACCCGAACCAATTGCTACACTTTGCCTAGCCAGGTGAAGTTTCAAGGTGGGGATAGTTTGTACGAAGCTGAGCAAGTCACTGTGTGCGACAGGCATAATTACGCAGAGATAAGTTAATGCACTCCACAAGAAGCACAGCGCAGAGGTTGCCAAGCGGCATTTACATCTGTTTTAAAACAGCAGTATTACAAAATGCAAATTATCTAGTATCACATGAAAATACAAGGGAAGGTTATTTATTCAGCAGACTTTGAATAACCAGCATCTGTTTTAAAAGGCAGGTATAGCAAAATGTGATCTTAAGGTCTAGCTGCTGTCCCTTCCGAAGGCAGCTGATGACACCTCTCGATGCCGAGTCCCCACACAAGCCGTGTGCAGGTAGCCCATCGGGCCGCAGGGCCCCGGCAGTCTGTGCCTCATTTCTGACAACCCCGTCCACGTGTCTGGCATGTTTGAAAGCTGCTAACGCCGAGGACTGTTGCACAGCGAGCTCAGAGCAACCCACCCTGCCCGAGAAAAGCTCCGCTGGGTTCCTCCGTTTCCTCACCACCCGCTCAGCATGGCGACGGTCCAAGCCCTGCATCGGTCCCAAGAGACAGCACTTGTGCTTCTGCCAGACCCTCCGGCTGGCTTCTTCCAAAAGGCTTTTCTTGCTTTGATGAAGGAACTCGCAGCTCCCCCGGAAATTCTGTAATGGTGTACCCAAACCCCAACACCTTCTCATCTCATAGCCTTTCCTTTCTTCTACTTCTCTTTGTGCAAGGAGGGATGTGAAGCTGTACCAGGAGCCCAAGCCTGTGCTTGGAGTAGCTGCCTTTCAGGCACTCCGGTCCATGGCCTCAAACAAACTAAGGCATCATGTTTTCTCCCCGAACTGGTGGGAAGTGGCTCCGAAATCACACTACCCTGACACATACTCACGTTTTATTCATCTCTGAACGTTGTTTCAGCCAAATGAAGTGAAAAAAGACAAATGGTTTCTTTTTCTTTCACAAGTGAAAGTTTTACTCAAAGTTTCTCAAAAATTAGGCAGCAATGGAAGCACACCAGACTGAGAAGGTGAGGTGGCCAAAAGGGGCGCAGACGGTAACCATGTGCCATACGCTAAACCAATACTCCTTTTTTAGAAGAAATTGTTCACCAATGTACAGTGTGCTGAAATACTGACAGCATGTGCATTTTGGTCAGGACCAGGAAGCAGTAGACTTGTATCAGAAAGAACAACCTTCACGACTTCAGCTGAAAAGCTAAAAGCATCAGGAATACAAGCGCTGCAAGGAGCCACCCTGTGGCACCAGCAAGCTAAGGGAGCAGAGGGCAAGCCAGGGTAGGCAGTTGTGTGCGTTGACTTTTTTTTTCTTTTTTTTGAAACTCAAGCCAGCGGGAGTGACAAAAGCTGGAACTGGCCCAAACAGCCACTTTTGTGGCAGGGAACTCCTTAACTGAAGAACTGAAGCAGAAAAGCAGAGGGGCAGCAAGCTCCGGGAGCTCACGTCCACACGCCACTCACCTGCCAGGTCTTATAGGGGCAAAGCTCTCTGAAGGACGTCAGCATCCCCCGCTGCCTCACCCTCGGGAAACCAACAGCGACAAGGAGAATTAACACTACTCACAAAATTAATTCTTTTCTGTGGACGTTTTCTGATACAGTAACATCTCTCTGAACAAGGATAACAACATATAGCTCTCTCACAGCTAACTTAAGGACACAACCAAAGACTTTAAGGGGGGAATAGGTGGAAATGCCATCTGAGACAGCACACCGTGACTGCGGGCTGCGTGGGTGCATGCACAGTTGTGCACAGCTGCCCCAAACCTGCCTGCGCTCTCCCGCTCACGTCTCTCAGAAACGCTCCCTGGGGGCTGCCCCTTACCCATGACAACCCGGACAGCTGGAGGGCAGCACCCACTGGAGTGCCAGCGGCGTGGAGGGGACACACAGATCACTCTCCTTCGCAATCACAAACAGCCTCACTGTGTAGTGTACTGAAGCAAGAGGCAGGATCGCTCAGCCTTCCCTCTAAATACTGATCTAACAGGCCAGTGCCCAACTGCTCGCCTCAGCCCCCCCATTCCCATCATGACTGGAGACAAGACGCTCAGTCAGACAGCCCACCTCTTTAATCAGGAACAGTAGTGAGCTCTTATAAAAATGAGGCAACACTGGGGAACTGACCTACTCCTGAGGACGTTTGCGCTTGGACCATGACATAAACCAACAGTTTCACGGTGGGTTTTGTTTTCACCGTGCAGAAGCAGCATTAAGGACCCCCATTTCCATCTTTGACAGCTCAGCAGAACATGCCTCTTCTTATATGGAGAGACACAGCTATCATGGTGCTGACAATTGCTGACCTTTGTCCTTAATAAATGGAAGGCATCATATCTAAGAGTGAAGTCACGCACCCGATGAAACTATCAGCTGACATAAAAATACAGCAACTCATCTGCTCAGCAACACAAGCTGCCACCACCATCACTTCCTTCTTACATACAAAGTTCAGTTCTCGGGCTCCACCCTGACTCAGAGCCGCCTGTAAAATTGGATCTGACTTGCCGAGAGGTCACGTCTCCTCACCATGAGCAGGACTTTCCACAGCAGCTATATTTTACCGGAACTTCCCAACGCGCAGCCCGGGGGAGGCAGGGAGGAAGGGAGGGAGGGAAACGCCACTGCAGTCACAGAGTTCACCTGCCGAGGAGGCGAGGCACTGACTTTCACGTTTCCATTCAGCTTTCCTTCAAGATAGATTTTGCAGAGCAGGTACTGAATAACTTGTTCCTTCTGTGGACTGGCGAGCAAGAGTGATCTGTCATGATTATTTCCTGGGTTCGCACACACGAAGAGCACCCAGGTGCGACATTCTCGGGTACAGTCAGAATACCTACGTGTGTAGTTGTTACTTGTTTTAAAATGTGAGGCAATTTAAAACCCACGGCCAAACACACATTTATAATAGCCTTGAAAAACACTTATAAACTTGGTTTTTTGCTACTTACATTCATCGAGAAAAAGATGCGTTTAAAATTGTAACAGTTTAAAGAAACAAATGCAGTAGGTAACGCCTTAAATGTCTTAAGTTTTATGACTTTTCCATGTATTTTTTGGTAAACGCTTCATAAAATTGCAAGTCAACAACAATTAAACCCCCGACCCCATTTACTTATATAGTTAAGTTTGATGTGGTTTCTCTCCGATCCCTTTTCTATTCTGAAAGAGGATGAACTAATAGGATGATACTGTTTTCTCATTAAGCTGAAGTCCACTCCCCTCCCTGCTTGGTAAACGTCTAGGAAGGGGACTGGGAGGGATCTGAAAAGACCATCTGGTGTCCCCCCCGGCCGCACAAAGACAGGGTAAAGTAGCCCCAATCCCCAACAGATGTTTGTCTAACCTGTTCTTAGAAACCCTCCGTGAGCAGATACCCCAGCTTCCTAAGTAGCTTGTTCTGGAATTTCACTGTAACGATTTAAAAGTTGTTGTTGCTTCTCCCCCCACTCCTAATATCCAGTTTAAATCATCCTCCCACACTCCTAATATCCAGTGCGAGGCATCTTCACTCTGTACAGATCTGATTTATCCCATCTTTTCCCCCAGAATCTAAAAACAGTTGATCAAACCTCTTTTAACCTTTTACACACTGGAAAATTTATCCAATTCCCTCTAAATATTATATTTCAGGCTCAGGATCCTCCCTTCCTTCACCGTTTCCTTTTATATTCTACTCTTATTTTTTCTTGCCCCATCCTGCACTTTATTTTTCAGCATAGAACATGAAACCGAAGGCAATGCTGCAGTTGAGGCACTTACCAGCACTTAGTGGAGTCATCTTTACATCTTTCTCTATGACTTACATATGCCACCTATTGATAAATCCTAAGAGAGCACTGCATTTTGCAAAAGTGTTGCATTGTCCCTCTCTATTTTGTTAGTGATTCTCTACAAACCCGATAACCACCTACCTTGATTTCTGCAAGAAATTGAAGATTGTTTTAATTGAATTTCACTTCTGCATTTAAGTTCATTTTGATTTCTGAGCTGATCATCCATAGCAGTCTCCATCCTCCCGGCTTGGTGTAATTGAGACATTTCTTATTCTGCATACATCTGCATTGCATCAGTCCATATTCTTCGTGTTTTCTTACGCCACATTTACCACAGTAGTGTCTCGGTGCCTTACAGCAGAGTAATTGGTGACATCTTTTCTGCCTCTCTCCTCCCTCTCTGTCTTTTCCTCCCTCTCTCCAGAAGGGCAAGTGTCGAAAATTTAGTTTCAGAAGGATATAGGGACATCCATAACACTGTACCTTTACAGAGAGGAGAAAAAGTAAAATAAATTGTTCCTTTCACTATTTCAGACCCACCCCAGAAAATAGTCTCACATACAGTCAAGTTTAAAGCTTATCAGATTTCTGCCAGGACAGAATAGCAAAGTTGTCCGCTGTGCTCTTCATTTCATTGGCACAGAACACTGGAAGAGATGGGCTAAAACCAAATATGAATCAATACTGTATGGAAACAGGATAATATGGAGGAAAAGGATAACATGCTCACACCGTAGCCTGCATTGGCACTGTACTGTGGGTCCTGGGTTGTTCAAAAAGTACATTCAGCAAACATGTAAAGGCTTAAACTTACTTGTACGATCTTCACAGTTTCTCACAATCCAGACAAACACGCCTCCCTTGCACAGCACTCCACTGCAAGAAAAAAAAAACAATTGCCTGGCTAAGAAGAGTTTGATCATCAAAGTATTTAAAACAACGCACTGTTAATTGAATCTTACAAATATTACGTGTAAACTGAATTTAACAAAACATACTCTGATAATACCAGCTTACAGATAGAGGAACACCTCACTTCACATATTTCACAGGAGAAACGTTAGATCTGATTCCACGAGATGCGTATTGTCATTCGCACTGATGTGGAAGTAGAGGTGTTCAATACCGCTGAGTGCCAATGGTGAAGGAATACATCTAGAGCCACAGGTCAGTGTTAAAAGCACCACCACCAGCAGCAGCAGACACCTCATTTCGTACCCCTCCATTCTACACCTTTTCTGCTTCTGTCCTGTGTAAATAGCTAAAAAATTTGCCTTACCCTTAAAGAGGAACACTTCAGCTCTGCAGCGCTGAGGCAGCTCCCCTGGAAACCTGCCAGAAACTCACCTTTTCGATGCCCAAGTTTGTTTATACTTTGGATATCACAATCAACTTACACGATCATTATATTTATTGTACATTCTTGGCAGATGGACGGGACCTGCTTATTTCAGTTAAGGCAGGAAGACCTCATGTCTTCACCTTGTGGTGGCAGAGGAGGGAGAGGATGTGCGCTGCATCTGTAACCCCACAGGTAACACTTCGCAGGCCGCACACTAAGAACGGCTGCACTGAACGGTGCAACTTTTAAGCTATGGACCAACTCTTTTCACTCTTAAAAAACGCAAGCCAGAACATGCTGGTTTTTTTGCACTGAGAGCACAGACCACTGCTATCAAGATCACAGATCAAGTGGTATCCCAGATATCACTGCTTCTAAACTGGCAGGATTTTACTTCACCCTCTTCTACAGCTTCACAGAAAAGATGTAAAACAGTTGCTAGAAGATAAAGACAACAGATACAGTAGCACTGATATTTACTGTTTAATCTTTGGTGTAGTAGGTTACCAACCTGACGTTTGGGTCAGAACACTGCGTACGCTGTCAGGTTTTTGTGTTCAATAAATTATCTACAGTACACCATGGCCACCTTGCATTCTGTAGGGAAACAAGGAAGGCTGGCAAGGGAGCTAAAAAGCCCAAACAAGGTGGCAGCCTTATTCGTGCCAACTTCTTAGAAACCAAGTTTCATGACATATAAAAGCTTAAAAAATTTAAGTTACATTTGCTGTTGCATGACCACTGTAAGTTGATGGGCTAAATTATATATAAGGAAGCTCCCCAAAACATTTACATGTCAATGAAACAATGTAAGTAAAAGGTAGATATCTTAATACTTTGGCCAAGTGACCAAAACCCTCCTACATTTGTAGGTTAGTCTGAAAGGCAGGTAGTTCCCAGGGCCTGGATGAAAGGGAATTGCAGCAGGATGGAGGGAGGAGCAGGAAAAGGCCACTTCCACCTGGAGCTGCTTTTTATAAGCCTCCTCACTACCAAAAAGGCAATCCCAGTGCTTACAAGGATTGCCCCGTGGGAGCCCTGCTGACAAAAGCACAAATACATGGTTTATTCTTGATCCTGAGGAAAAAAAAAACCAGGAGAGCCTTCAGAGGAATAACGAGAGGGATCATCTGTTCAGTTCAATGCGCTGGAAAGACATTTTTCTGTCACAACTCTTCACAGAGGTTTAAGGCTAGCAAGCCGCAGATTCCCAAACACAGAAGCAGCAGCAGTTGTTGCAATAAAAGGATCAGTGTACCTGGGCTTCAGATTTTTGTCAAGCAGAAAATATAATTATACTTCAAAGTTCTCCAGCGCCAAAGACAGCACCACATCTAATGCTTTATGCTGTCCTAGGTCTTTTTTACATATTTATACAAAGGCACAACGGTATCGGAAGGGTTATCATCAAAGCCACTACTAGGTCCTTCAACTTTCCTACCAATCCCTAGAAACAGTCTACCAAAAAAAAAAAACCACACACACACACACACACAAAAGTACTGAAAAAATTACAGGCGATACACATTTTTAAACCCTCACTGTTCTTTCCCCTAGTCTAAATGCCATAAAATCCCCATGGCTTTAAATGCTGTAAGAATTTTAAGCCTATCACTCACCTCAAATCATAAGTTTTACTACACATTTTTCACCCCCTTTAAAAACGAAAACCCAGATTCAGCTTTTAGCAGAAGTGAGACTATTGCTTCACCATGATTAGATATAAGCAAAGGAAAACAAACAAACGAACTTGGGGCCTAATGTTGTCGACATTTGTTCCATACACAGCGCTTTACTCAGTACCCCTCAGCACTAGCACACGTGGTGGTTTTGCCAGATCATGGCCTTGTTTTAGTATAACACAATCAAGATAATTTTTACAAGGTCAGAAAGTTGGAATAAGAGGAAACAAAACCCAGGCCAGTTGTGTCTGGAATCAATTAGGCTTATGTGCTTTTCAGATGCTGCTTGTCTTTCTATTAAATAGATTTCGGTGTATACATACTATTAGTGTGTACCTAAAGGTACGCATTGCAATGCATTTCTCCATTTATTTAAACCCACCTAAACTAGGGACACCAGGAGGTCAGAAAAAAGGAGAAGAGGTGTTCATCTGTGAGCGTTGAAACGGTTTTGCTTTGAGTTTGCAGTTTAGTTATCTGCCTCCTCAATGACAAACTGCTCAGAAGGGCCAAACGTCCAGGCATGCCTGTGGTGGGCTCTACCCGTCCAAAAAGCAAATTAAAACTGAAGGAGCCGTCCAGGCAAATACCGACTATGCCCACTGCCAACTTCTAAGCACGTCCCTGGGTGTTAAGATTTAGAGCAATAAGAAACGGGTATTTTATCTCTGTAAGATGAAACTTTACTGTCAAAGCATCGTATTTAGTAAGGAATCATCCACAGAAGACTTTAATTAACAAAAAGTTGACTTTATGGGGAATTCCCGTTTTCTCTATGGTTTTTTTTTTTTCCTCTAGATGAGGCCAGTCTTGATCATACTAAAATTAACGCCTTTATCAGTACAGAAGGCATGTGCAGAGAGATAAAACCCAGAGAGATTGTTGCTGCATTCACAAGTAAAATAGGTGAGAGTAAAAATGTTTACTTGTTGCTAATGCTGTGAAAAAAATTTACAGGCATCAAAGTTCAATTGTCTAACCAATTAAAGATCAAAATATTTACCTCACTGCTTCTTTTTTCACCTTCATTTTGCCAAGTACAAAAATAAAGTGAAATAAAGCGTTCTTCCTCCACTGTGGTAACTTTTCAATGTAATAAGTTGAAATTATTTCGGGGATAGCATTATAAATAGTAAAATGCAGTGAGAGAAGTTAAACCCCTCAACTTTCCTATTATTTTTCTAAGCAGAATAGCTATGTTGTGTCTTCACTGTAAATAGCCAGTCGCAGAGCTGGCTTGATACACCAGCCAGGCCGGCAAGGCTTCAGCTGGAGCTGGGTCAGAGGAGGGACTCTGGGACGGGCTCCAGGCAGCTTCTGCGGGGGAAGGAAGGGGGAGCCGCAGGCTGGGCTGCCCTTGCAGTGACCACAAGAAACCCTGCACCAGGTTGCAGGGAATAGTTTTACTGCTGAAGTCACTCCTCACACAGCCCTCCCACGTCTCCTTGCACTCACAGAGCCGCGTGGCTCCACGCTGACGCAGCAAGGGGAGAACGCACACCGCCAGCGAGGCTGCGTGCAGCAAGCGTTCGTTGGAACAGGCAAATGCAGCAGCAAGGAAAGTCCCCCGGGATGGTCTGAAGAAGCGGCCTGGCTTCAATGTGCCACCAGCTGCCGCGGCTGTTGTAACGCCAGGGGATCGGGCGCCGTGTACAAAGCGCTGACCTCACTTCGCGCCCCTTCCTCTCGGTTCGGAGCGGGCGCCTCACGCCTGTCGGCGCTCGGGCTCCAGCAGGAAATCTCACCTTTTAAGGGTCAACCTTCTTTGCCGGCCTGAGCTTTGGGCGCGCTCCTGCGCAGCGCCCTTGGAGGCGCGAGCCACGCGTCGCCTCCCGGCGGGGTCGGCTTAACCAGGCCCGAAACCTCGGGCCGTTCCTTCGAGCTACCGCTACCTGTCACAGAAACCGCCGCGGGACGCCCAGCCAGGCTTGTGCGGGCGCCGCGGGCACAGGCCGACGCAGCGCCTCGGGGGGATCCGGGAGCAGATCGGGGAAGGGGTCCCGAAGATCCCGCCCCGGCCCCAGCCGAGGGTCACCGCCAGCCAGCCGCCCCGGGTCACCCCCTCACAGGGCCGCGGCCCAGCGCGCCGGTGCCCACGCGCCCGCGCTGCTCGGAGCGGCCCCTTGGGGCGGCGGGGACCGGCCAGCAGCCGGGGACGGGGGATCCGCGTGGGGGGTGGGGTGGTGTAAATTGCAGCCCCTCCCCCCGCGGGCCCGAGGTTGCCGTGGCGACGGCCGCGCTCAGCTCCCGGGCCACTCCCCATCCCCCCCAGGGCTGCGAGGGAGGCACCGGCCCGGTACGGCCCGCCCCTCCCCCCCCGGGGAACCCCCGCCCCGCCCAACCCCTCCCGCCGCTACGGTCGCGGGGGCGGCCGCCCCTCCCCCCCGACTCCGCCCGACGTCACCGCGGCCGGGCTTTCCTTCCCCTGACGGTGGCGGCACGGCCGCGCTGATTGGGCACGGCCGCCGGCCAATGACAAGCGCCGCCCCCTCAATCGCGTCCCGCCCCCCTCCCTCCAGCAGCACCTTTTCCCCCATACCGGTACCGCCGCGGAGTGGAGCGTGGTGGGTGCTGGCCTGTGCCCTCCGCTCCCGGCGCGGGGAAGCGACCCGGCCCGGCTGCCCCAGCCCGTCGCGGCCGGGCGGGAGGGCCTCGGGGGCCCCTTGCCGAGACCCGGCGGGACGCCCCATCAGGGCCGGACTCCGTTGGGGCAGCCGCATGCGGGGCCGGCAGCCGCATGCGGGGCCTGCCGCCGCTCCCGCACCCGTTTAACTTAAGTCTACGTGGGGGCTTATTTATTTCGGTTTAATAGGTATTTATGGTACGTTAGTCTGGGCCTGTTCCTAATCAGTCCGAGCTAAACCCAAACAACGCAGTTTTACATCAGCCCCAGAGCAACCACGGAGGCCTCAGCCCCAACCGAACAGGTTTTTACCTCACGCCTGCGGCTGCACCGGCCTCGGCTGCGGAGTGGGCAAGCCCCGGTGCACCAGGGTGGCGGGCGGATAGCTCAGCTTGGGCTGCGGTGTTCTGGCCTCCCGCCATCCCCACCGCATTGACTGCTGTCACACTGGCAAAGGTGAAAGTGTGTGAAGCACAACAGCCTTCCCCAGCGGCAGGGAGAAAGGGGAAGTTAGGCACGTGGATATTGGGGTAGGCTTTTTTTTCATTTTCTGTCCTGGCTTATGGTAGTCAGGAGCACATGGTCGTCGTAACAAGCCACAGCGCTGGGAGGAAGAATTACCTCATGAAATTGCAAGCGCTTTCCAAGCAAAGGTGGAGTCTGGAGCAAACAGCAGATCCAGCTGATAGCGGCTGATAAGCCTGGGGAGTATCGCATTGCTGCTTTGCATACCTCAAAGAGAGCCTAGGTCCTTGTGGAGCAGGAAGAGACAGCTCTAACCGACTGGCTCCCAGCACCCAGATAACAAGAGAGGTCTCCACCTTCCTGCAGCAAGCACGCTTCTTCCTTGGCTCACGAGGCAATAGTTTCAGTAGCAGCTTTTCCTTTACTGCAACCCTAAATGGATCCTCTTTGCATTTGATGGGCAACACTAACTTTAGAACTTAAGAGCTCATCTGACATTGAAGAACTGCTTTGCACCTTGCATAGCAACTGCATTAAACTGGAAAGCCAGTAGGACGGAATAAAGTTACGTACACCTTCAAAATAAAGCCCAAAACAAACAAAAAACCTCCACTGCTCAGATTGCGTTCAGCCAAAAAAATTTGCTGACCGGCAACTACATTTCTTTTCTGTGTTTGTACTGAAGCCTTTCTACTGCCAGCAGATGACTGAGGAGAGAGGGTGTAGTGGCCTCCCCGCAGGCCTGTCAGTAAGGCAAACCTTCAGCCTAGCCCTCCGTGCCCAGGGTTCGTACTGCCAGCTATGGCTATCCAGCCTTCTGCAGCACGCCTACACCAGGCACAGCTCGGCCAGCTTCCTCACACATCCCGTACCTCTCCCGCACCCTCAGCAGAGCTAAATAGGTGGGTCTGTGACCAACTACCTATATGTTAAATTTATATAGTAGCATCGTTATAAGGAAACATCTCTTCGTCCAAAGCGGACAAACTAAAGCTTTTTTTACCAGTGACAGTTAATAAAGCTCTTACAGTTCCCTATTCTTCTGAAAATATGCTGCTCCTTTCCTTGAATCATTCCCCCCAAACAGACACACACCCCCAAAACAACTAGGAAAGGAAAAGGTGGGAGAAGTAACAAAAAGGAAGAGAAGATGTGAAGAAATATACAAGAAACAAGACACAGAGCTTTGGAGACTGGAAATAAAACAGACTGAGACCTGGATAGGAATCCAGAGAAAATGCCGAAGTATTAATTTCTGGTGCACGGTGGTCAGTCCTGCAGGCCAGTGCTGTGACTTAACTGTATAAGCTAGATTTTCTTCAGCGGTAATGATGCCCTTTTCTATATATAAAGCCGTGTAACTTCAAAGAAAGACACCTCAGTCAGAATTGCAATACTGCAGCTATTTTACTTCACAAACTTCATTTCTGCTTCATAGAAACAGCTGTGGGAGGCACCGCAGGCATTTTAGTTACTGTCCAAGAATGTTTTACTTGGGAGATCAGAGTTGAACCACATGAGGCAAGGAGAATCCGCACAGCCTGCCCGCGAGATTTTTGTACACCACTGATGCTGACAGACCTTCGTCGGTGACCAGTTAGTTTAGGTATGTCAGTCACACTTTGCTTAGAGGTGCTGGGTTAGCTCTCAGGGATACCAGAAACAAATTCTTTTTTGTCCTGGTATTCTCTGTCTCGAGTACGTTTGACATGAACCTAACCAGCAACCCACAAGTAAGGTCCTCACAAATTAAAATATCATAGAAAAAAAAAACCTGCTTCCAACTCCATTCAAGACAAAGCTTTTCTGCATTTGCATACAGTGATCCCAGACAGGTATTTTTTGAGCCAGCACTTAACAAGTTAATTTCCCCCAGGCCCTCCACTGCTGTTCTGTTCCCACCTGTCCTCCTTAAAGCACACATACACGTCCTCAAATTCTGGAAGCCGCCTCAGCTCCCGTCCTAGCAGTGCCAACACCCACCTGGCAATAGGGCGCCCAAACTCAAAAGCTCCTTCCTCACAGCCAGCCCAGCGCTACGCTTCTCGAGCAGGAGCAGCAGCGCCTTCCCAGACGTAGGTGGCAGCGTTCAGCTGCCGGGTAGCGCTTCCTAAACCAACAGCCTTCATGGGAGACAGCCAGCAACCCCATGGGTTTTTGCCTTCCTCAGTACCCTTCTTATTTAACTGTTTTCTAAGTTGCATTATTTCAAACGTTTCATGCATCTGAAGATGTTTTCCCAAGCCACAAATCTGAGAGCATCCTGTTTACTTGGCTATTTTAACCTGGATGATGTTAAATTGACAATTGGTAGAATTGTACCTTGGTCTCTTCTGAGCTGGCCTCTCGCTTAGGGATTTTCTTGCCTTCCAGTATTTTGTGTGTAACTCTAGGAAAAGTAAACAGTCAGTTTCAGTTAGTCTGACACGTGGTACTGGGCTTCGCTTAAGTAAGAAAGGCTAATTAGAGCCTGCTATAATTTACACCAAATGTACACTAGTCCCAACCATCAGCAAGATTCTGCCCAATATAAACATTTATCCCTCTGACTCTTTAAAGAAGGTCGTAACTGTGCTGCGAGTGGAAGAAAACACAGAGAACATTAATGGACTGATTCATCAACATTCATGCTGCCATGGACAATTTCACAAGAACTGTAACTCCGGATAGGAATTTAAATGGCTGTACAGACAGTGTAGTAGACTGGCCTCTAAACAGGCTTCCAAACAGATTTTCCCTATGCCTTATTTCACCTCTACGTCACACAGTTAAATCCCATGTCTGAGTATCAGATAAGCATTCCAGTTTATTTGTCAGAACAAGTTTTCGGAAATACTCACCACCACGACAGGGAGAGTTGCAGTACTGAAGTTTGCAACCAAACACAACTTTTAAAAAACTTATTTTTAAGTGAACAGTGTACCTGAGGGTATAGACTAGTGATTTCTTTGATCAGCGCTCCCATGACGACAGCATACATTTTTAGACTGGGGCACAACTGAATGCGGAGATGCTGGTTTTGCCTTCTCCAGCTTGGATCCCCCGCGGTAAGGCCGCTCCAGCAACAATCTCCTTCCTCAAGCCAATCCTAAAGCAGGAACGCTCCCCCCACCTCCTCCAGCTGCTAAGCAAAGAATAAACTTTCAGCGCCGCCCCTCCTTTATTGGAAGGGGAATAGGGTAATACACTGTAATTGGTTTTCCATGTTTGCCAAGAGTCTGTTTCCTCTTATCATCCACAATATTTAACATAAGTCTTGTAATAGTTCCAAAAATAATAAAATCTGTCCCAAGAATAAAAATGATAGATCCACAACATGCTGCTCTTTTGTCATGGTCTTGGTTTCGTAACATTCTGTTAGTAGTTTTTATTGCCTAATGTTGTGGTTTCTTTCATATGCAGCAGACCCAGTAAAGACATTTCATCAGCTACTTACACAGCAGCAGCCTGGATTATTTACAAATGGAGATTTCAGTACCGTATTAAAATAAATCACCACTGCATACTGTTAAAGTCACACTGCAGTCATATGGCAGAAGAAAACCCAGGATTCTAAGGGGAGGAACATTAAGTTTATACAAATCACAAGTATGATACCAGCAAACAAATTTATTACGATATCCAAATAAAACCTGTCAGCCCTCCTTCTTCTCCCCTACCACCTCCCATGCAATAGTAGAAGAGGAATAGGCAAATTATATCCCCCCCACATGCAAGACAGCACACGCGGTATGTGTAACGAGTAACAGGACCCATGCAATGCTTCCGTCGTGATTTTGCATCATGCAGCAAGACAGTACATCCCTCTCTCCCGCTGCCCCACCCTTCCATCCCCAAAGCAGTGCCCCATGTTGGGCAAACTCCCTCACGCGTAGGCGTAACATATGTGGAGCAGTGAAGACTGAGAGCAGCACTTTGCTCGCCGGACTCAGTTTGAATGAAAGACTACCACAACAGGCAAGACAAAAAAGGAGGTAATACACAAGAGAAATTTGATTTAGGTGGGGTGGGGAGGAGCCCCACAAACAAAAAAACCCAGAAGAAAGCTGTAGGACAATCAGTAGCATCAAAAGAGTAGACCATACAGAGGACTCACCATCTCAGGCTTCAGCGTTTACAAAAGCAATACCCCACCGGTAACAACATTGAGAAAAATGCAGGCACACTGGGGTGCCCTCATTTCAAATGATTACTTAAAGAAATCCTTTAATGCCCCAAAATAGTCTTATAATATTTCTAAGTTTTTTTAATACCCATTTTTCACTCAGATTCAGTTTAACTGTAACTTAGAGCCCGGTAAGAGGTTCTCCTTTCTTTCCAAGAACAGAATTAGTGCTCTAACAGTCACAGGCAAACTCTTAAGGCAGAAACAACTTTCCCAAGTTAAATGTATGCCATTGAGCCTAAAACTAATCTGCCCCTTCTAACCCCACCAATATATGAATACTGCAGTTGAAGGCTCTTCAACTAGTCAGCAACACGGTGAACCAAGTGTCACAGAAAGTGTACCGCAGCAGAAAGGAGACCTCCCTGGAGCAGGGAATGGAGCGCTCTCCTCCTGCTAGGGGCTTCAGCCAGCCTCGCATGATTTTAGCTTACCGTGTTTTGGCAGTCATTTACCTTAAGTCACAGCTGAGTCTGATCTTGCACAAAAATAAATCAGAATGATTGAAGCCAACAGAAACACACAGATACAAGATTGAGGGGCAGTGTTAATCTTCCTTAAATGACTGCCAAAGTTCCTGGAGCATCTCATTTTAAGTAGAAATGAGAGAGACAAGTCTTAAAATCATGCTTAGAGGATTTGTCACTCCAAATTTACTCTTTTATAAGTTAACTATGGTTTTTTTACCATATGCTAAACTGGGAGTACAGGGAAACTGCACTGTGGTACGATTTTTCAGTATCAATGGTAGTCTTACATTACATATAACAGCTGTACAAGTTGCTGAGGAATAATGAAATGTTTTAATTCTTTGGTTATGAAAATGCAACCAATAAAAGCAACTGGAATTGAACACAAAAGGTAGGCAAGTTATCAGTCATGTACAAGTAAAACTGAAACCTGTGAAAGAACCTTGTAAAGCACAGGCTCTAGAAGCAAAGCCTGCAGCTAGGTTCTGTGCTATATAATTTTCAAACTCTAATAGGATAAAATAGAATCAGTGGCTTCTCAAAAAAAAACAACCAAACAAAACCAGACACACATAAAAAAACCAAACCAAAAAAACCCACCCAACAGAAAAACCCAACACTAAAATATACAGCCTTCTAACTGGCAAGAAAAGGCATATGCATGCAGAAAGCTTGTGACAAAGAGCCAGGCAAAAATGCAAGGAAACTTCAGTTTTGCTCCAGTTCCTCTTTGAAAGTACCAAGTTTGCACAGTTTAAGGCTGGCATGTAAGCCAGGACCAAAAAAATCAATATGCACACCTGACTACAGTAAGTCACGGCACATTCCTCCTGCCCTTTACACCCCCACCCCACCCCCGAAAAATGCTGGTGGCTCTTTGCTGTAATAGCCCTAGATTCTGGTCAATTCTATACATCTTCCATGCTTTCAGAAAATGAGCGGCTGTCAGAAGCTTTAGCTTTGTAAATCATTACCACTTAAAAGAGCATGCATTTTTGTTCTTCTCAGGATACAAATTCCCCTCCTCTGCTCCCTTCACAGGGGCGATTTTTACAGCTAGGAGAGTTACTCCCGTCTGTAATGTAGCTGAGGCTGCTATAGCAGCGCATGCTTTTCTCCCATCTCAAGCAACTGAGTTTCTGCAGTGTTGCCAGTTCCAAAAAATCTTCAAGCAGTTAATTCGAGCAAGTGCTCTTGTTCGTTCATTCCTTCTTGTGAGCATCTAGTTACCACAAGCCTGTTTTCCTTCACCATCAATGCAATTCAGTCCTACAGTTTTGCTGTCATGCAGCACCATTTTCAAACTTCAACTGAAACAAGAAATGTTTGTGTTTTATAAATGCAAAGATCATATAATTAACAGTTAATAGCTGAAAGTATGTAAATGACGTATCCTCTTAAGAATTTAAATAGTTGAAAAAGTTACATTGCATTGCTTGTAACGCTCCTGAATGTGGAAGAAAGGTCTGAGGTTGGCAACTAATGCAAATCCTCATCGGTTGTCCCTTCCCCCAGACACAAACAAAAGGTTCCACAGGTTTTTTTTTTAAACTTTATTTAATCTCAGAACCACTGCTATGTTACACCCGTCAGGCTGAAGTTTATTCACTTCCGATGTTGAAGTTCTGACAATAAGAATGGATGACACAAGGATCCATGTCCCCCAGCGCTGTGTTGCAGTCAGTATTGGTCCAGTAAGACAAAAGTTTTGCAGTCACGCCCCCCCCCCCCCCCCTTTTTTTAATACATGAAGCATGGCCTAGCATTAGCATCACCCTTTTATCTGCAATTTATATAAATAGGATGAGGTGGAAACTCAGTTGTTTCCTTATTCGTAGGAAAAGTGACATGAATATTCTGTACTTGAACAAATAAACACTTAAACACAGGATTTTGTTTAGCACTGTTGCAACCCTTTCATTTGAGGCAAAACATTCACCCCTGCCCGACCACCACCGTAATAAGTACCAAAGCATTTCTAGTTTTGAATTTCATCAAGATTTCCAAAGTGGCAGATTTTATTTTCACACCCTCTTCACAATAGACAAGATGCTTACCATATATTTAGGATTACAAGTTGTCACTAAAAGAAAACTTTACACAACCACTGTACATTTAGGTTGGAAAACTGTCCTTGCATGAAAAATATACCTAGAAATCAAGTGGTAAACAAGAAAAAACCATTAAGATTAACATTTTTATAATGTGCCATTTTAAATTTATCAACTCCTCCTCTATTTGTCATTCATACTCTGTTTTTACCTATAGCATTCGTTAAGGCAAACAGCTAATCCATTTCTGAAGAGGTGCTGTGGAAATTGTGGACAAACAGCAAACACTTGGCATTAAAATAGATATCACGTTTGTAGCCTCTAGTAATATACATTAAGCATTTCTCTTGGACTTCAAGATAATGACAGGGGAGGATGAACATGCTAACAATGTCAAAAAGGCTTAAAATTTAGCGTCCAAGCAACTTCTATTAATGCTTCTGTAGTTTTCAAGCTCTAAGTAGTATAGAATTTATGCAAATGCATTAAAGAATTCTAGCTTGGCAAGTACACCCAAGCAGGTTATTAAACTATATATACAGAAAGTGATAAATACAGAATTAAAAGAGTCCTTCCGCTTTTCTTTATAGCCTTGAAAATCGACAAAAAACTTGAGGACAGCTCTACAATATTAAACATTAGGTAACCGCAGGAGCTGGGAAACCTAACTACACAAACTGATTAAAATACTCAGATGACTTTGTAGTGTTTAATACAATTCAGTTCGTAGTCAAGGGCACAAGACAACATTTAACAAAAATAATCACATCAATTGACTTAGAAATCAAATGTAAATAGATATGAATACAATCTCCAAAATCTGTCTTTAAGTGAACATTAACCATTTATTCAAAGTTATACAAGAATTTGAAGGATAAAGTCTTCTTCTGCAACAGGAAACTGACTTACAAGTTTCATGTCTCAGTTGAATTGAAGTGGAGGCGAGCAGGGCGGAGGGGGAGGGAAGGGTGAACAAACAAGTTAGTAGGCCCCATCCAGGCAGCTAGAAAGTAAAAACAGGCTCAACAGCAGCCTCCTCCAGCTTGTTGTCCTCCCTGATTGCCTGCAAGTGTTGCGTTAGTAGCCGCGTGTTGAGGGCCAATTTTTATGCCATTTGCCTGAAATGAAGTTTAATACACAGTGTAAATATTTTAGAACCCTAATATACTTGAAAAGCTTTTTTTAGAAGATCATATAGCAAGTTCTCTTAGCGTGTGTAACAAATATAGCAAAGTTTATATATTTCTTCTAGCAACATGTCTTCCTTTAGATTTAATCACCGAAGATGCTTTCCTTCTCATTTAAACTTTATCCCTGTGTTAAATCCTGTACCTTAAACTTCTAATGCAAAAACACAGAGCAAGAGTTGTATTTAAATACTACTTGGCATAAAGCTTTAAAAATACATAGCATTTGCTAGGAACGCATAACCTCTCCCCTCTCACCAAAATCTCCATTAGTTTAATAGTTTAATATAAAACTTTTCCTCTCTAGACAGCATTTCTTTCTGTGTTGAATCAGCTGTAGAGGCTAAGGGCATACGAGTGTTCTGTGTCATCAATAATTTCTATGATCCCGAAAGACATGGCTACTTGCCAAGAACCCACACACAGCGTAGCTCTTTCATTCATCAAAATCACACTTATATCTTAACCCTCACTCCCTCAAGTGGATTTTACCTAAAAATACAGCACTTTTCTCAAAGTAATACAGTAGCTTCAGAAATTAAGCTCTTAAGGAAACTTTGTGTCACAGTAAATCTCAGATTTATAGTGCTTGGCAGTTGTTCTGCAACAGTAGTAGCCTTGGGGTTTCTGGCACTAGCTCAGTATTGACAGCAGCTGATGTGGTTTCTTTTCGCTCTTTGACTCCTCTTTAATAAAAAGCATGCCCTATGGCTCATTGGTTTTGCCCCCTCTGGGCTGATAGCAACTTCTTGAGGAATCAAGGAGCCAGACTTGGCGTAAAGCCAAATAAATAGCACGGACTGTTGGCTCTTGACAGCATATTGCAATCAAAGCTCCATAAGGCACAGTAAAGCAGTCAGCTACTATATGAAACTCGACAGATACAATGAGCATGCTTTTTCAGACACTCTGATTACTGCCCAATTTATATTGCACTACCGAGTGCATTTACTTCGGCAAAGGTGTTGGAGAAAATTTTACGTTTTTCACCACTAAACTGAATTCAAAACGTCTTTCACCAAAACACCAGACAAACACACATTTTTCCAGTCAGAAGTCGTGTATTTGAAGAATTACTACTCAAGTCTTATTTAGCTACAAGTTCCCTAATGCATATACTTTGCATGCTACTGAAGTTTCTCATTATTTCCTGTCTGAAGTCATAACAGCATTATTTTTAATAGTCTAAATTTTCTCTTGTTGAAATACATTAAGCAGAAAGAGGTGAAGCTATTTAAAAGAGTCCTGCACATTCCCTCACTACACCTTGAACAATTCTGCAAGGACTATCACGCTTAAGACGGCGTCAGACTGACAGTCCCACTCAGAGAATGCACCTATTCACAGAACAGATACACACCAGAGCAGTGGTGCAGATTTTCACATGTGGTTTCGCTAAGAACCTCAGCAACAATATCATTTGGACATGCAGGACAAAACAAAAACAAAACCCCTGGGCATCAGAAAGGACTGACCACATTGTCAAATTTAAACCTTGTGGTGTGACTTTATGTGAATGTTAACTGAGAACTTATACGATCCTAACATTTCTATTTCCTACTACGGAATTTGAATCTGCTTTTTCTATGGCCTCTCTCCTAATTGCTCAAGATTTTCAACAGCACAATCATTTCAAAATTCAAGAGACACATTATAGGTCTTTCTAGGTTCTTGCATTACAAAAGTGCTCCCTGCTCCACCTCCCCACCCCCACCCCAAAGAAGCAAAGAGACAGGCCCCGATAATCTGTAATTTCAGTAATGTGCATAGGCAAAATGGCTAATCTTTTATTCCCCACAGAATCCAGCCACCTAAACCAGGAACATTTCAAAAGTCTTTTATGTAACTCTCAAAGCAATCCCTCCCCTACACTGGACAGCTCATGGAGTGCATCTGGCATATCAACATGGTCTCCCATTTACATAGTGGAAAATTATCTTTGAAAACAGATGACACCATATGGAGAAGTGGATGAAAGTGGATTTTCTTCTCTTTTGGGGATTTATATTATTTTGTGATGCTTCATGGATGGATAGGGTCACTTATTTTAATCCATTTTTATCACAATGCCAGACAATTGTATACCCAAATGGAACAGACAAATATCTTACTGTCCAGCCTTCTAGGGAAGGTGAATTTTGTACATTTAAAAAAACAATCAGAAAGTGTTCAGAGTACTAAAAGTTACCTCATTATTAATGTCAAAAACGCCTTCCTGGATTTTCTCGTAGATCTCCTTTGCAGTGTTAATAAATGCCTAGAATAGAGGGGAAAAAAAAACCACAAACACAATGAATGCGATATCCTTTGGTATAAGATGCACTAATTGGAATCCAATCTCACATGCAGTTGTTTCAGCAAGACTTTTCTTCCTGACCTCAGCAGAAACAGGTATGACAGCAGCATCCTGTAACCTACCCTGAGATAGCAATGGATCACACGCTGTTTACAAAAACAGTGGCATTTTCATAACATCTGTATTCTACAATCTGCTGTCCAGTAATTACAGGGGAAAAGTGGTTTTTAAGATATATAAATTACTTCTAAATTATTTATTTCTGACCCTTATGGATAGATTGTGTGGCAGATGGTTTCCCCTACCCTTAATATCTTTGTAATAGGCCACTCTAGATTAGAGCGCTTAGCAACATAAAACCACAGGGTACTTACAATGATGATGTAAGGATGCTGTCTGCTGGATGAAACCTTATGCTATCATTTAATATTCACCTAATTTTAAGAACAACGTATTCTCTTTAATTAATCTTGCACACAATAGACAATAGGCATCAATAATAGAAACGAGAGGCCCCAGGTTTTATTATGATTTCTGAAAATCTATTATTTTAATTCAGAGAAAAGACTGACATTCAGGTCTGAAAAAGTGAATGATATAAATATTTTTGGTTAAAGTTTACAGTCAGTGATTCCATTCTTCATCTCTTATTTAACTTCGTAGGTCAAGTAATGCCTAAAATAATCTATAATTTAAGAGGTGATTAACAGCAGCTAATAATTACAATCTATATCAAACATACAGTTCTTTTTGTTTTAAAATACCAACAGCATGCAATCATATGAGATATGCTATCTTCTGCACAAGCCTATTACAGCAAATACAGATCTAATTCAAATATAAAAAAGTAAACAGGGTTCATGGAGAGGAACAAATCATACCTTCCCTCATTTCTACACTGGAAGCATTTGACTGCTGAACTTGCCACCAGAGCTTTGTTTCCTAATTAACAGGACTGATATGTTTTCACCTTTAAAGGCCTTACAGCTCCCCAGAGTAATCAATCTACTGCAGCTCAATTACTGCACCAAGCACACACCACAGCCAGTGAAGGAGACTTGAACGACTGCAGCAGGAGCAGAAAGATATGAATATGCATAAACTCTAAGTGGGTGATCGAATCATCACAGAGGGTCATGAGAATTTGCAGCAAAATAATGAGAAGAATTAATCATTGCAGATTCACAAGGCACTTAGGAAGCAAGTTCGTTTTTCAAACATGCGTTAGAGTTGAGGAGAAAAATTGGCTTTCAGCCAACTACGAATTGATTCGAATTCCTCAGAAATTTAAGTTTTCAACGTAAGAAAAAAAGTCAAACTTATCTTCATTTCTGATAACACACTAATTATTGTAATGGCCTCATACACGGGCCTACTGAAAGGTATAAGTCAAACTTTGGATATTCACACAGCTGGAATCCGTGAGGATGCTTGCTTGCTATTTCAGTGGGACATTAAACAGAACTTGAAGTCTTAAAAATGTGTTATGATAACTTCATGTAAACAAGTACTTAACAATTGGCACTGCTAACAGTTCCAGAAGATGCTGGCTAAGTACGCCTAGGCTCTTGGAATTAATTTCACGAGAATTATATTAGATCTATAAAAATTACTTTAGACCAACAAAACTAGAATTTTAGCAGGCTACAAACTCCAAACTAACACAACGGAGTATAAAATAGCTTCTGGATGATACACTCAAGAACAGATCACTGCATGAACGCATCTATCCTCACAAAAAATGGAATGCCCTGGAAAACATAGTGTGGTTGTAATGACACAATCAGTGTGTAGCTATTACACATGTACTGTAAAAAAAAACAACCAACATACTGAGTTCAGTACAGTCTATTTTAAACATATTGCCGAAGAAACTGTTGATCTGAAAAATCCAACTAGTCCATTGATCTCAGTTCTATCATTTTACTTGTCTTGATAAGACAAAATCTACCACATTCCCATCAGTGATTCTAGTGCACCACGTCTTAGTGTTAAAACAGCACGTACAGCTATTCTGCATGGCAAGATGCCAGGCTGCACTGGGTCACATATAAATAATTCCTATTTGAAAACAGTGGTTTGAGAAGAACATAGCACATAATAAACATACCTCATGTTTTCTTCAGTTGGTATGGATTCTGAAAAATTACTATTAATCAGCCATGAAAAGAGACTTGCATCCCTTGAGACTTCCATTTGTTCCTTGCATCCATGTATTTTAAGTTAGCTTACACTTCAAAGTGTGAGTG